>NC_091959.1:18830615-19203115 GCF_031021105.1 Erythrolamprus reginae | reverse complement strand
TTACACCAACACTCCGCAGTCTGCATTGGTTGCCGATCAGTTTCCGGTCACAATTCAAAGTGTTGGTTATGACCTATAAAGCCCTTCATGGCACCGGACCAGATTACCTCAGGGACCGCCTTCTGCTGCATGAATCCCAGCGACCAGTTAGGTCCCACAGAGTGGGTCTTCTCCGGGTCCCGTCAACTAAGCAATGTCGCCTGGCGGGACCCAGGGGAAGAGCCTTCTCTGTGGCGGCCCCAGCCCTCTGGAACCAACTCTCCCCAGAGATTAGAACTGCCCCCACCCTCCTTGCCTTTCGTAAACAACTTAAAACCCACCTCTGCTGCCAGGCATGGTGGAATTGAGATCCTCTTTCCCCCTAGGCCTTTACAATTCTATGCATGGTATGTCTGTATGTATGTTTGGTTTTTATATTAATTGATTTTTAATCATCAATACCAAATTACTATTGTACACTGTTTTATTGTCGCTGTTAGCCGCCCCAAGTCTCTGGAGAGGGGCGGCATACAAATCCAATAAATAAATAAATAAATAAATAAATAAATAAATAAATAAATAAATAAATAAATAAATAAATAAATAAATAAATAAATAAATAAATAAATAAATAAATAAATAAATAAATAAATAAATAAATAAATAAATAAATAAATAAATAAATAAATAAATAAATAAATAAATAAATAAATAAATAAATAAATAAATAAATAAATAAATAAATAAATAAATAAATGTCTAATTAATAATAATAATAATAATAATAATAATAATAATAATAATAATAAAAGTGCTATTTATTTATTTATTATTTATTACTTAGATTTGTATGCCGCCCCTCTCCGAAGACTCGGGGCGGCTATTGCTATACTTTACAGGGTTAACCAAGCCACTTCTGCTGCTTCCCCCATCAACCCAGTTGGATAGATAGTCCTCGAATTATGACCATATTTGAACCCATAACTTCCATTGCTAAGCAAGACAGTTGTTGATAGAGGCACAGCACCATAGGACATTGCAAACAGACATACAGGTGGCCTGGTTGCTGAGCATCCAACATGCGGTCACATGATGGGGGGTGGGGTGGGGATGTCCATCAGAACTTTGATCATAAGTCAACTCACAAGTACAAGTAATCTTCGACTTACAACAATTCATTTAATGGCCGTTCTACGTTTTTCACATCCAGTGACTGTTGCAGCATCCCAAGCTCCCGTTTTGGCTGTGACAGCCTCCTGCAACCCTCTGCCAGTGAAAACTGAGCTCAGGAAGGCTGCTTGTGGCCTTCCCAAGCTTCATTTCCCTGGCAGAGGCACCGTGGTTCTTTGCTGTTTCAAGAGCGGCCCCATGGACCAGATCTAAGCCCCCCATGGGCTGGATCTGGCCCCTGTGACGTGAGTTTGACACCCCTGATCTAGATAAATGGAATCAATCCAATGTCCTCTTCCAAGGGGCCTCTGCCTCGGTTATATCTCTGCATTGCATACATCGTGATGGCGTTTTCTCTCTCTCTCGTCTAGTGTTCCTCAACATGTGGCAAAGGCCTTCAGTCCCGTGTGGTCCAGTGCATGCACAAAGTCACAGGTCGCCACGGCAATGAGTGTCCCGCCTTCTCCAAACTTGCAGCCTACCGACAGTGTCACCAACAGGCCTGCAATGAGAAAATCAATGTCAACACAATTACCTCTCCAAGACTCGGTCAGTGTGCTTCCCCATAGAGTTTGAATTCTGTACTCTTTATTTATTTGTGGTCTTTCTCTCTCAAAACAAACTTAAGAAGCCTGGGTTAAAAAGAAAATGCACCCAAAAATGTAACCTGAGAAAACACTAACAATTATATACGCAGCATACTTTTGAAGTTGGTAGTTCTTGAGAATCTAATTCCCAGAATCATATTCTGATTCAGAACACAACTGGAATTGGCCAGATCAGGAAACAGGATCATTAAAAGCTAGGTAGAACTAGGATGGATGGTTGGATGGATGGATGGATGGACGGACGGGCGGACAGATTCCTAAAAGTGAGAACAATTAATCAGTGGAACAACTTGCCTCCATAAGTTATGAATGCTCCAACACTGGAAGTTTTAAAAAACAGATTGGACAACTGTTTGTCTGAAATAGCATAGGGCTTCTTGCCTAAGCTGGGGTTTGGACTAAAAGACCTCCAAGGTCCCTTCCAACTCTGTCATTCTGTTATTCTGTTAGACAGAAAAGAAAGGGAGGGAGGGAGAGAAGAGGAAGGAAGGGAGGCAGGGAGGGAGGCAGGGAGGGAGGGATGAGGAAGGGAGGGAGATAGGGAGGGAAGAGGAAGGAAGGGAGGGAGGGGGGAGGGAGGGAGGGAAGAAAAAGGGAGAGAGATAGGGAGGGAAGAGGGAGGAAGGAAGGAAGGAAGGAAGGAAGGAAGGAAGGAAGGACTGGCAGGGGGGCAGAGAGTAGATGATAGCAGGAAGGATAGACAGATTGTTGTGGCCCTCAAGCAGCTGAACAACAGGAGGAGGAGGCATGGGAATCAGGGTCAATATCAAGGCAACCTTAGAGTTATGAGGGGGAAGAGGGGATGGAGCTATCAGAGAGAGACAGAGGCAGAGCCTGGGCCACCCATCAGCCCTCAGATGGAGAGTCAATAGCCCCCAGGTCTGGAGGTGGCAGATGAGGAAGGGGAGGAACAGCTGGGTCCGGTGCCTGACGTGCAGATGCAAGGAGAGGAGAGCAGTGGAAATCTATGGGCCGGTTCTTAGGACAGAAGAGCCACCCTAGCTCTGGGGATAGAAGGCCACGGGTGGAGATGAGTAAGTGTGGCAGATGACTATTCATCTTCCCACTGTATGGACTTGTTAGCCTGCAATGAGAGAGAGAGAGACATTTTTCCAAGGTTTCTGGCCAGTGAAGGGTTGCAAAAAAATTTACTACCCCACTGTGGGCATGGCTTATTTTGTGGGTGTGGCTTGCTGGCCATGTGACCAGGTGGGAGTGGATTGATGATCATGTGACTGGGTGGCTTAAAGGTCATGTGACTGGCTTAAAGGTGGCCAGCTTGACATCACTCACGTCAAGGGTTTGGGTTAGGGTGCCTGGCCTCTCCTCACCTGAAAGAGATACAATTTCCCCATCTATTTACTATACATCCAAAATATACTCTTTAATTCTATGTATATATTCCATATGTGTACATATTCCATATGTGTACACACATATTACACACAGGCACATAAAAATATACATTATCTACTATATAAACTGTATGTGTATGTGTACACACACGCACGCACAGCTGTTCTAAAATTATACACATTCAACCTCATTTACTGCAATAGGAAAAACATAACCAGAGTCCAGAAAGGGGGAAAAAAAGAGGAAAAAATTCAATTTTTTTTCTACCTGTTCTGCGTACCTGACCTGTTCTGTCGAGCTCTCTGGTAGAATCCTCCCAAAAATGCACAGATACAATTTCAGACACACACACGTTTGAAAATTCAAAACAATGTTCTTTATACCGAAAAATGCAAATAAATGAAGCACTCTTTTTGTATAGCAAAGAGCACTTGTCTCCAAACAAATGGGTAATTTGTACAAGTCCCTTATCAGTTCTGTGATTGCAGCTTGCAGCTGTGAGGCAATTCACAGTCCTTATTCTTTCACAAAGTGAAACACACTTTGCTCTGGTTTTGTTTCAAAGCGGGGGGAAATCAGTACACAAAACTCGAAGTCAGCAAGGCAGTCACGAAACACAACGATCAGATAATCCTCCACAATGGCCAAACCCACAGGCTGCTATTTATAGCAGCCTCACCAATGACCACAGCCCCACCCAACCACAGGTGGCCTCATTTTCTTTGATAATAATCTCTCAGTTGTTGCTGCCTATGCATCGCTCTCCGCATGCGTGGCTGTATCATTAACTCTTGTTCTGAATCCAAGGAGGAGCTAGATAATTGATCTCCTTCTGTGCTGTCTGCCACACTCTCCTCCTCCCTGTCACTCATGTCTTCTTGGTCAGAGGAGCCTTCATCATCAGATTCCACCGGGGGCAAAACAGGCCTGCAGCATGTGGATGTCTCCCCCACATCCACAGTCCTTGGGGCAGGAGCTGGGCCAGAGCCAACCACAACACTGACCATACCTATAGGAGCCCATCACAGCTTCCGGCACTTCTAATAAAGGAATCATTGATTTAACTACAGAGGATTTGTCATGTTTGGGAACTGGGTCAGAACGCAGATAGATGACACTACCCAGTTTCTCTCGAATGATGCTCTTCCTAAAACGAGGGCGTAATTTCTTCTCCCATTCTTCTCTCTCTCCCTTTTCTTAAAAGCCGCTCTGACCTACAAGTGCACGGGAGACCAGTGGGCCGTCTATTGCCGAGTGATTCGGGAGAAGAACCTTTGCCAGGATATGAGGTGGTACCAGCGCTGCTGTCAAACCTGCAGAGACTTCTATGCCAGCAAGATGCAGCAGAAGAGTTAATGAAATCTGCCAGGGCTCCTTAGGGGAATTATAGCTCGTTTGTACTTCTTCCTACGATATAATATTAACTTATGGAACTCATTGCCACAAGACTCTGTGGCGATGCCTATTTCAGTTTAGATTAGATAAATTTATAGGGGAATTGGGGTCTATCGATGGCGAATAGCCAGGACAGCTAACTGCAGTGCCTCTATGGAGGGGGAGAGGTCATTTACTTTTGAAATCCAAGTGCCAATGATGTCACATTCGAAGGCCATCACATCACCTTTCACACAGCGGGACGTTGATTGAAAAGAAGAAGCTTGACAGAGATGGCCCTTGATTTGATTCAGCTAGGTCAACCGCATTTGGAAATTGCGAACGCAAATATTTGTTTAATTTCAAGCAGAAGTTAACTCGCCTCCTCCGATGGATTCCAGGGCTCGCCTAGTAAGACTTGAAGCTCCTTTTGCAGACCGCATGAATGAAAGCAAAACCACCACAAATAGAAGGGAAAAAAATCATCTCAAAAACCAGTCCTGTAGAACGTTATGATACTTTTGACATGGCTGCAATTTTTTTTGTTGTTTCATTAATATATAGATTATTGCACGCCACTGGATGGCTTGCTACCATTTTTCTATTATTATTTTTTAAGGAAAAGATTTGGAGAGCAATTAAATTGACTTAAGGCATAGGCACCTTTGCAGATAAGCCTGTGGCAAATAATATCTTTTGTCTACATCTGTGGATGGAGGCTGGATGAGTTGAAAGGGGAAAAAACCATTCATGAAATCTGATATAATTTTCTCTCTGCGCATGCACGGAAGTCTTTGCGCATACGCAGAAGGTAAAAAAACAAGAAAATGGTGGCATACGGGCAGATGGGCGGAGCCTCTTAACCACTGGCAGCCACCGCTATCGGTACATCTGATTTCACCCCAGCTGGAGTTCTGTTTAATATTTTAGACGATAATTTTAGACTACAGTTCCCAGCCTCAGCTAAGATGAGAATTTTGATAGTGGTAGCCTAATGCATCTGAAATATTTGACACAATAAGCATAAGACAAATGAATCATTTTGTAAGCCCATACTGAAATATTTTATTTCATAGTCAATCAGTTTAAACCAGACCGTATTTTTCAGAGTATAAGACGCACCTTAGTTTTTGGGGAGGATAATAGGGAAAAGAATCTGCTTACCATGTATTCATTTGGCTAGCGTCCTTAGTCTGGTCAGCTTCAGCACATTATTTTATTCCCTGGTTAGGGCTGGAAAAAAACATTCTTCGCAGAGAGTAACAATGAAAGACCTTGCAAGCCAGTAAGAGCTGGGAACATCATCAGCACCTGGAAAGAAACATTTGGAGCAAGTAGAGAAATGGGAAAAAACCCTGCAAAGACTTAGGGCTTGGAAAACATTATTTGCAGAGAGTAACAATGAAAGAGCTTGCAACATAAGAGCTGGAAAGATTGTTAGCAGCTAGTTAGGGCTGGAAAAAAATAAAATAAAAGCTGCATTCAGATTATAAGACGCACCTAAATTATCAGCCTCCTTTAGGGAGGAAAAAGGTGCATCTTATACTCAGAAAAATACGGTGCATGAAATCAACCTTCATTGAAAAAGAGAATATGTAAAAGCCCTGAATTTTTTTTTTCAAATGAAATGCACTATTTCAGCAGATGATGATTCTAGTCTGGTCCAAATAACTGCTTTTTCCCTCTGAGACAGAAAAGTTATAAACTGTCAAAAGATTATAAATAAAATTAATAGTTTCTTGTCCAGCTGGGGGGAAAAAACCCAGAATGCAAGGCTTGAGCTACATACTAAATTTCTTAATTTATATTGAGAAATGAAAACAACACAATATAGAAAAACGTAATCCTAAATTTCTGAATAGATTTGTTTATCTGTTTATCTGGAACAAGAATTCTCTTGAAAAAAGACAATCCCCCACTCTCTCAGTTTCTTGGAGTTCTGCTAAATCTTTGGCCAGTCAAGTTTGCATAACAATCATTTTATTAAAACTTACGATTGCAAACAACATAAGCTAAAACAAGATTTTAAAAGAAAATAATAAAAAGGGAAAAGGCAGGAGGTGCGATAAAGGAAAACCAGAAAGAAAAAAGAATATAGTTTAAGAGAAGAAAGATATATAAAGAAATGGCTTCCCTTTTTATCGCAAGTATTTTACTAACTTAACCGCTTTCTGTTAAAATGAAAAAAAATAACCTTTTCTTTCCATATCTCATCTCTTCTCTATAAACAATTTCTTCAAAGCATCTCAGTCCTGATGATTGGTGAGATAGATGATAGCTAGATACTAGATCAGTGATGGCGAAACTTTTTTCCCCTCGGGTGCCGAAATAGCATGTGCGCATGCTGTTGTGCATACGTGAATGCCCACACCCATAATTCAGTGCCAGGGGAAGGCAAAATCAGCTTCCCCCACCCCTCTGGAAGCTGGAAATGGCCTGTTTCCCAACTTTTGGTGGGCCCAGTAGGCTCGTGTTTCGCCCTCCTCAGGCTCCAAAGGCTTCCCTGGAGCCGGGAGAGGGTAAAAACGCCCTCTCTCATCCTCCTGGAGGACTCCGAAAGCCAAAAACGCCTTCCCAGAACCTCTGTGTGAGCCAAACATCAGCTAGCTGGCACATACAGTACATACACGTTGGAGCTGAGCTAGGGCAACGGCTCGCGTGCCAGTAGATATGGCTCTGCGTGTCACCCGTGCCCTAGGTTCGCCATCACTGTACTAGATGATCGATAGATAGACAGGGGTGCTTTATAACTCACCTCACTGCTGGTTTGCTTCCTCACTCGGCGCATGCACTCGCCTGCAGTTGCACAGTGCTAAAAACCCAGCTTCTGCGCATGCACAGAAGCAAAAAACAACTTCGGTGGATGCAAAGAAGTGAAAAACAAGATGGCGGCACTTATGGCACTGCCAAGAGATACAGTTTGGGTTGGAGGGGTGTCCAGCTGGCCATTGCTGCCAGTTCGTCAAGTAGGGTGGGAGTTCCCGCTAACAATTCTATAGAACTGGTCCAAACTGGCAGGAACCCACCTCTGTAGATGATAGATAGATAGATAGATAGATAGATAGATAGATAGATAGATAGATAGATAGATAGATAGATAGATAGATAGATAGATAGATAGATAGATAGATAGATAGATAGATAGATAGATGATAGACAGACAGACATGATAGAGACAGACAGTTCCTTTTCTGCTATTTCTCCACCATCTTATATTCTAACCTGACCAACATTTCAAGACTGACCCAGTACTAGAACGGCTTCTTCAAAGAGGAGGAAGAAATTCCGTGGGGTCAGTGGAACACCGTATCATCTCTAAGATGTCCTATAATGGCTAGTTGTCATTCAAGCATGAAACGAATTGAGCAAAGTATTGCCCTAAGACTGAAAGATGTCCGTCTATCTAATCTGATCTGAACATCCTTTGCAATGGTATCCAGACAAAGTGTTTGCTTCACCATGTCCCAACACCCTCAGGGAGCTACACGGTTAATTTGCAATTAACTGAGTGAATCTGCTCAGCAACTCAACTGTTCCTGGAAGAGCGTTTTCATCTTAGGAGACTCGGATATCTCATCGGGCATCAGTCAAGAAGGCATGGAAGGGTCTGGATTCTACAATTTGGAGTTTGCAAAGATGCGGAAAACCTACAGTCAGATGAACGTTATCACACACAAAAAATATACATTGTGCCTTGTTGGAACAAAGCCATAATATACATTCCTCAAAGTCCCTTTTGGAGGAATAACAGTCACACCAAGATTCACACTTTTCAGACGAAGAAAAGAGAGGTCATGTCCAAGCTAGAGGAAAAAAGCTAATGGTGCTCAAACATTAAGGGCCAATGTCTAGTCCTTCTCGAGGCAACGGCCACATTTTCAATGCAAATGAAGGGGAGAAGTTCGTTTACCCTTCAAATTCTACTGGTGCTAATATCCTCCTCTCCTGCGTTATCAGGATCGGAAGCAAAAAAAAAGGTTGGTTCTTCTGATTTAAGTAGCTAGACATTTTGTCCCTACAAGTACAGTAGTACCTCTAGATACGAGTTTAATTCGTTCCAGAAGGGAGCTTGTATGTCGAACAACTCGTATCTGGAACAAATGGCTTTAGACTTTGTTTTTCCCCTCCGAGATAACCAGAAGCAAGGATTCTTGCACCACCTAGTGGACGCTTGGCTCGTATCCCGAATTTGAGCTCGGGTCTCGAATAGAAATTTCTCTCCCCTCGTGGCTCATATCTTGGAATACTCGCATGTGGAGTAGCTCGTATCTAGAGGTACTACTGTAATGGTACAGTGGTGCGTGTGCAGCTATGAGTAGACCTCTGAGGGGTCTCAGAGAAGTAGTGGGTTCCTAACACTGCTCCGGTAGCAGCCCGACAAGGGCACAATTCTGTATTTAATTTTTTTCTTTATTGAAGAAAACACCACAATACACATGTGTCTATATGTACAAATCATAAAAGATAAAGTGTGCAATTCTGGCATGACAATCCCAGTCTGTCTTTGCTGGTCTGTGCACGCCAACATATTTCCCCCCCCCCCAATTTTCTGTGATTTTCGGCTCTCTGAGCATGCGCAGAAGGAAAACCATCCCTCTGCCCATGCGCAGAAGCAAAATCGTTCTGGGGACGCCGCGTGAAACACCACAATGTGCATGCAGAGCACTGGTAGGCAAAGGTAAGCAACCCACCCCTGGTCCAACATTTCTGCAAATCGAAAGAATCTCAAGACAGGTAGCAGTAGTAATAGCACTTAGACTTATGCTCCACGTCACAGTGTTTGTACAGCCCTTTCTGAGCGGTTTACAGAGTCAGCCTCTTGCCCCCAACAATCTGGGTCCTCATTTTACTGACCTCAGAAGGAGGGAAGACCGAGTCAATCTTGAGCCTGGTGAGATTCGAACTGCCAAATTGCAGGCAGCCGGCAGGCAGCAGAAGTAGCCTGCAGTACTGCACTCCAACCACTGCACCAGCTTGAATAACAAACATTTTTTCCCATCATTTAGCTATCAGATCATGTCTGGAATTGGACAGCCAATCGACCATGGCTGGGATTGTTCTTTGAAATACAAACTTTTCCCAGGCTGCCATGTGCTTTCAACGGTTTTAATTTTGTCTCACGTCTTCTGTTGTGAAGCCATATTGATGAATGTAAACTGTAAAGAAATCTCCCTATGTTGCATGGGGCGTAAATCTCACTACTTTGTATGGGACTGCTGTGGCCTAGAGATTGAGCTCTTGCCTCACAATCAGGAGGTTGTGAGTTCGATTCTAGGTGGAGGCAGATGTAGGGTCTCCTGTTTGGGCAGGGGGTTGGACTAGATGACCTGCAAAGATCCCTTCCAACTCCAACTCAAGATCCTTCTGAAATGAGCATCAGTTTTGTATTTTACAACCTTGTGGGTCATCAGGCAGGGTTAGCTAACATCTCTGTATCATTTCCTATGATCCAGATAGTTTCGGTAATCCTATGTCGGGATTACTGGTGAGCAAGCTACCTTCCGACAGCAATTGATCACCATTATCCATACAGGTAGTCCTCAACTTACGACTGCAACGGTGCCCCAAGATTTCCGTTACTTAGCACGGCTGTTGTTGAGTTTTGCTCCATTTTAGAACCTTCCTGGCCACCGTTGTTAAGTAAATCCCTGCAGATGTTAAGTTAGTAGCAGAGTTGTTAAATGGATCCAGCTTCCGCATCACAAAAGGTGATGTCATGATCCTGGGACACTCCAACTGTCAAGTCAGTTTCCAAGCATCTAAATTTTGATTACCTAATGGTTATAAGTATGAAAAATGATTGTGGGTCCCTTTTTTTTTTGCTGTTTTTACTTTAAACGGTCACTAAAGAAATGGTTGCAAACCGAGAACTACCTGTAGTTTCATGGTGGAACACCTAAATAGTTCTACAATCGGATGGCAGGGCATAGAGACTTTGTCTCTGTCATTCTACTTAAAGCAATACTTTTGTTAATTTTCAGCTCGGCACTCCTGCGTTGTCATATTTCCACTATGACAAAGCCTTATTCTAATGTACTGTTCCATGAAGTACTGTACACTTACAGTTGCTCAATTTGTCACTTATGAATGTGGGAACTTCACTACCATTTGGTGCTAACTTTTTTCCCTTCGTGATTGAAAGAAATCGTTTGCAGCTGAATATTGATATTTTATTCTAATAGAAGGCAATAATGTAATATTACACTGTTCCGTACAGAGCAGAAAATGTATGTATGTCAGGGCAGAAAATGTATGTATGTATGTAGTTCATGTCTAATTATTTTATATATGTGTGCGTGTGTGAAACAATTAGACATGAACTGTAGTCAAGATAATATTTCTAATTCTTTTTCCTGGTGCTGGTTAAAATTGGTCACAGAAATGCAGTCAAACTGAATAAAACCAATTGTAATTTTTTAAAAAAAGAGCAATTCCACTCTGGAAATTAAAGAAGCTTCGTTGTGTTTAAAATAAATATTAATATTAAAAAATAAATAATAAATGTATTTTTTCCTAAATGTCAACAAGTCGTGCCTTTCTTTGCAATATGTGGAGTTTATTCCAAGTAAATTATTGGTAGTGCCCTACTCAGGAAGAGTCCCCATTTTATCTTTCATGGTCCTTAAGTGTTTTTCTTTCACAGAGGCTAAGAAGAAACAGACAAAAAGCCAGTCTTCAAAATTAATTGACTTTAATCAATCAATGAGAGCTGGAAGGGACCTTGGGGAATCTTCTCATCAGATGTAACAGATTAACAGTGGGAAGGGACCTTGAAGGTCATCTAGTCCAACCCCACGCCAACTCCACCCCACCCAGACAGGAGACTCTGCACCATTTCTGACAGATGGCAGTCAATCTCTTTTATATATAAAGTTTTTTATTGGTTTTTAAAGAACATTCACACAACACATAACAATGTGTTCAATGCTCAAAGTGCCCACCATCAAACAGCAGATGGGGGCATATTTTCTATATATTATTTTAACTGAAGAGCTATATACCTATTTACATATTATAAAGGAATTCTAATTTATTCTTTGTAGCTTGGTCTCAAATGCCCTCATCACCTTGAGGTTCAACTACTGTAATGCTCTCTACATGGGGCTACCTTTGAAAAGTGTTCAGAAACTTCAGATCGTGCAGAATTCAGCTGCAAGAGCAGCCATGGGCTTCCCCAGGTATGCCCATGTTACATCAACACTCCGCAGTCTGCATTGGTTGCCGATCAATTTCCGGTCACAATTCAAAGTGTTGGTTATGGCCTTTAAAGCCCTTCATGGCATTGGACCAGAATATCTCCGGGACTGCCTTCTGCCGCACGAATCCCAGCGACCGATTAGGTCCCACAGAGTTGGCCTTCTCTGGGTCCCGTCAACTAAACAATGTCGGTTGGCGGGCTCCAGGGGAAGAGCCTTCTCTATGGCAGCCCCGACTCTCTGGAACCAGCTCCCCCCAGAGATTAGAACTGCCCCTACCCTCCTTGCCTTTTGTAAACTCCTTAAAATCCACCTTTGTCATCAGGCATGGGGGAACTGTAATATCTCCCCTGGGCCTATACAATTTATGTATGGTATGCTTGTATGTATGTCTGCTTAATAATGGGGTTTTTAAAATATTTTAAATTGTAAATTATTAGATTTGTCATGAACTGTTTTTATTGTGTTGTGATCCGTCCCGAGTCTACGGAAAGGGGCGGCATACAAATCTAATAAATAAATGAATGAATGAATGAATGAATGAATGAATAAATAAATAAATAATAAATTCTACTAACCGCATATCCTCTTACCTTGTCCCATCGTCCCATCAGTTCCCGCAACTCAGTTTCCTTGGCTGAATTCATCCTCTTATCCATAACCTCAAACTGAATACGATCTACCATGTACCAATACCAATTTCGTATTGTCCATTTTGTCGCGTCCTTCCAGCCTAGGACCATTACCGCCTGAGCGCTTTCTATCCCTGCTTCTTTTATTTCTCTAAATTCTCCCATCTCGTTCCTTTTGACTAATACTGCCATTTCCTTTGTAATTGTCCATTGTATATTTAGCATCCTATTAATATCCTCTTGCACTTCTTTCCAAAATTTCTGCACTACTGGATATTCCCAAATTATATGCATAAACACCCCCTTATCTTGATACTCCAGTCTCTTCTTGAAAGCTTCCAGTGATGGAAACTCCCACAACTTCTGAAGGCAACTTCTGTTCCATTGGTTAATTTGCTCTGTCCGAAAATTAACAGATTTACAGAATTGGAAGCAAACTTATAGGTCATCTAGTCCAGCCCTCTGCTCAAGCAGGAGACTCTGTACCATTCCAGAAAGGTTGCTGTCCAGCCTTGGACCTATATCCCCTGGTTGGATCCAGAGTCATGTGAAAAATATTGTTGGGAACTACACGGATGTTAGTTGCCCAGACTAGCAGCTTTGCACACATAACTCCACCTGTATGATTAAGGGACCGGCCAACTTGTTTGGAGGGTGGATGCCAAAATAATAAGGAAAGTGGTTATATGACTCAGTGATTTCTTTCACCTTAGTTCCAGTTGCTCCATTGGTACCATTTGTGAATAAGCAAATATCCATCCCCCTGTAATTAAACTGATTTTTAAAATGTATGGCAAGATCGCCATCTGCTGGCAAATTGTTAAACTTGTATCAATTTCTTCCTCCCTGAATTAGGAAAAGACAACAACATCTATCTATCATCTATCTATCTATCTATCTATCTATCTATCTATCTATCTATCTATCTATCTATCTATCTATCATCCATCATCCATCCATCCATCCATCCATCCATCCATCTATCTATCTATCTATCTATCTATTCAATTTCTATGCTGCCCTTCTCCGGAGATTTATATTAGAAATCTACATAAAATTGCATTTTAAAAAACCCAAAATTAAAAACTAAACATGTTGCCCCTCGTGTTTCGTGGTGGCTTCAGCTCTGCCCAACCCATTATCCAACCCATCAGCAGATTGCCTTGTTTAAAAACAAAATTAAACAAAAAACATCCCCCCCCCTCAAAGTATTATTTATGATACAACAGTAGCTCTAGCATAGTGCTTTTCTAAACAAGGTTTAATGATTCTGGTTCCATCCATCGTCCATGTACAATTTTTTGGATTGGAAGCATCCCTCAATCAATCAGAATAGAGCTGGAAGGGACCTTTGAGGTCATCTAGTCCAGCTCCCTGCTCAACCAGATCTATACTATTTCAGACAAGTGACTGCCCAGTCTCTCCTTTTAAAAACTCCAATGATGAAGCACCCGCAACTTCTGAAGGCAGGTTGTTCCATTGGTTAATTGTCCTCACTGTTGGGTAGTTACCCCTTAATTCCAGGTTGCTTCTCTCCTTGATTAATTTCCATCCATTGTTTCTTGTCCTGCCCTCTGATTATTCAGAAAATAAATTGACCCCTTTGTCTTTGTGGCTGAAATATTGGCATCATGTCCCCCCCAGTCCTTCTTTTTTGTAAACTAGACAGACCCAAATCTTGCAACCATTCTTCCTGTTTTAGTCTCCAGCCTTTAATCATCTTAGTTGCTCTTCTTTGTACTTTTCCCAAAGTCTCAACATTATTTTTTTTAATGTGACCAAAAATAGATGCAGGAGGGGAAAATACAGCAGAGGACCCCATCGCTTTCCACAGCAGCAGCTTGAGCAATTTAAATGGTTGAAAACTCCTCCACTAGCAACTAGACTCACAATCCTAGGTTTAGAAAGCTTAGAAGTTGTTGGGCTTAAACACAACCTAAGCATAGCCCATAAAATCATCTGCTATAACGTCCTTCCTGTCAATGACTACTTCAGCTTCAACCACAACAACATATGAGCTCACTACAGATACAAACTTAAAGTAAACTCGACTGCAGGAAATACGACTTTAGTAACTGAGTAATTGATGCATGGAACTCATTACCCCCAAAACTTTACTATCTGCTGTTGACCTCTCCTGATTCCTAAGAGGTCAGTAAGGGATGTGCATAAGTGTACCAGAGTGCCTACTGTCCCCTGTCCTAAAGTTTCTCTCTTACTAGTATCATGTATATAAACATTGTTATAACAAAGAGATCCCCCCCAGAAAATAATGCCATCTATAGACGTGCAGAAATGGATAGGATGGCCATGGAGATTAAGAGAACTAGTAACTCAGAATACTATGAGATTTGGAATAATTGGTATACAGTGTTCTCTCAATTTTCGCGGGTTCGAACTTCGTGAATAGCCTATACCACGGTTTTTCAAAAAATATTAATTAAAAAATACTTTGCGGTTTTTTTCCTATACAGTACCACGGTTTTTTCCATCCGATTATGTCATACGTCATCGCCAAACTAATAATTTTTGCAAATAAATAACAAAAAAATAATTACTGTTAACAAATAATTATGTTTATAAATATCAGGATCACTATTCAATGGTGAGTACCAGTAATAATGGTGAGTAAATGGTTGTTAAGGGAATGAGAAATGGTAATTTAGGGGTTTAAAGTGTTAAGGGATGGCTTGTGATACTGTCCATTCGACTTTTGACTTTCGCGGGCGGTCTCAGAACGTATCCCCCGAGGGAACACTGTAATTGGATTGGCAACAAAGGCAAAAGACATGTAAAAAAACCACAAAAACAACGAAGAATACATAAACATTTAATGTAACACATGTATCTATAAAGGGGGAAGAAAGAAATGTAACAAACATAAGAAATCGGGCAGAGATCTGTATTAAACTATAGAAATGTTGTTTTTAAAACTCGGAAAAACTAATAAACTTTTTTTTTTAAATAAACATTTAAAAATGTCAAAGGATTAAATAAGGTTCAGGAGGGAAGTGTTTTTAATAGAAAAGTGAACCCAAGAACAAGGGACACAATCTGAGGTGAGTTGGGAGAAAGATCAGAAGCAACGTGAGAAAATATTATTTGACTGAAAGAGTAGTAGATGCTTGGAACCAACTCCCAGCAAACGTGGTTGGTAAATCCACAGCAACTGAACTGAAACATGCCTGGGATAGACATCTATCCATCCTAAGATAAAATACAGGAAATAGAATAAGGGCAGACTACAGACGAGACTTGTTGCTTGTATCCTAAGATTTTTATTAATATTGATTGTTTCCTCATTGCGTATTTGACCCCTATGACAATCATTAAGTGTTGTACCACATGATTCTTGACAAATGTATCCTTTTCTTTTATGTATGCTGAGAGCATTGGCACCAAAGACAAATTCCTTGTGTGTCCAATAACACTTGGCCAATAAAATTCTATTCTATTCTATTCTAGATGGGCCATGAGGTATTTTTCTGCCGTCAATCTTCTAAGTTTCTATATCTTCATAATTGATTGATTGATTGATTGATTGATTGATTTAGATAGATAGATAGATAGATAGATAGATAGATAGATAGATAGATAGATAGATAGATAGATAGATAGAATTAAGTAAGGGGCTCCAAGAACACATGGAATTGTTCAAAAGGTCAATGAGTCTTCTTATCTCATGATTCTTCTTATCTCTTACAAAGGTTGGAAGTCTTCTACTTCTTTAAGTATTTCTCTCTTTTGCATTTCTTTCCTTCCTTCCTTTCTTCCTTCCTCCCTCCTTCCCTTCCTTTCCTTCCTTCTTTCTCTTTCTTTCTTTCTCCCTTCCTTTCTTTCTTTCCTTCCTTCTCTTTCTTTATTCCTTCCTTCTTTCTCTTTCTTTCTTTCCGCCTTCCTCCCTTCCTTTCCTTCCTTCTCTTCCTTCCTTCCTTCTCTTTCTTTCTCCCTTCCTTCCTTCCTTCCCTCCGTTTTCCTTTATTACGGTTTTTTTTTGGGGGGGTGGGGTGGGGGTTGGTTCGGTTTTGCTTTGCTTTGCTTCCACCTACGGAAATTCAAGTTAGGAGAGGCGCTCTCCCTTTAAATCCAAGGCGCGCGCGCTCCCTCCAGCCCCGGCGATCCTCCTTCCCGGACGCCCTGCCCACCCGCGCCCGTGCCGCCGCCCTCTCCCGGCGTGGGACTGGCTGGTATGCAGCCCGGCCTCGCCTTCCTGGGCCCTGGGCAGCCAATGGTGAAGGAAGCGAGGCCGGAGTTTGACCGGTTGACGCCAGCTCGAGCGGGGCGAGCAGGAAGGGAAGGCAACGGGGGCTGCCCGGATCCAGGTCAGCAAAGGAATCGGGGAGGGAAGGAACGGGGGCGGTTGGGGAGGGGAGGGAGGAAGAGGAAGGGGGAAAGTTATGGGGTGGCCCTCATCCACCAAGGAGGCGGAGATCGGAAGTCCCGGCTGGTCTTGGGATGGACGGGTCTCTGTCCTGGGGTGGGGGGAGTTTGCCAGGAGGGAAACATAGAAACATAGAAGATCGACGGCAGAAAAAGACCTCGTGGTCCATTTAGTCTGCCCTTATACTATTTCCTGTATTTTATCTTAGGGTGGATCTATGTTTATCCCAGGCATGTTTACATTCAGTTCCTGTGGATTTACCGACCACGTCTGCTGGAAGTTTGTTTCAAGCATCTACTACCCTTTCAGTAAAATAATATTTTCTCAAGTTATTTCTAATCTTTCTCCCAACTATCCTCAGATTGTGCCCCCTTGTCTGTGGGTTCACTTTCCTATTAAAAACACTTCCCTCCTGAACCTTATTTAACCCTTTAACATATTTAAATGTTTTGATCATGACACCCCCCCCCCTTTCCCTTCTGTCCTCCAGACTACACAGATTGAGTTCATGAAGTCTTTCCTGATAAGTTTTATGCTTAAGACCTTCCACCATTTTTGTAGCCCGTCTTTGGACCAGTTCAATTTTATCAGAGCCACAACGTTTACAGAAGGAGAACAGAGAATTTGGGGATCAGAATAGAATAGAATAAATAGAATAGAATAGAATTCCTTATTAAAAGAGAAACATTAGGACTGTGGATGGAAGGCACACTGGTGCACTTATGCACGCCCCTTACTGACCTCTTAGGAATCGGGAGAGGTCAACAGTGGATAGTCTAAGGGTAAAGTTTTGGGGTTTAAGTGATGATACTACAGAGTCAGGTAGTGAGTTCCATGCATCAACTACTTGGTTACTAAAATTGTATTTCCTGCATTCGAGTTTGGAGCGGTTTACTTTAAGTTTGTATCTGTTGTGTGCTCGTGTGTTGTTGTGGTTGAAGCTAAAGTAGTTGTTCACAGGAAGGACGCTGTAGCAGAGGATTTTATGGGCTGTGCTTAGGTCGTGTTGAAAGCGTTCTAGTTCTAAGGTTTCTAATCTTATTTCTAATTTTTCTAAACCTAGGATTGTAAGTCTAGTTGCATAGGGCATTCTGTTGTGAGTGGAGGAGTGGAGAGCTCTTCTAGTAAAGTATCTCTGGACATTTTCTAGAGCAGGAGGAGGCAAATTTGGCTCTTCTGTGACATGTGGACTTCAACTCCCAGAATTCCTGAGCTAAACACTCCTATTCTGTTCTGCCGGTGTGTTTCAACCGCCCGTAATCCAGGAAGACACACACACCACACGATAAAAGGAAAACCCAAAGGTTTTTATAAACAGAAAAACAGAAACAGCTCCCTTTTTAAATGTCAAAGGGATTTTCTGGTACACACAAGGCACAGGTTAAATGCAATCCAATTGCTCACCCAATAACTGGGAAATTGAGTCGAATTCTAAAGTCCAGAGAGTCCACACACAATCTTGAACAGCACCAAAACCACGATCTTGACTAAACAATGAATCAGATAAACTGCCACAAGGCTAAACCAGCAGGCTGTTCTTTTTATCTGTAGCACTAATTACAGCAGCCCCACCCAACCACAGGTGGCCTCATTTTCTCTTATAATAATCCTTCAGTTGTTGTCTCCTATGCATTACTCTATGCATGCGTGGATGTGTCATTAATTCTTGTTCAGAATCCAGGGATGATACAGATGATTGATCTCCTCCTGGGCTGTCTGCCAAACTCCCCTTTTCCCTGTCACTCACGCTTCCTTGGTCAGAGGAGGCTTCATTGGCAGATTCCATGTTTCCCCCACATCCACCTGCACATTCCTTGGGGCAGGAGCTGGGCCATAGCTAACCACAACATATTCTAGAGTGTTTATGTCCGAAATGCGGTGCGAGTTCCAGACAGATGAGCTGCATTCAAGGATTGGTCTGATGTGATTGTACACACAAGGAATTTGTCTTTGGTGCATATGCTCTCAGTGTACATAAAAAGAAAGGATACATTTGTCGAGAACACTTAATGATTGTCGTAGGGTACAAATAAACAATCAGGAAACAATATTAATATAAATTGTAAGGATACAAGCAACAGGTTACAGTCATAAGTGGGAGGAAATGGGGGATATGAACAATGAGAAGACTAATAGTAATAGTAATGCTGCCTTAATGAATTGTTTGACAGTGGTGGGAGAAATACAGTATTTGTTTAGCAGAGTGATGGCGTTCGAGGGGAGGACTGTTCTTGTGTCTAGTTGTCTTGGTGTGCAGTGCTCTATAGCATCATTTTGAGGGTAGGTCTTCTCTCTGGGTTTAATTTGTTTGTTTGTTGATTTATTTATTTAGTCAAACAAGTATAGGATTGTAGTTTGTATAAGCATAACATAAGTAGTAAGTAATAATAAAAGGAGACAATAGGACAGTAGGTCAGGGATGGTAGGCACAATGGTGCACTTACGCACGCCCCTAACAGACCTCTTAGAAAATGGGAGAGGTCAACTGTAGACAATCTAAGGTTGAAGATTTGGGGATTTGGGGAAGAAACAACAGAGATAATGAATTCCAGGTGTTGATCACTCTGTTGCTGAAGCCATATTTTCTATAGCCTAGTTTGGAGTGATTTACATTTAGTTTGTATCTATTACGTGCTCTTGTGTTGCTGTTGTTGAAGGTGAAGTAGTCACTAACAGGAAGGACATTATGGTGTATGATTTTATGAACAACAGTTAAATCAGTTCAGAGGCAACATAGTTGTAAATTGTCTAATCATGGTATTTGAAATCTGGAGGAGTAAAGTAGTTTGTTTCGAGAGGAGGAGTGAAGGACTCTTCTTGTAAAAAGAAGAGTCCTTCATTAAATTAAAAATTAGTTAACTACCGGTAATTAAAAATTGATGAATAGTTTGGCAGTGGTGAGGGAATTATTTGTTTAGCAGAGGGATGGCGTTCGGGGAATAAACTGTTCCTAGGTCTAGTCTTGGTGTGCAGTGCTCTATAGCATCATTTTGAGGGTAGGTCCTCTCAAGGGTCTATCTATCTATCTATCTATCTATCTATCTATCTATCTATCTATCTATCTATCTATCTATCTATTTGACTTCTGTTGCCCAATCCCAAAGGACTCAGGGCGGCTAACAACAATATAACAATACAAACACAATAAAAATAAAGTCAAATAAGGAAAATCTAAAACTGTAAACCCCAATTTAAAAACCTCATAACTCACTCAATCCAGGCCATACACATACATACATTCATTATAATTGGCCATGACAGATGTCAGTTTCATGGCCCCCAGCCTTGCCGGCACAGCCAGGTCTTTGTGGCCTTTCGGAAGGCCAATAGGGTGGGAGGAGTATGGGCAGCAGTACAGACATCGGGGGGTAGTTGGTTCCATAGAGCTGGGGCAGCCACAGAGAAGACCCTACCCCATGATCCTGCTAACCTGCATTGCTTAGTTGACGGGACCCGGAGGAGGCCAACTCTGTGTGCTCTTATAGTAATACTGTACTAATAAATGTTCAGAAACTCCAGATCGTGCAGAATGCAGCTGCGAGAGCTCTCATGGGCTTCCCTAAATATGCCCATGTCACACCAACACTCCGCAGTCTGCATTGGTTGCCGATCGGTTTCCGGTCACAATTCAAAGTGTTGGTTATCACCTATAAAGCCCTTCATGGCACCGGACCAGAATATCTCCAGGACCGCCTTCTGCCGCACGAATCCCAGCGACCAGTTAGGTCCCACAGAGTTGGCCTTCTCCGGGTCCCGTCAACTAAACAATGTCGTTTGGCGGGACCCAGGGGAAGAGCCTTCTCTGTGGCGGCCCCGACCCTCTGGAACCAACTCCCCCCGGATATCAGAGTTGCCCCCACCCTCCTTGCCTTTCGTAAGCTTCTTAAAACCCACCTCTGTCATAAGGCATGGGGGAATTGAGATATTCCCTTCCCCCTAGGCTTATAAAATTCATGCATGGTATGTCTGTATGTATGATTGGTTCTTTAAATTGGGGTTTTTAAAATTACATTTAATATTAGATTTGTTTATATTGTCTTTTTACTGTTGTTAGCCACCCTGAGTCTGCGGAGAGGGGTGGCATACAAATCTAATAAATAAATAGATGGATGGATAGATAGATAGATAGATAGATAGATAGATAGATAGATGATAGATAGATAGATAGATAGATGATAGATAGATAGATAGATAGATAGATAGATAGATAGATAGATAGATAGATAGATGATAGTTAGATCGATCGATCGATCGATCTCTGGGAGGAGAGACAGTCCTGTAGATATTGATCGAGCCGTGTTTCTCAATCTCATCAATTCTGAGAGGTGGGGACTCCAACTCCCAGAGTTCCCAGCCAGCATGCTTTGGGACAGGTTGGTTTTTCTAACTTGGCAACCTTAAGACTTGTGGATTTCCAACTGCTAGAATTCCCCAGCTGGGATGCTGGGAACTCTTTCCACTATATTGTAAATTACAAACTCCCCTCTTTTGGGAAAGGTAGAAGAGGTAATGTGGGGAGCAGCTATTGGACTTACATTGGAGAGCACGGAAGTGATCGCTTGAAGGGCTTAGGGAAGACTTTAGGAAGAAAGTCTTGGAAAGTTGCATTATTGTTTGGTTAGAAACATAGAAACATAGAAGACTGACGGCAGAAAAAGACCTCATGATCCATCTAGTCTGCCCTTATACTATTTTCTGTATTTTATCTTACAATGGATATATGTTTATCCCAGGCATGTTTAAATTCAGTTACTGTGGATTTATCTACCACGTCTGCTGGAAGTTTGTTCCAAGGATCTACTACTCTTTCAGTCAAATAATATTTTCTCATATTGCTTTTGATCTTTCCCCCAACTAACTTCAGATTGTGCCCCCTTGTTCTTGTGTTCACTTTCCTATTAAAAACACTTCCCTCCTGAACCTTATTTAACCCTTTGACATATTTAAATGTTTCGATCATGTCCCCCCTTTTCCTTCTGTCCTCCAGACAATACAGATGGAGTTCATTAAGTCTTTCCTGATACGTTTTATGCTTAAGACCTTCCACCATTCTTGTAGCCCGTCTTTGGACCCGTTCAATTTTGTCAATATCTTTTTGTTTTTTTGTTGTATTTTGTTATATTTTTTATTGCTGGAAAATGTCCCCCCTGTGTGTTGCCTGCCCAAAGACAATATTCCTAAAATCAATTTTATATCCTTCTTTCTAACACACACAAATGCTCTGTGAAGAATCTGCAATAAGGCAGCTACAAATTCTACCATATCATACTGCCCAATATTTCCTCCTACTAATGTGGGCAGCTTAATGCTAGGATATTTTCATTCACATTTGGCCTAGATCAGGGATGGGCAACTCTTGCCACCTTTTATGATCTGTGGACTTCGACTCCAAGCATAGCTGGCTCAGGAATTCTAGGAGTTGAAGTCCACAGACCATAATTTATTTTATTTTATTTTTATTTATTTATGTATTTGTCAAACAATTATAGGATGGTAATTTGTACAAATAAAGCATTAGATAAGTAATGATTAAAAAGTAATGATAGAAGACAATAGAACAGTAGGACAAAGACGGTAGGCACAATGGTGCGCTTATGCACGCCCCTTACAGACCTCTTAGAAAGGGGGAGAGGTCAATTGTAGATGGTCTAAGGTTAAAGGTTTTGGGGTTAGGAGTAGAAACCACAAGAGTCAGGTAGTGCATTCCAGGCGTTGATTACTCTATTGCTAAAGTTGTATTTTTTGCAGTCTAGTTTGGAGCGGCTGACATTTAGTTTAAATCTATTTCGTGCTTGTGTGTTGTTGCGGTTGAAGGTGAAGTAGTTGCTAACAGGTAGGACATTATGGTATGTGATTTCATGAACTATAGTTAAGTTGTCCACCCCTGGACTAGATGGAGTTTAATTAGGAAGGCTTAGAAGTAAGGGTAGTCCCACCAAGGCAAGAAGTCTTTTACTCAAAAGTGTTTCTACCCCTTGGTCAATGATCGACTCATTGACCAAATGTTTTGAGGTCAGCCTCTCTGGAAGAAATGTGGGTCAAGCCACACAGGATGGCTCATTTCCAAATTGGATTAGCAGAATGAAACTCAGGAATGAGGACAAATAAGATCACATGTTGATAAGGAGGAAGAACTGTTGGGACTTCTGATGAAAAGGGATATACAAATCACAAATCCAGAAAGTGATTGGATAACTTTTCTACATGGGATTTATCAAAGAGATTTGTTAAAGCTTTGGAGATTTTAGTGAAAAGGTACCAAGAAAAAGAAATGGAAATTAAATGGAATTAAAGATGAAGGTCCTTGAAATTAAAAGAAATTAAAAGAAAGTTGGCTGGTTGAACCAAACTACTGTATTTGTTTGATTTGCCCTTAAAATAGGTGTGTTGAGGTGCCAGGTCACCTTTAATAGACTTTTATCGAACAATAAAGACTTTAGTGATTTATTTATAGATAAGAGAGGAGATAAGGGGGAAAAGAAATAATTGGTTCTATTTTAAGAGAAGATGATAAGCTATCATCAGTTATCATTGTTTGTACTTAATAAACAATGATAAGTGATTTCAGTATCTTCAAATATATAGGTTAGTATTAACAAAAGTTGCAGATTAAAAAGGAGTATAGAGAGAGCTGACAAAATTTGGGGATTTTATAATGTATAGCTCAATACAATTTGAAGGACATTATAAACAGTTAATGAAGTACGACACAAAATCCCAAGAGGGCAAAAATTGTATGATTAAATGGGTATAGAATGCATTAATGGAGATACAATAGTGGGAATTTTGGTGAAATATTATTATTATTATTATTATTATTATTATTATTATTATTATTATTATTATTATTATGTCAATACAACACAGCAAACGAGATCACTATGCTGGATTTCGTATTTCATCACCAGTCGGGCACTTCCCAAGCACCTAGGACTGCGTGATGTAGCGGTGAATTATGTTTGCCGATCCCAGTAAAGCCGCCTTTTGCAATTGACAGATGAAGATTTTGTCAATTCCAATGGTTTTCAAATGTCCATTGAGATCCTTTGGCACTGCGTCCAGCGTGCCAAGTACCAATGGGACCACTTTCACTGGCTTATGCCAGAGTCGTTGCAGCTCGATTTTTAGATCTTGGGAAGCGCCCGACTGGTGATGAAATACGAAATCCAGCATAGTGATCTCATTTGCTGTGTTGTATTGACATAATAATAATAATAATAATAATAATAATAATAATAACAACAACAACAACAACAATAATAACAACAACAATAATAATAATAATAATATAGTGATACCTCTACTTACGAACTTAATTCATTCTGTGAATAGGTTCTTATGTAGAAAAGTTTATAAGAAGCAATTTTTCAGCTAGGAATCAATGTGAAAGCAAATAATGTATGTGATTGGGGAAACCACAGGGAGGGTGGAGGCCCTGTTTCCTCCCAGATTCCTAGAGGCCCCATGGAGGTTTCTACTCACCTTTTCGACCCTGTTTCCTCCCAGGAGATTCCTAGAGCGGCCCCAGGGAGGCTTCTCCCCGCCTTTTCCAGCCCTGTTTCCTCCCAGGAGATTCCTAGAGAGGCCCCACAGAGGCTTCTCCCCGTCTTTTCTGGCCCTGTTTCCTCCCAGATTTCTAGAGAGACCCCATGGAGGCTTTTCCCTGCCTTTTCCAGTTACAGATTTAGAGGCTCGGGTTTGTAAGTGGAAAATGGTTCCTGAGAAGAGGCAAAACAATCTTGAACACCCGGTTCTTATCTAGAAAAGTCCGTAAGTAGAGGAATTTGTAGATAGAGGTACCACTGTAATAATAACTAACTAACTAATTTCTGGCTCTCTTGGTGAATAATCCTTTCCCTTTTGGCCTTGCAGAGGTTGCTATACAACATGAGGCTGACCGAAAGACTGATCAGGCCCTTCCAACCTCCAGCCACCGTCCAAAACTTCTCGGGCAGTCAAGTGTTTTTGTTCAGAAGCAGCAGACCCTCTGACTCGGAAGATTCGTCGGAGGAAGAGTTCAACGCCACGGAATTGCGCGCCAGGAGGAAAGACGCCCAGCCCTCCAGTTCTTCCCAGAATAGAGTTGGGGACGTGCAGCTCCTAGAGCGGGTCGTGAGACAAGACGACAGCCTCAACAAGTTGGCTCTGCAGTACGGGTGCAAAGTAAGAAGTGGCGGCTTCCTTGGAGGAAAAGCGAGCGAGTGGCTCGTTCCTACCAGCTGGATGGATGGGCCGTGTTTTTTTTTTATTTCAAGCCAGGGTTGTTTACACAATTAATTTCCAGTTCAGGGTGTTCGAAGGCCGGGAAGGGCAATCTGGTTTTTCCAGTTGAGTTGGCCAAGGTGCGTGCTTCCCAGTGCCACCTTTGACACATCAGGGTGTATTGGGAGCTTCTGTGCTTGCGTTCGGCCCTTTAAAGATTAAGCTATTCATTAGATTTTTTTGTAGCTGATCAAAGAATATTGAGCAACCTGAAAATCAACGCTGGTTTTATTTATACGACACCTTTGTTATTTTGAGAGGTAACTCAAGGTAGTTGACATCCTTAATACACCTTCCTCCTCCTTCTCCAAGATGACCCTTGTGAAGTGAGTGGAAATGAGATTGAAATCTGGATTTAATTTGATCTTGCAATAGAAGCAGCTCACTTAAAAGATCTTGAACCATAGGCTGATCTGCTTCACAGGTAATATGTTTTCCATGGGATTCGCATGGATTTTCTCCCCCAGGGATTAATTGGGACCTGAAAGTTGTATTATTGAATTTATGATTATAGAAAGCTTTCTTTTTTGCTAATAGTTCACACAATTTGTTTGGGGAATTTTATGCAATGTATCATATTTTTATAAAATAAGTTGCCTTAATGGGAAAAAGAGAGAGAGAGAATTAACCTTTGGTAGGGAGCTCTGTTCCTGATTTTGGATCCTAACAATGTGTAGATTTTAGCCTCCTTATAGACTCACAAAGTTCTGAGTAGGCAATATTATTGACTCCCTCAACTGGGAAGAGTTCAGACTATATTTCATGTTGGGTAGAAATAGTATAAGGTGTAACGTTCAAAAGACATGAAAGTAAAAGAAGTTGCTGTGTGGTGGTGCATTTTATTCTATATTATAACTATACAGGTACTCAACTAAAATAGAAACACAGAAACAGAAGATTGACAGCAGAAAAAGACCTCCTGGTCCATCTAGTCTGCCCTTATACTATTTCCTGTATTTTATCTTAGGATGGATCTATGTTTATCCCAGGCATGTTTAAATTCAGTTACTGTGGATATACCAACCACTTCTGCTGGAAGATTGTTCCAAGCATCTACTATTCTTTCAGTAAAATATTTTCTCACGTTGCTTCTGATCTTTCCCCCAACTAACCTCAGATTGTGCCCCCTTGTTCTTGTGTTCACTTTCCTATTAAAAACACTTCCCTCCTGAACCTCATTTAACCCTTTGACATATTTCAATGTTTTGATCATGTCCCCCTTTTCCCTTCTGTCCTCCAGACTATACAGATGGAGTTCATGAAGTCTTTCCTGATAAGTTTTATACTTAAGACCTTCCACCATTTTTGTAGCCCGTCTTTGGACCCGTTTAATTTTATCAATCTTTTTGTAGGTGAGGTCTCCATATCTGATCAAAACTTTTTTGAATGTGTATAACTAAACATGAGGAAGTTTGGTACAAGAAGTCTTTCTTAATCCTTGGCCCCACAAGAGGAATGTCTAGATCTAGGACCATACTTAAGGTTTACACTAAACTAATGCAAGAATCTTTATGTAATTACTGGAGCATATCACCCAAATTAGTAGTTGAAAACCAAAAGAAAAAGAAACACCTTTGAAATTGTCATCTTTTCAGGTTACAAAGTTAGGATCAAGACTAACACCCAAAAATGCTTGCTTTCTTCCACGAGAGAGAGATTTCCACAATACTTTTTCAAATGTCTGAATGAAGACTTTGCTAAATGCAACCAGTGCAACTATTTACCGGTAACTAGCAGGAGTTAGGAATACCAGTTTTAAAACTGGAGTTGTGCTGAATTTGTCTGGCTGGGAAGAGAATGGTGCTGAATCCTAGAATTGTCTGCTGTCATCAGTATCACTAAAGAAACTTGTTGAAAAAGTACCAAGAATAATAGAGCTAATTCACAACAAGTTTCCTAAAGCGCAACAGAAGCCTAGGATTATCTCTGGGTTTAGCTGGCAACAGCTGCTAGTACAAGATTAACAAAATATAACCCTTGACTTTCACGTGAAAGGAAGTTGTTGGCTTGCCATGAAATGTTAATTCCTTTGCAATAGATGGCATGCTTAACCTAACCACCTCTTTTTCAGTCTAAATACTGAAGTAGCGCCCAATTCTAAAGGGCAGTTCTAAATTGTTGCAAAGTAAATGTATACGGGAACACAGAGATACACACTTCAGAACGCTAGAAATTTTCAGTACTCAGAACGGAAACCCTTTGGATTCTCGGAAACCAAATGGGTCTTGCAATGAGTCACTAAATCAGGGGTCCCCAACCTTGGCAACTTTAAGACTTGTGGACTTCAACTCTGGGAGTTGAAGTCCACAAGTCTTAAAGTTGCCAAGATTGGTGATTCTTGATCTAAATTATATTTAAAAACGATACCTAAGAAATGTTGAAGAAAAGGATCCAGAGACAGTGTAGTACATTCAAGAAAGTCTCGATAGTGGTGAAAGCTTTGGAATCTAATCAATATAAAAGGCTGAGCTATTATAAAAGATAAGAATGGATAAGAAATAATCCTAGAGCACAACTGAATAGGGAGCTACTGCTGTTAGATTTGAGTTCTGTTTTGCAATATGGAAGGAAGCAAGGTGTTCAGGCTGGATTTTTTTCTGCTGAAGATCGCATTCTCCTGAGTGTATTGTTAGAGTCTATGGAGAGGGGCGGCATATAAATCCAATAAATGTAATCTAATCTAGAAGGAGGTATCTAATATCCATCGAGAAGGGTGGCATAGAAGATAGATGGATGGATGGATGGATAGATAGATAATAGATAGATAATAGATAGATAGATAGATAGATAGATAGATAGATAGATAGATAGATAGATAATAGATAGGTAGGTAGGTAGGTGTTGTGGTTCCGTCTGAGGCCCCTCAGGGAATGGCTGATCTTCTGTCGGTTTCCAGCTCAGAGGGAGAGGATGAGGAACAGGAGGGGCAGGCAGACGAGGAGGAGGAATCCCAGGCTGAAGAAGAGGGAGGACAGCCAGAGTCCCCCCAGAGGGAGCTCTCCCCAGCAAGCAGCCTGGATTCCTTAGAGGAAAATGCACAAGCCATAATTGATCTGCGACAGAGAAGAGCTACACAGCGAAGGGACCAATTGGCTAGGTACTTTTAGCATTAAAGAGGCAACAGCTGGGTTTGGGTGTGGTGCTCTTTGGAAAGGCTAAAAGGCAGACCCACCCTTCCTGGCTTGTGGAGTTTTAGCTTTGAGAGTCTTGGGACCTGGCTGTGAACTTTGGCGTCTTGGAATCCTGGTTTGTGCCTTTGACTACTGAAACCTTGGGGTGGGTGTGCCAGCAAGAAGCTTGCTGTATTGTCTGGACATCAGGACTCTGTTGTAAAGTATTATAGCCTGTCTGTTGGGAAGAACAGGTTTTCCTCTGTGTTTCTTTTTTCCAGCTATAAAGTACTTTTGCTTTTACCAGAGTGTCTGGCTGTTTTTTCCAGTTGGTGTTGAGGTCTGGGGGAACCCAGACAGAACAGTAGGTAGGTAGATAGATAGATAGATAGATAGATAGATAGATAGATAGATAGATAGATAGATAGATAGATAGATAGATAGATAGATAGATGATAGATAGATAGATAGATAGATAGATAGATAGATAGATAGATAGATAGATAGATAGATAGATGATAGAGATCAAAAGGAGGAGGGGATACATTTTCACCCCTGGTTTGACCTACAGTCGTGTAAAAAAGGAAATACGTGTCCTTTGAGTTCTCTGGATTTTATATAGCAGGACATACCAGTAATACAAATCACTGGGTGCTTAGCAGTTCTTAAAAGTAGATAAATACAATTTTAGATGAACAAGCACATATGTCTTATTTACACTATGTCATCATTTGTTTGACAATTTTGTTTTACCAATTAGCTGTATTTTACTGTTAAAATACAATGTCAAGAACTGGAATATCATCTTTTTTCCCCAGATATTTTCTTCTCAGAACAAGTTAAAATAATAATCAGAGGGGCGGAAACAACCTTACCCTTGTCCCCACTAACAAACAGATTAGTGTTTCTTTTGACTTCATATTTTCTGAACTGCAACAAGCAGTTTTCTTTTGCTATTTTGCACCCTCATTTGGCTCTACCCTCACAGGGCCACTGGTAGGGTTGGTTCAATTGCTGCTTGGTCGCTAGCAACTGTTTACACGGCTGCTCCAAGAGGGATTCCGGAAATGCAAAAATAATTTTTTACATGACTGTAGGAAGCCTTTAAAAAAAAAATAGAAGCACCTGTCTGGAATAGTCTTCATCCTGAGTGTTGACTGACTCCAATTTTGTTAGCCATTTGAAAGTTATTATATACCTGGTTTTTTAAAAAATTGATTTTCATGTTGTTATATTAGACTGACCTGCCTTTGAAGATTGGATTGTATGTATTTTTTAAAAAATATTTTTGTTGGCTGTTTTAAAGTCCTGGCAGCTGCTCTGAGTCACTTGGAAAGAGGGGAAGTGAGCCTATAAATTCAATAAATAAAACTTTTCTCTTTATGAACCAAAGATGCTTTTTCCCACCCCAAAAGGCAACTGGACTTTTTCTTTGAAGATGTTTCACTTCTTATCCAAGGACTTTCCTCAACTCTGACTGGACAGCTGGCCATTTGCATTCTTTTAGAGAGTCGGTGAGGCTACTTGGAGGATTGACATTTGCATTTATTTCTTTTATTTCTTTCTTTCTTTCTCTTTCTTTCTCCTTCCTTCCTTCCTTCCCCTCTCCTCCCTTCCCCTCCCTCCCTCCCTTCCTTCCTTTTATAGACCGGCCTTCTCCTAATGGATTCAGGGCAGCACACAGAAATAAAACAAAGATACAAAATATTAAACACCAAATATATATTTAAAAAATCATCACTCATCCATTACTACTAGCATACTACTGGCTGGAGCAGGGTGTTATCGCTCAATGGCCCCAGGCCTGCAGGCAAAGCTGAGTTTTTAAAGCCTTTTGAAAGGCCAGGAGGGTGGGAGCTGTACGAATCTCTTGGGGGAGTTGATTCCAGAGGACCGGAGCCGCCACAGAGAAGGTCCTTCTCCGTGGTCCCGCCAGCCAGCACTGCTTGGCAGACGGGACCTGGAGAAGGCCAACTCTGTGGGATCTAATCGGTCTCTGAGACATGTGAGGCAGAAGACAGTCCCGTAAATAACCTGGTTGTAAGCCATGTAGGGCTTTATAGATAATAACCAACACTCAGTTGGTGACTCGGGTGACTCTGAGGACATAAACCTCCAAGTGGCCTCAATGACTTTCTAAAAAGAATGCAAATGGCCATCTGTCTGCAAGGTGTATGAATCCTTCCATTCCCCACCATCCAGTCAGAGCTGAGGAAGCTTCCTGGGTGAGGAGTGAAACGTCTTCATAGAAAAACAAGAAAGTCCATGGTTGACCTGGATGCCTGAGAATCTCAATAAGACCTTTCCCTTTATCCCTTTTTCCAGGTTGAAGACATCAAGAGGGTGAATAACTTTATCCAAGAACAAGACTTCTACGCCTTGAAATCCATCAAGATTCCCGTCAAGGTTAATGGGCTACTGACAGAGGCCAGCGATGAGCTGCTGCCCCTTCAGACTCCTGCCCGGCTACTCGAACACTCTGTATCCATAGATCTGGAAAACAGGAGCGAGGAACACATTGATCACTATTTCCGAGGGATTGACCAAAACCTTGAGACGGCGACCCAGATGGAAATCCCTTCATCCACAGATCCCTTCATTGAACCTTCCAACTGGTCATCTTGGAAGCACAAAACCACCGAAGCGGATTACGGGGTCCAGTGGGGGAAAGTGGTCCTCCTTATGCTTCTGATAGGAGTTGTTCTACCTGTGTTTTACATTGTCTATTTTAAGACCCAGCAAGTGGATGTGCTTCCCGAAACCTCCAACACGACAGAACCCGTTAAAATCTCAGCGAACGGTTCTTCGGTGGGAAGACCAAACGATGCCGGGCAAGAAAGCACCCCCACTGTCCATACGACTAAGCAAGCGTTCATCCCACCCGGGGGGTGATACGACCCAGCCTGGTTCCCCTGCCCGAAATGATCTGGAAGCAACAACGGATTCTGGGTTTTTTCTCCCCCCCAAGTACAGTATTGAGCAATGGGACGTCTCTTTGTCGTTTGTGGGTTACTAATGAATTTTGAGCAGAGACGAGGCAGAGGAACAACGGGTAAAATGAGTCATGGGAAGATAATTAGACTATTGTGAGCTTGCTCCCACTGTGTAGGAAGAAAAGGGCCATTTTTTAATACCAAAAATGAGGACAGAATCCCAGCCTACAAATGCCCGGGTTTTCCACGCTAGACTCTAGACTTCAGCTTCCAAAACCCTTTTTAAAAAACTTTCCATAGTCACATTTGCTTTTTACTGTTAAAAAAAATTCCCCACATCCTAATTCCTCTGGCAGGATTTTGTGAGGCCTGGCCCTTTGGGGAAAAAAAAAATAAGATGCATCCAGATAACCCAGCAAAAAAGCCAGAATACTGCAGGTGGGGCCGCTGTTTACATACACAATTTTTGTTTTGCAAGTTGTGATATACTTAGTGTGAACCTTGTGGCCAAAGAAGCTACAGGTCTATTTTGACATTGATTGGCCTCAACTGGAGGGTTTTTTGGCTTGTTTTTTATGTGCACGTTTTAATGCTCATTTTTGTTATGTCTCTCATCAACCAGCATCCTACATAGATGAGTGGATGTGTGCAACTGACCAGAAAACTTAAGCTTTTTGACTGGGATACAGGAATTTGTTTCTGTACTATTCAAAGTTACAACAGCACTAAAAAAAAAAGTGACATGACTATTTTTCATGCTTGTGCACGTCCAAGTATTCCCATAGTCATCTGATCAAATTGTCTTGGGCAATTGTTCTAAAAAATGCTGGCTTCCCTCCCTTTCTTTGTTTAACTAGCTGCGAATCTTATCTCAGAAGTAGATGAAATATGCAAGAGCAAAAAAACCAGCAATGGGATAATTGGACTTTCCTCATTGATCTCTATAAAGTATTAATCATCAAGAGGAAGCTATTAAAGAGTTCTTTCCAATTTCCCATGGAAAACAGTACAAAGATGGTGCAATGGAAAATGATTTAACATTCTCCCAATAAGGGAGAATATTTGTAAAAACTAGGGATCCTTGGTGCTCTCAGATCTTGGTTGTTTTCACCTGATGCAGTTACCTAGTTTGGGGAATGAAATATCTGCAACTTCGGAGAGCTCTGGGGCCCTCAATCAACACTCTTTGAAATGAATTTCTTTCAAATGATAAAACAAGACTTTCTTAGTTAGGTCCATACCTGATTGGCTTACTAATTTACATTTCCTCTTCATTCGGGTAATTTGCAATCCAGTAACTAAACAGGGTACCTGTTCTTTGATGTTAATGCAACCCAGTTGCACCAACTGATTAACCAACCAGTGAACCAAACAAGCAAATAAAGTCCTATGACCCCAATTCATGTTCCAAGTCTTCCATTATCAGTTACCTTGTCAAATGTAAGACAAAGGAAACATATAATGGACTCATTGCACCACTGAAGTTCTTTCTTTTAACATGTATTGGACAAAATTTTGATGGCAATGGGAGCATTTTGAATATGGGGAAATAGAAAGGAGCTTGTCCCTCTTCAAAACTGCCTTTTTAAAAACTTTGTCCTCCATTGCTGTAATTAAGAAATAAAAAGTATTTCCCTCTTCAAAAACTCAAATGCGGTAATTAAAGAGACATAAGCAAACCTGGGTTTTGGTTGAAGTAGTTTAAGTAGCTTTGGACTATTTTTAATTGAGTATTGCAACTTATCATCTTTGAGCTACGACTGTGTGTTTTAATAAAGTTGGAGTATTACGTTTACCTGTCAAAATGCCCCTCTATTTGCCACACATTCATTTGGGGGTCCTAGTAATTTCTCAGTGACATGAGCTCTTTTTTTTCTCTCACATACACCAGGTTTTAGAAGCAAAAAGAAACTGATGTTTAGGGCACTTTAAAAGGAAAAAAATATTTGTTTTAAATACCCTTAGCTATATTCCAAGAGTAAAAGGAAACCAGCCCAAAGAACATTGTCGCTGGACACTATCAAAGATGACATCAGCCAGAACATAGAACAACTCAAAGTAGTAGTACAAGATGAGAAGATGTGGAGAGTTTTGCTTCCTGAAAATGATCCTGATTTTTCAACACATTTCAATCCAAAGAAAATGTTGTTGTCGGATGTCAGCAAGACAGGTTAAATAAGAACTTTCCAAATATTTGTTTTTCATCATCAGTTGAACAAAGCAAATAGCTTTGGTAGATATTTGAATCAGAGGCAGCTGCTAACAGCTCGCCAGAGGGCTCCTTGCTTTACATTTATTATTCTAAGCCATGACTACCCAATTGCAACTTGGTAAATAAATCACAATTTCTCGGGCTTATATAAGAAACCAAGCCAATTTCAAACAAGTCACGTTACAATTTAGTGTGAACCCAGCTTATACAAGGATATGCCAGTTCAGGTATTATTTCTTGGACTGAATATAGACAATTCATCTAAGTCAGTTGTAAATATTTTTTTTTAAAAATGATATTGCATGTAACAAACACCTTCAACTCTTAATTCATTCCCCCCAAAATGCATTTGTTGACTAGTTCAAATTTGTGAACTACAGTGGTACCTCTACTTACAAACTTAATTCATTCCGTAACCAGGTTCTTAAGTAGAAAGGTTTGCAAGAAGCAATTTTTTCCATAGGAATCAATGTAAAAGCAAATAATGTGTGTGATTGGGGAAACCACAGGGAGGGTGGAGATCCTGTTTCCTCCCAGGAGATTCCTAGAGGTTCCATAGAGGTTTCTCCCTGCCTTTTCCAGCCCTGTTTCCTCCCAGGAGATTCCTAGAGAGGCCCCATGGAGGCTTCTCCCTGCCTTTTCCAGTTAATTTTGGAGGCTCAGTTTTGTAAATGGAAAATAGTTCTTAAGAAGAGGCAAAAAAAAATCTTGAACACCTGGTTCTTATTTAGAAAAGTTTGTAAGTAGAGGTGTTCTTAGGTAGAGGTACCACTGTAGTTCAATCAGAAAACCCATTGTTCAACAGGGAGTTTTCTAAATGAGGGCCAGAGGCAAAAAAAAGAGAAAAAGGCATGATTCTGAATCTTTGTTGCAATGAAAATGGGTCATGTTTCAAAAAGGTGAAATTTGTTTTAGTCTTATCGGCTAAGCTGAGCTATAATTAGCATTGCTGAGCCAAACCTTCGTGACAGTCCGTGATGATGCGGCTCGACATGTCTGGAGTGTTGATGGTCATGTTTGATTTAGACCAGTGATTCTCAACCTTCCTAAGGCCGCAACCCTTTAACACAGTTCCTCATGTTGTGATGACCTCCAAACATAAAATAATAAAATTAGGAAACTCGGGGGGTGGGTTCTAACTTACCTCGCTTCCAGTTTGCTTCCTCCTGCGCTACATGGCTGCGCATGCATTTTGCATGTGTATGCATGCGCAGTAGATTTATTTTAAAAATGCAAAAAAAAGCTGAAAACAAGATGGAGACGCATGCAACAATGCTGGAAATTCAGCATCTGCGCATGCTCAGAAGTTCCCATGGTAGGGTTTTGGGGTTTTTTGCAGTAGTTTATTTGCATGTGGTTAGACCTGCCTGGAGACCGATAGAGGAGCAATGTCTCAGTTCCTAAAACCACTGAAAATATGTGTTTTCCGATGGTCTTAGGCAACCCCTGTGAAAGAGGTCGCGACCCACAGGCTGAGAACTGCTGACAAGACTGAGCGAGCAGAGAATACTTTTTTTTTAATGGAAAGCCTGATGAAGTTGGACAGCTCCATTTTCAAGTTGATACAATACAGTAGGGACAATGACTAACAAAAGGATGAATCAAGTTCAGGAAGGACTCAGAAACGGGAAGGTAGAATAACCAGGCATTCTAAATAGGAGTGAGTCTGATATACACAGTAAAAGCCAGTATTTTTACTTTAGTGAATGCAAGATACAAATATTTTACAACAACTTCTAGCATTTTCTTAACCATTTGATAAAAAGTTCACTAGAATATTTATTGTATAATGAAGAAAAAAACACCACATTCAGGGAAAAAGATTAACTTAATTTTTTCTTCTTCTTAAAGATTCATCTTAAAGATGGCAACAAAGTCCAGCTTGTGCCGCCAGGCGGCTTTAACCGCAAACAGCTTCGTCTGTGAACTGTCGACTACAAACAATTACTAAGTACATATATATTTTTTATTTCTTTTAAAAAAAGCTTTTCTTTTTAAATATAGCAAAGCAGTGTTTTCTTGCACAACAAAGTGAGGAAAAAAATTCTCTCTTTTTAAAAGTCTTTCACATTCTAAATTTTAAACTTTTTTTTCCCCCGTGGTTGATCTGGGAGGAGTCATTTACGTTCCTTATTTACTATATATTTCTTGTGCACACAGTACACTTGCCTATGCATTAACATCCTAGAATAGGTGAAAGGCTTAAAGCATTCCCTACTAGGCTCTTGCTGTGCAATCCCAGGTAAAGATGCCGCTGTGTTAAAGAGTTGCATACAGCTTATACATCCAGAACCTTATACATTCCAAAGCATCTTTCTGGAACTGTTGCAAAGTGCTGCACAGCCTCATTTCTTTATTTGCCTTTAAAAAAAAACCAAGAAAATTTATTAATAGGTCTATGATTCTTTGCAACTCCTTTCTAGAAAGATTTATGTGCTATGCAGTCTTGCTGAAATCTTATCATATATGCAATAAAAACTATTTTACGCCATCACTTCCATTATTTGAATTCATTCATTAGCTTAAAAGGGGGAGTATTCAAACAGCCTTATTAACGGAGGTTGATCAACTAATGAAAGTCATTCTAAGAGGATTTAGCCCTCTGCCAAGCTGCTAATCCCCTAGCAATCTTGGGAAGGATGGACTCTTCGCCCCTTTGACCAGTCCATCCGGCATAGAGTTCGCATTGAGGATCTTCCTAGCTGTATCTCCTTAATGGAACTGTATCAGGTCAGAAATCAACCAATGTACCTCTCTAAATACCTCTGAATGAATTTCCAGAGTATGTCAAAAATCCTAGACTGGATCTGAGAACCAAGATCAAACCAAACAGCGACTTCAGGCATGCTTTAAGCCGAGGGTTTTGCAAACAACAATAATCATATTTCCCCATTTTTAGAGGGTTTTTAAAAAAAAAAAATTCAGCCAGATCTTCATTGACGTAATACAAATTCCTGTAAGATTTCAAAGTTGGTTCTTCGTGCAGTATTGGGGATTGCAGGCAGTCCTTGTTTAGTGACAACCTTGGGCAATGGCCATTTGTGGCAAAATGACCAGTCCTTGGGTTTACGACCATCGCAGGTCCGTAAAGCAAAGGAAAGCTGAAGTCGGATTGTAAGTGCAGTTGCATTACTTTCACTCAATGGTGGCCGGTTCTAATTGTGGCTGCTAAACAAACCCCCTGAACTATTCAAAAAGAAAATTCAGGCCTGTGAGGCGTGTGCAGCGAACTGAAGGGGCCTTTGGGCCCCAGATGTTTCTGCTAGGGAATAATTGCACAATTCCTGCTGGAAGGGAGGGTGATGACTCACCAACGCATCGCCCTGTCAAAATGTTTTGCATCACTGCAGCAGCATCAGTGCAAAACTTTATATTTGGTACAAAGGAACAGCAAATGACAGCACAGAAACACCAACTCACTCAAATGCCAAAGTACAGGATGCATCTATAACTAATTTAGCATAAACTATCCTACCTGCTGTTGCAACTTTATCAACAGGGTCAAAGGGTATGTCCAAACAACACCTAGAGCAGTGTTTCTCAACCTTGGGCGTTTCAAGATGGGTGGACTTCAACTCCCAGAATTCCCCAACGAGTTGAAGTCCACCCATCTTCAAACGCCCAAGGTTGAGAAACACTGCCCTAGAGTTACACATGTTTAGTGCTAATTGTGTTTTTAAAAAATCATGTTCATGATGTGAAGTTCTTCCACAGGAGAAAACGGGAGAGATCCTAGAATAACCTGTTGGGCCGAGAATTAACAGTTCTGATTTCCAAAGGATTCTTAAAATAAAACAAAAGTTGGGTGGCTTAATGTACAAAGCCCAAGACTTTCTGTTGCATGGTTTTTAAAAAAGATGCATGATGATGTAACTCCTTAGAGACCTGCATAGGAATAAAGACTATTGAGATACAGTCAGCACAGCCATTTGCATTAAGGCACACAAGAAATGAGACAGTAAATGTGAAATGAAAAAAACCGAACAACTCCCATTTGAATCTGCGGGAAAGTCCATGCAGTGCCAGAGAAACATGCTCATTTGAAGCACCAGGAGGATCACTGAAGTGGCTGCGTTGTTCCCACGTGAGGGAGCAAGGAAGTTTGACAGCATTTTCGGTTCTACCCTAACAAGGTTTGAAGTAGCAAAATTCCAGCTCTTTTAGTTCCTCAAAACACTGAGAAATGATCACAAAGAGTAAGGGCAACAGGTACTTTCTTTTTCCAAACTGAAAAACAGTAACAAGGGGCACTATCCACCACTGGTATATACGATTATTCATACGACAGAAGAAGAAAACAAGAATAGATAATGCTTTTTTTAAAAAAAGGAAATATCTTTCATTTTTGTTTAGTTGGAGATTTCCAGCGGAGCCATGCTTAAGAAGGCTGTAGGTTAAGAAAGAATGCAGGGTCAAAACTTGACCCTTAAAACTCAAATTTGTCAGGATTCCAGAATTCAATTGCTTGTGTTCCAAAATACTATCTAATTTAGGTATGAAACAGAATTACTATTTCACTCCAAGAAAAAGTCAAAAGAAAGCAGCCAGTGACTGGCTCACATTTATAACAAATCACGTTCAGATAAACTACAACTGGAAATCCAGAGGGTTACGGATTCTCACAACTGGCTTCCCTGTATTTGTCCTGCCAGATTCCCAAGTTCAAAGCAGTTTTTACTGTGTCAAAAGTGATCTGATCCACGGAAATGAATTGTACGTGAACTGCCCTGTAGGGGTGGTTAAGCATTGCTTGATGATCTACACAGCCATTTTGGCCAAGGGGATGACTTCCTTAGACGGCAGAAGAGAATCAATGGAAATGAAATGGCTAACAGGGAATATTACATTCTTCTATGCTCAACTCTGTGAGATAATGACATATACACCCACCCGTATTGTAGACAATAAGGCCAAATTTAGACCTGGCGTGAAGCTGTCTTTAAATCTAAATTAGTGCAAATGAAAGCCAGGGAGCAGCCCTCGGGGCCAGAAATTTAAATATTCTTAACATGTGCTCAAAAATACAGGTTGGATATCTGAACACACTAGAGGAATCTCCTAAACAGCTGCCCTCCCCCCTCAGTGTAAACTCACTTTTTAAATAAATTTGCATTAGCGAAATGCTTGTAAAATATACCTTGTCCAAAACTAACACAAACCACTTCAAAATCCCTCTTCCTTTCTGCTTCTCTGTGCATGTTTTCCTTACATGAACAATATGATAGTTCCCTCAAGCCCAGAAGAGACATTAGTGAATAATGCCTTTAAAAACCATGTTGCAATATATCTTTTTCTATTTATGCAGGATGAATTCAGTATCAGATTTCTATAAGGGGGATTAGGGAAGGATTTATCACTTTACTATCTATCTATATACATATATATTTTCATATATATATAAATATTGATATAGAGATATAGATATATATATATACACACACACATGCACACACAAATATACACTTATACATATATATATATACAGTATATATATATGTATGTGTCTCTGTGTGTATATATTTATAAAACGTGTAAGGGAAGCTTTACTATACAGCACAAAAAAAAGAGTACATTTTTAACAAACACATTCACCACCAGTGAAGGAGACAACCCCTTTTTAAAACACCCTTTGAAAAAATCTGAATATTAATTAAATCCAAAAGAAAGTACAGTATATTGAACAAAATAGTAAATATTAAACAGTGAATACTCTACTAATAAGGACCTCGCCTTTTCTTCTTTTTTCTTCAAGTTGGCGTCAATCCACAAAAATATACTTTTTAATCTGGTGAGCGTACAGTACATATGTACTTACACCAAAAGGTGATCATATATTTAAGATGCTATATACACAAAATTTGGCTCAAATTTTAATTTACATAAAGAATATTCATGGCTTATTTTTCCCTAAGGTTCTGCCTGCAAATTTCTTTTTCCTTCCTCCCCTGAAAATAAAAACAATAGACAGTCAAAAAATCAAGTTAGAATTATACTCTACAAATTTTTTAAAAAAAGAAAAGCTACACCATTCAACTTTGGCTTGTATAAATAATTCATAGCAGAATGTGTTCAAAAGTACATATATAACTTTCTATATAGTCTTCAAGGGACGTATGGTTTTCTTTAATAAAAAATATACACGAGCTAAAATTGGTTCTCTATATTTTAAAAAAGGTACGATTAACATAGGAAAGCTTTTAAAACATATTCCAATTATAACTTAATATATTAATTCTTTTTTTTTCTTTATAGATATCTCATAGGCTAACTTCTTCTGAAGATTTCATGCGTATTATTCAGGAGTCTATCTCGTGGTTTCTCCCAAAAACAGAACAAAAACCTTATCAGACCCAGCATTGTTTTGCACGTGCAAAAACAGGGGTTTTGAGAGTGTGTGTGTGTGTGTGTGTGTGTTTGTTTGTTTAAATAATACCAGCCCTTCTCCATGCATTCTTTGCAAGAGAGACCCATGCTAGACTGGGTAAAGACAGAGGTCATCCTATGTACAGTATTGCTTTCTTTTTCTACTGCTCTGCGGCTACAAAGCGTAATTTTAATTACAGGAAAACCACACAACTGTTAAAAACGCACAGGAACACTACTAGAGGCAGGCCCTGATGGTTCAGCCATCTAAGTGGATAGTTTATATAAGGGGGGAAGAATATTTCTTTTTCACAACCAAAGGTCCAGCGTTAAGTGCCAGGTGAGGCCAAGGCCTACGGGAGGTGGGGGCTTGGGGGGGGGAAATCTTCTGTTATACTTGTTTAACCCACAAGGGCATCTGCAACCATATAAAAAACATTGGTGTCAAGTGCCTGTTTTTTTGTGTCTTGCTACACATTCACACACACATATATATGTATACAAAGATATATATATGCATGTGTATATATATATATATAATATAATATATATATATACACATATAAATATTTATTTGAGGTCCTTATTTATAAATTTAGATATGTCAGGACTGTTCATTGGGGAGGGGGGAGGTAACTCAAAAGCGGAAACCCGGTGCGTGGAGAATGGCAGGCTTAGGTCACCCAGGTGTCCATTCTCATCCGTTTGACCGTCGGGCTATCGCGATCTTCTGAATTCGGAGGCCTCCCCAGCGGCCCCACCGGCGAATGGAAGTCGCCCCGGGGGTCCTCCCGATCACTGCCATCATAGGAACTGCTGGAGCTGCTGAGACTATCCACCGGGGAGCGGCCCATGTCTTGCCGCGACTGTTGAAGAGGCAGTGGCGGTTGCTGGGGCGGCGGCTGAGACGCCTGTGACTGGAACGTGGAAGGGGTCACCCTCTCCCGAGGAGGTGAAATCGGTTCGGACTTAATGTTAAGATTTTGATTGGTGTTGATGGATAAACTGGAGCCCTGGGATAACTGGCTTCCCGTTCTAATTAAAGTCAGGGAGGGGAGAAGGGGGGAGGGAGAGAGAGAGAGAGACAAAAGAAAAATCATGGTTTGCTGTGCCAACATTTAAGAAACCCAATCTTGCATCCAAGAAATTAGAATGGGATGTTTATTTGTTTAATTTATATCCCTTTGTTATTTTTTTACAAATAACTCGAAGTGACGAATATATCCTACACACCCCCATCCTCTTATTTTCACAACAACAACCTTGTTTAGTCAAGCAAATGGAAAATGGGAGGGTGTGTGTGTGCATGTTTGTGAATGAAATGTATTACTAGTGAAGACAAAGAGCAAATGTGACAACATGGAGACAACAAGCCCAGTTCCTCTAAAATCCAGTTGTGTTATTTGTGGGATTCTCCAAACATTTCGAGCACAGAAACCAAGTCTTTTTTAAAAAATCAATTGATTTGCTTGTCGTATTAATCAATTAACATTCATCAGCAGAGTTGGCTGAATATATGACACCAGGTTGGGCGGACTAATCCCTTAAACCAAAGGAAATAAATCAGATTATGATTTAGGGCAGTGTGGGAAGCTAGTCATTTCTTCATTCAAAAATGAGTGGAGTTCTATCAATAACCGGCCTTTACTGCCACATAATTCATGCACTTCTTATGAATATTTCAAATGAATTAGAATGCGAATAGTAATTGGTAAAGGATGTCCCTGAGTTTTAATCACTTTGAACAATCAGTAAATGGATGGTTGTAAATTGAGGACTAACTAATTTCCCAGACTGAGTCTTTTGAATCAAAAGGAGTGTGTTAAGAATTTTGATTTTAATCCAGTTGCAGGAAATTGTAAAGAAACTAAACAGAGTCTTATTTTTCATGGCCTCTGGCAATTTACAAAAAAATATTATTATAGGCTGCTCCATTTCTCTTGGCTGTTTTTTTGAAACGGGGAGAAAAAGTACTGGAGAGTGAAAGAGTAAGAAAGGAATACAAGATTTCCTTTGGAAATTTTAGAATAGAATAACAAAGTTAGAAGGAACCTTGTAGGTCATCTAGTCCAACCCTTGTAGGTGATTTAGTCAAGCAGGAGACTCTACACCATTTCTGACAGATGGCAGTCCAGACTCTTCTTGAAAGCCTTCATTGATGAAACTCCCACGACTTCCAAAGGCAACTTCTGTTCCTTTGGCTGATTGTTCTCACTGTCAGAAAATTTCTGCTTATTTCCAAGCTGAATCTCTCCGTTATCAGTTTCCATCCATTATTCCTTATCTGGTCTTCAGGTACTTTGGAAAATAGCTTGAGCCCCTCCTCTCTGTGGCAGTCCCTCAAATATTGGAAGACTGCTATTATGTCTCCCCTGGTCTTTCTCTTCACTGGACTAGCCAGGTCTAGTTTTTGTAACTGTTCTTCTTCATATGTTTTAGCCCCCAGTCTCCTAATCATCTTTGTTGCTCTTTTCTGCACTCTTTCTAGAGTCTCTTTTTATAATGTATTTTTTTCCTTAAACCTGCAAAAATGTGGGAGTTTTACAAACCATAAATCAGGATTCTCCCCAAGAAAACAACCATGTGCATTCAGCTAATTAAAAGCTGGAAAGTAAAGAACATTGCACTGTTTTGAATCAGCTCAAACGTGATCAGAGGTTGTGGGGTTCCCTACTGGGACCAAGACGGTGGATCCAAAGAAGCTGCAAGAATTGTCTCTTACTTACACAAGAGAGCTGAGAGCTGCCTGTCCTAGATGATGCTGTTGCCAGGCAGAAACTTGTCCTAATGACAGCATTCCTGGGGAGTTAAACCCCTGCAGGGCTGACAGGTCTGCACTAGTCAAGGAGTAATCTGAAACAGAGAGAAAAATGTATAAGGGATTTTGTATTACGCATTCATGGCAAAGTTATACGGCTGTTGTTTTTTTCCCCTACAGCTCACATATTGATTGCTAACAGATAAAACAATTGTGAGGTCCTATTTACTGCTTTTGTAGCTTAGGTAAATTGGTACAAAGATGCAAGCCAAACTAATTTGTCCCCAATCTCTAAGGATTAAATCTCAAGTTTAAGTTTTTTAATTGCTCAAGAAAAGTGTACGAATGGGTTACTTGAGATGCTGAAACAGGGGAAGCTTGTTAAGGTCATCTTTCATTTATGACCAGAGAGCTGACGCAGAGTGCTTGACACAGCTCTTACACGAGAAATTCAGATGGACTCCCATGAGAAAAACCAAGATTATTCCAAACAGTTAAGAGGGTCCTGTTAATTCTTTTAAGAGAAAACCCAGAGGGATCACACTATCCAATTTCTGTTTCTTATCGACACACAATTTTAAATTTTATTAGCAACATTATTTAAAGTATCATTTACTCTGCAATTAAGCTTTCAAAAAGCTCTCCAAGTACCTGACAAACTTCAGAAATGAAATTAGTCTCTGCTCCTTTTGGGAGGAGGGAAGGAGAGAGGGAGGATATGGAGGAAGTGAGAAGGGAAGAGACTGGAAACCAACTCGAAAGAATACCAATTAAGATGCAAACAGTTCAGGAAGCCCATCTGAAGATTAATGGTAAGTAAACGGAAGAGTACTTAAAACTGTTGTCTGATTATTGTTCCAGAAGTAATGGAGAAATTATTCCCCCCCCCCTCACTTTTGCAAGGGTGTGGGGCCCCCTGCAGCCTTATGGAACAGATGTCTCCAGGGTTTGATTCAGGAACTTAAATATTAGGTTTTTAAAATCAGGGCTTAAATAGCTGTCACTTCTGATTAACATGCAGGAAGTTATTTCACTTCATGATTGTCACTGCTTTTTTCTCTCACATATGGAAGGAGAGGGAGCTGCAAACGCTTTTCAGCACTTAATCACTTTCTAATACTGTTCTCTTAATATATCCCTTTGCCTCTTGGGGAAAGAATAGGAATAAAAATGTGAAAGAGCCATGATTTATACTGCAACCTATTTCCTCCTCCCCCTACCCTTTTTTTCTTCTTGTTAAAAAAAACACTGTAACCTTGTTGTTTTTCTATCTATTAGTTGATCCTGGCTAGACATTTTCCCCTCCATGGGCATGAAGAGATTTCTGACCAGGAATGGTTTTATGTACATCAGGGGGAGTCTTAACATTGACTGTGGGATGAAATCACAATTGCTTCATATCCCTGTTTCAGAGATCCCTCTATATAAATTTTCAGACCAAATCCACAAAAGTAATTCCCCTCTAAAATTTGCCTGTCTCATATTTTTATCCCCTCTTCTGTTTCTGTGCGATTCTTGGAGCCTGCTTGAACAAGTCCCTGCTGTTTTCTTAGCAAGGTTTTTCAGAGGTGGTTTGCCATTGCCTCCTTCCTAGGGCTGACAGAAAGTGACTGGCTCAAGACAGGACTAGAACTCACAGCCTTCCAAGTCTCTATCCTGATGGTTTAACCACCACAACAAACTGGTTCTTCCATCATAATTTCCCTCTGTAGAATTTACCAAACCTTTCCGATACTACCCTGCTATACATGATTTAGTTTTAGGCTGCTGTGATTTTTTTTAAAAAAAATTATACTATTTGTTATGCATTGTACTGTAGAGCAGTGCATAATTTTGAGCAATAATTCAATATTTGTGGCTTTTGTTGGCCACAGTTGAATGCTACAAAGACAGGATAGTCCAAACGCAGAGGTCTTCAAACTTTGAAATTAAGACTTGTGGACTTCAACTTCCAGAATTCTGGGAATTGAAGTCCACAAGTCTTAAAATTGCCAAGTTTGAGAACCCCTGGCCTAAAGGCTTAGAATCCGTTGAACACAGCAGCCGTCAAGAAAAGAGAAAAGGAGGGATGAAGAGCCAACAAATGTTTAACTTACCAGTATTGTAAGCTGTAGGCATGGCAGAATAGACCAATCCTTGTGGGGGCAAGCTTGGAGTTGTCACGGATACAACTGGTGTTGCAAGAGATTGCGTGGATTGAGAACTACTTAACCTCTGTGTGTTCTGTGAATGGTGACCAGAGAAATGAAAGTGGTCAAACAAAATGCAAAAGATGCATTGAAGTGAATTCAGACATGCATTGGCCAAATACAAACTCTGAGGTTCTTTTCTTCCAGTACAGTTTTTAATATTAAATCAATCTCCATTGAGATAATCAAGCAGCACATTATTTTAAATTAACTATGATAGTGTCACAGAATTGAAAGGAACCGTTTGGCTGAACATTGGAACAGAGTTCCACTTCCAACTTGATGAATGAATCCAGATTAAAGCACCTGTCACAGGTGTTCAGCCTCTGTTTGAGCACTTCCATTAAAGCAGAGATTTTCAAACTTGGCAACTTTAAGACTTGTGGACTTCAACTCCCAGAATTCTCCAGCCAGCTATGCTATGCTATGCTGGCTGGAGAATTCTGGGAGTTGCAGTCCACAAGTCTTAAAACTGCCAGGTTTGAAGATCTCTGCATTAAAGGAACTGGGTTCTAATATATTTTCAAACATTCAACCAGATTAACAATTGAACACATTTCAGGGAGGGGCAAAAATTAAACCATAGTGATTGGAAGGGCAATTTAGTCAACACAGGGAGAGAAAAGGAGCCCTTTGCTCTCATTCCTACAAACTTTGTCTTCCCAGGGTTGTTTGGATCTTGTCAGATTCAGGATGGTTGGGGGGGGGGGGGTTGGGGGGGGGTTGCCAAAGAAGCCCTCTAAATTTAGATAAACCTATCTAAATACATTAATTTCCTCCCCACAATTTATTTTTTTTCTAAATTCTAGACTTTTCAAATTACTATACTATTGACATCATGCTCAATAGGATAAATTGACAAAGAAAGTTGGCCCATGGCAGATCAAGTGTGCCATATTGATGAAACAAGGCTCCCCAAATACTTAAAACCTCTTTTTGTTCTGGGCAACAACATAGCTGGAGCCAGTTTTGAGGGTTTAATTGCAATGCTAAATGATCTAATTGTCTGGAGGGAGGGCTCATCCTTTTTTTCTTGGCTTGATATTAAGAAGCTGCGATGCCACCAGAGGGCACTCTCCTCCTGCAAGTGCTAAAATACAAATTGATGTTTACCCTTCTGTACAGAGAGCTACTTCAAAATAAATTTTGACACATTGAAAAAAAACTCAGGAGACATGCCCTTTAACTTACAACAAATGGATCCATGCAATTTGCATGCAAATAATAATTAGGACACTGTTTATGGGAAGAGAAATGTAAATACATGCAGGGATCATTTGAACAAATCACTGCAAACCTACGGGTGTCCATTTTGTGTTTGTCGGATGCAATTCATAGTGCTTCAACTACAGTGCACCAAATTTAAATTGGAAACTATGTGGTGCTGTGTAACTCCAACCTCGGCAACTTTAGGATTTGTGGAATTCAACTCCCAGAATTCCTCAAAAGGTTACTTACAATTCTATCAATCAGCAAAATATATCTTGTGACTTGCTAACAAAACACTCAGTCTTTTCAAATTCTATCTGTGAAATGGGAATAACATTAACAAATAGATAATGAAAAATGTGGCAGGAGTTTCCTGTCCCTAAACTTTGCAAAAAAAAAAAAAAAGTATAATTTGGCAGAGGACAACAAACAAAAGGCCTCAATTCATTGAAGAGATCCAAATACTTTTTTAAAATGTAAACAAGATCACCCTGGTACAGATGTTCTTATAACATGCTCATTATTATCTACACTCATTTTAGTTTCTGGTGATTTTGGGGGTCAGAATTTTCCTGGGCTGTCTTAAAAGACAACTTTTACTAGGAGATAATGGCAATTTGTTGTTCTCTTGTGAAATCACTGTATTTTCCGGAGATAGCTTTGGATCATGCAGTGGTTCCACTCAACAGAGTAATTTCCCCCCAAAAGACACTGGTAATCTTATTGAAAGGTGCCCGAGGAAATGCTTGTTTCCAGAGCTATTTAATTCCTGTATGAAACCGTTGGGTACAGTCAGCATAAGATTTAGAGCCCTCGGCATTCCCCTAATATTCTTCCTCCTTCTCTTTTTCGTCTGAACCAAGAACGGTATGGACTGGTCAGATGGAGGTAGGTCCGTCCTGATACCCGGAAGTGTTTCAAGCTCAGAACAGAGTGTTTCCAAGCTTGAAATGCTTCCAAAAGGACAGCTGGTTACATTCAGAACAACTGCTTTGACCTTGGAACAACTGTTTCGGAATCGAGCCAGGCATTTCAAATTCAACATGGTTCAACTTCAAAAGATTATAGACACAAACAGCGTCAGAATCGCAGCTGGCCCAGAAAGTAGCAGAAGGAGCAACAGTGACACAAGTCTTTTCCTTGTGCCCTACATTTACCCCTTGGTTGAAACTACCCACTGCCTGTATCTCCCAGGTCACCTGAAAGCTGCTTATGGTCATCTATAAAGCTTTATAAGGCTTATGACCAAGCTACTTACAGGACCACCTACGCCCAGATAGTCTGCTCCACAATTTACGGGTCATCAACACATGTAGTGCATCATTTATGGGTCCCTCAATAGAGATGTTTTAGCCTCGGTGATGAATTCAGCTTCCCCCATAATAAGTCCCACATTATGGAATAACTGGCAAAGGGAAGGGAAGTATAATCCTTCATTGCCAGAGCGCCCTAAAGATTTTTTTTAGGTTACTTTAGGGTTCACATTCAATTTTCCTGGGTTTATTTTTAAACAACTGTTCCTTGTAAGTCACTTCAATATAATTGACTGAATGAAATGGGTGTTTAACTCTTTAGCTTTTCAAATACAGTGGTACCTCTACTTAAGAACTTAATTCATTCTGTGACCAGGTTCTTAAGTAGAAACGTTTGTAAGTAGAAGCAATTTTTCCCATAGGAATCAATGTAAAAGGAAATAATGCATGCAAACCCATTATGAAAGAAAGAAAAGATTGGAATTTGGGTGGGAGGAGGAAGAAGAGGAGGAGGACAGTCGCTGCCGAAGGAAGAAGGGAAGGGGAGGGGAATCAAAAAAATCCAAAACTTTAAGGCTTAAAAAAAAAAGAGGGACTCTAAGGCGGCAAGGAGGAGCACGTGCCTCCCATACACCTGGCACGAAACTGCCTCCCATACACTGCACCAGAGAGAGAAACCCAGAGGTAATGACAGGAAACTGGCCGGGCCTTCACGTCGCTCTCAAATTTCCTGGGAAATTTTTCAGGGTTCGGGTTCTTAAGTAGAAAATGGTTCTTAAGAAGAGGCAAAAAAGCACCCAGTTCTTATCTAGAAAAGTTCTTAAGTAGAGGCGTTCTTAGGTAGAGGTACCACTGTATATGTGAAAACAATTACATAGGAAACTTAGACATATTAGTCATGATTCTTCTGTCGATAAAAACATAAATGTATTATGTAACTGGATGCATTCACGACATAGAAACACACCCACACCATGCTGTCATGCATAAAAGGCCCCATATCAGCAACTCATTGGGTTTAAATTGATAAACAAGCATCAAAATTAGTGTTCTCTGTGTTTATCAAGATGGAGATTTCCCGTAATACTGAGAAGCATTATTTTAGGAGTATATACACTGCTCAAAAAAAATAAAGGAACACTTAAAAAACAGAATATAACTTCAGGTAAACCAAACTTCTGTGAAATCAAACAGTCCACTTAGGAAGCAACATTGACAATCAATTTCACATGCCGTTGTGCATATGGAATAGTTGTGCAAATGAAGTATTCAATGAGAATATTTCATTCATTCAGATCTAGGATGTGTTATTTGAGTATTCCCTTTATTTTTTTGAGCAGTATATATATATATACTGTATTTATATATATGTATGTATTTTTAAGACTAAACAAAAGGAAGTATTATACGTGTGTTGTAAAAAGTCTTCTTAAGGGGAAGGCTTTTCTACTAGAAATAGACAGCTTGCAATTGTAGTTTCTTTTTGGTAAACAGGGAATCCCCTTGTGGCTTCCTTCTCTTGTAGAGCATGAAATTAACTTTATCTCCAGCATGGTGAGCTCATCAGGAGTGATGTAATCTCCGAGAAGGAAAGCAGCCGCGGCAAGAATCTGTTTCAATATTTGTAGAACTTGGTAGGCCAAATCGCTCTTTCAAAACACCAACGTCTCTGAGCCATCGTGCAAATAATCATTTAAGGATATTTCCCTGAGGTTGCTGTTAGAGGTTTGGTCCCAATGTTCCCCTTTCAATTAAAAGGAAAGAGAAAAAGCTTCCCTCATTTGTTTATTGATTCCCCTTAAATGATTTTTATTCCTCCCCAACAAAGGGAACATTGGTACGGTTACATATATAGTTGATATATGAAAGCTCTTTGGATTTTGATGTTTCATACCAAGTAAGAACCCAGACTCACCAACTCCAATTCATCCTCCTCCGACTGTACTCAGCAAATAAGAGGAATAATAACATTACTAAGAATAGATTGTATTTCAGAATGAAAGAGTCACGTTCGGGCTTGAAAAGCTAGCTATATTTAGCCTCGCTAGTATTTTAAATTTACATAGAGTATCAGGCATAACAGCATAATTTAAGAAGCCTAAATTAGCCAGATTGACAAAGATTTTGCCTACAACTGGTCTAGAGCCTGTATAAGAAAACTACAACCCTCATCTTTACAAACATTCCTTTACAACAGCACCAAAGATAGTGGTTGATGACTAATTGTCGCACTTACAACCATTCCATCATCCCTACAAGTCGTATGATCGAAATTTGGGTATTGGGAACTGCCATGTCATTACAATTGATTTTAGCATCCTGGGTCATGTACAGGTAGTCCTCAACGTATGACCACAACTGAGCCCAGAATTTATGTTGCTAAGGAAGAAATGTGTTAATTTGACCATTTTTATAACTTTTCTTGCCACGTTTGCTAAGTGAATATTAGTAACACATTTGTCCAGTGAATCTGGCTTCCCTCTTGTCAGAAGGTCACAAATGGAGATCGCATGACCTCGGCATACTGCGACTGTCATAAATATGAACCTGTTATCAAGCATCTGAATGTAAATCACATGACGACAGGGATGCTGCAACTGTCGTAAATGTGAAAATTGGTCATAAGCCACTTTTTCAGTGCCCTTGTAACTTCGAACGGTCACTAAATGAACTGTTGTAAATCAAGGACTACCTGTAATCGCCATTTGCAACCTCCCCAGCTGGCTTTTGACAAACAAAGTCAATGGAAGAAGAGCCAGATTTGCTTAAGAACCACATTGATTCACTTAAAGCTATGACAAAAAAGAGGTCATAAAATAGGATGTGTGCCTCACTTAACTGCCTCATTTAGCAACAGCAACTCTGTTCCCAATTGCGGTCACAAGTCAAGGACTATCTCTTGTCTTATTCTGACACAGAACTTTTAATTTATTACTGTTAGCACAATTCATGTTGATTCAGTTAAGCCAATTTGGCAGCTGGCAATCCCAGATTGCAGGGAGTGCTAAAAAAAATTAAAAAATAGCGGATCAACCAAGTTCCACTTCAAATCCTAATCAAATGGGGATAAATGGCAACGATTTGAAAGTTTAGCGCCTGCTTTGTGGGAAGGAGAAAAGCAAAATGAAAACTGCACAGCTGACAAATGGTACCCTTCACAGACCAGATGGCTCAAGGTCAAAAGTTAAGCTTCAATACCCCCCCCCCTTGTCATCTGTCTACCCCTTGAGAAAATGAAGCCTGAAGTTATGAGTCAATTCTTGGTTCTAGCTCAGATGCTATGCCAAGATTCCAATGCCTTGCATAATTCTTCACTTTTTCCTATGAGTGGAAATGTTATATATGCAAAGCAACCACTTTTACATTGATAAAAGAAATCAGCTTGTCTCAATGCAGACCTGTGAAAGGCCCCCAATAGCTATAACCTTGAATATATATATAAAATTGTTCTGCATTAGAATAGATTGTGGCAAACATCTTCCCACAAGAGATGACCACTGGCTTAAACATTAGAAATGTAAGAACTGAACCAATCTATGGTGCTTATATCTAAACTGACAACAATGCTCTTCAAGATTAAGTGCTGGGAATTGGAGATGGAAAATTTGGGGAGGGCTCTTGTTTTCATAAAGTCCTGATTGTGAGCCTCTGAGAAGCAACAGAGTTGGCTGCAGTGCAAAACAAGAGAGCAGGGCTTTAGAGAACTCTGATAGTGTACTGGCAGGGATTTTCTTTGTAGTTTTGTGCATTTAAAATGAATTTCAAGTGGACAAGCAAATCAATTGATACAATTAGGGGGGGGGAAGTGTGGGAATAATTTAACAGAGCTGGATTAAGAAACATTAGTACGTTGTTTTTTTATTATTCATACTACATTTCACTGGATTGAGAAAGAAAGAAAGAAAGAAAGAAAGAAAGAAAGAAAGAAAGAAAGAAAGAAAGAAAGAAAGAAAACAAGCTAGGCTGTATTCTGTCTTTGAAATTAATCAATTCAAGTCCCGTTTTCGATAAAAGGCAAATGAACAGCCAAGAAAATGAGCAATTAGCCACATTCACACAAATAAAACAAAGAAAAGGGCTTTCTCTGAAGTGCTGGGATTCTGAAAAACTAGACCTTGAAATATGTTTGAAACATGATACTTATCGAGGCCAACCCATGTGGTTATACATGTAAACAATGGCACGAATAATACAAAAATATGAGAGCAACCACTACCAAGTCATACTCATGTCTACTTTCCCCATATAATGTGTTCCAGGTGATTTCCTACAATTCTCGATCATTATGGTAAAGTGATAGAAGAAGTCTAGAGTTAAAAGGACTTCTTGCCTAAAACAAAAAGATCTGCTTGAGCAGGAGATTGGATTCAACTTACAACAGTTCGTTTAGTGACCATTTGACATTACAATGGCACTGAAAAAAGTGACTTGCGTCCGGTTTTCACACTACGACCATTGCAAGCATCGCCATGGCCACATAATCAGAATTCAGAAGGCTATCAACTGGTTCATATTTATGACGGTTGCAATGTCCTGGGGTCACATGATCAGTTTTGGTGACCTTCTGAACAGCAGTCAATGGAGAAGCCAGACTCACTTAACAACAACTGCTACTAAATTAACAACTGCAGTGATTCCTTTAACAACTATGGCGAGAGAAGTCTTCAAATGGAGCAAAACTCACTTAACAAATGTCTCGCTCAGCAAACAGAAATGCTGAGCTCAATTGTGGTCATAAGTTGAGGACTACCTGTAGTTTGAAAATTTTATATGCATTAATAAATGCATATTAAAAAGGAGAGAGAAAGCATACCAACTAGCCTGGCTCATTTCTTCCTCCAAGAAGTACTAGTTCTTAATAGCAATAACACTGATACTTAGACATATATCGCTCCACAGTACTTTTGTAGCCCTCTCTAAGCGGTTTACAGAGAGTAAGCATATTGCCCCCAACAATCTGGGTCCTCATTTTACCCACCTCGGAAGGATGGAAGGCTGAGTCAACCTTGAGCTGGTGAGAATCAAACTGCCAAATTGCAGGCAGCCGGCAGAAGTAGCCTGCAGTACTGCATTCTAACCACTGTGTCACTACGGCTGTTGAAAGTACCCTCAAATATGGAATCAAAGCAGCATCTGAGACGATGTTTTCATCTGTAGAACTGTACCGTTAATCCCCCTAAAAAGACAGACCATGCACAAGTAGTCAAAGGAACATCTTACCAATGGAGGCATCATGCCTTTGCTAGACGGAGGAATGACAACCCGGAGATCTGGTTTGCGACTGTTCATTCCAAGATTGGCCCCACCAGGAGGTGGGGGAGATTTTGTAGGCATCACTTTGCTTAAACTGTTCCCACCACCGGTGCTGCTAAGCAGACCTGGGGATGCTCGTGAGTTCACAAAACCGTTTCCTAAGGCGAGAGGTAAAGAAAAAGGGAGAGGGTGTGAGAGAAATATGCTGATGCTTTTGTCAATAAATATACAAACAAGTGGTTCTTGTAATTATTGCTTTATGAGAACTTAACAAACATACAACTTTAGAGGTTATCTTTGGAAACGTCCTCAGAAAAATCAAGAATGGTACAGAAACTGCCTGCAACACTTTATTTTTCTCTAAATTCAGTTTCAAACATGATTGCAATGATGGTGTCCAACACTGACAGGTTGTAACAACCCAGAACCCACAACTGCACATCCTTCATCAACTCACAGGAGTACTGATGAACAATACCATGTAGGAGAAACAAATGTCAAAAACTACTAGTAAATAAAGAGAATGATACATCAATTCAAGAATATGGAACGGTGGGTGAGAAGGATGTCTTACTGCAGAGATCTCCAACCCTGGCAACTTTAAGACTTGTGGACTTCAACTCCAAGAATTCTCCAGCCAGCTACAAAAATTCACAAGTTCTAAAGTTGCAAAGTTTGGGGATCACTGTCCTAGTCCATTTTTTTGAAAAAAAAAACATTATTTAAACATTTTAAAAAACAACCTTACCTAACAAATGATCTTTCACTCTTTCATACAACTACAAGCCAACATTCTGCTGGTAGTAGAATTATTATCAAGTAGATTTTGGCTTATATTATCTCTGGTTTCTATGGTGCCCCAAGGCACTGCTGCCAATAAAGGCAATGTGCAAGACTTTGAACATCACTTTGTAGTTTGCCAAATTTCTAAAAATCCCCTCTATTGAAATAAATTTTTAAAAGTTGAATGGGACAGAATGGGAGATATACAAAAGGGCAGCTGTGGAGAAACACTTGTCTCACCTGGGCTGTTTACACACAGCAGCAAAATACACAAGAATAACTGTTGAATAAATGTGGTCACCAAATCACAAAAGCTCTTTGAAGATACCAATTTCCTGCTCAGAAAATAAACTGCTGCCATGCTTTTTTCCTCCCATCCCCAATCAGGATTTATCCAATTGTGGAAGACTTTTTATTGTTGTTTAGTCTGGTTTAATTTTAGGGAGGGGGAGAAAAACCCAGAAAAGAAACCCACCCAAAAACAAATCCCTTGAAGAATGTGACTGATTAAAGGGGCTAAAATGTACTAACTGCTGCTAAGCAAGAACGCCAAAGTTTAGGGGAAAAGGTACAGATTACAGTAACCTAAAAAAGATTGATTAAACTGATTAGAAAATGGAACATTCCAAGTTGCTGTGGTATGTTTATGCACATGTATGCACTATATTGGATGCTCGAACTGCAAATATTACTCTGGGCACTTGGATTAATAAAAATCCCTGTTACTTAGTAACAAATGTAGGTCCAGGAAATACTTTCGTAACCCTAAGTATTTGAATTACTGCTGTAACAAGGATCTATGAATATAAAAGTGCCTAGGGCATGCATGTTTCTTAATGCAGCCCTAATACTGAAAAACTGTTTCAAAACCACAGAACACTTGTCCATATTGGATTTCATGTGCAGCGATAAATACATTCCCAGAATGTTTGCATATCACTCTATACAAAAATCTCTCTTTCTTGATTTTATTTGGATGCAGAAGTAGGGAGGATTCACACAATACTACATTAAGAATACAAAACAACAACAACAACAAAACCCCCCGATCAGCCAGTATTTTAAAATATCAAAAATCTGAAACCTATTTTCTCTAATATGATGTCTTGCAATTATCATCATAAAAAGTGAAGTCATACCAAATTCCCAGATTAAAATAATTTCATAAATGTTTGGCTCCGATAAGCTTGACAAACACCAGGTTGGTCTTATACTGTATTATCATTATATTGAACTACAGCAGTCCAATATCCGAACACAATGGTGCGCGTGCGTGCACGCACACACACACAATGCTCTAATATGGTTTATTTTGTTTAGTAGCATGTAAGAATGTAGCCATCATGAAAAGGACCATTCATGACTCAGCTATTTGTGTGAATCACACTGCCATAGCTTCTTCAACATGATGTGTAATGTCACATGAATCTGAAGAGAGTACAAACCCAAGCTGTTGAATTTTGGCCTCATAATTTTATGGTGCATTCAGACTATGCCCTGAAAATAGGTTGCCTGAGCATACCGTAGTTAATTACACATTTGTCTATATAAGGCAAGTAACTGTGGTTAATTCAAAACAGAACAAATAATCCAGAAGGTTTTTTGTGGCTGCAGTTAAGAGAACATCTAAGCTATTTTTTTGCACCTAAACTGTTGTTTGCGTGCAAACTTTACTCCCTAGTCCAACCCTTCCTTTTTATGCAGGTTTCTTTTTAACATTTGTACTTTTCTATCTTAGTATGAATTTTAAAGAACTTATCACAATACACCCTAAATGCTGGACTTCCGGTGTGGTGCCACGATGGTATGGTCTGAGGAGAGCTAGCAGTGATCTTTGCCTGATTTTCCATGTCCTGGATTGCCGAGAACAGCGTGCAATTCTTTGGAGGAGATCGCAGAAAAAAAGGGGACAATTTGTTGCAGAAGTGGAAGGCTGCAACCTCCGGCTGCAGCAGGCAGAAAACTCTGAAACCAGGCTTGGGGGAGATCAATAAAAGATGATCCAAAGGCATGGTGGCTTGAATCCCAAACAGAGGAAAGAAAATGACAGTGAAATGGTAAATTGTCTAACGAACTTTGTCTAATGAAATGCAGAGCACTCAATATGGAATGCCGAGAATCCTCTGAAGAGAGAACTTGGCTCAGTACAATCAGAAATTGAGAAAATCTCAGGAGAGGAACAGACGGCATTTAAGCGGTAAGGAGCAGTAAAAGATTGAAACATCCTCAAAGAGGAATGGGAAAGATGGCTGTATAACTTAAATTTGAGACTCTTTGAGATCAGATATCTGGGAGATTGTGGGATGGAGTGATTATGATGAATAGAATAGAATAGAAAGAGGGGAGAAAAACAGGTGTGACTGAGCAATTTTCGACAGTGACATCTTTGAAAAGAACGGAGGACTGCCTGTGATTTTTTGTAATAAAACAACCCCTGCCTGGAGATCGATTCAAAGACTAATATATATATATCGAGATGATTGTCTAGACCAGTGATAGCAAACCTTTTTTTCCTCGGGTGCCGAAAGAGAATGCGCACATGCTATCACACATGTGTGAGTGCCCACACCCATAATTCAATGCCAGGGGAGGGTGAAAACAGCTTCCCCCACTCCCCGGAAGCTCTCTGGAAGCTGGAAATGGACTGTTTACCAAATTCTGGTGGGCCCAGTAGGCTTGTGTTTTGCCCTCCCCAGGTTCCGAAGGCTTCCCTGGAACTGGGAGAGGGTAAAAGCACCCTGCCCCATCCCCCAGAAGCTCTCTGGAAACCAAGAATGCCCTCCCAAAGCCTCTGTGTGAACCAAAAATCAGCTGGCCGGCACACACATGCATGTTGGAACTAAGCTAGGGCAACAGCTCACCTGCCAGTAGATATGGCTCCGCTTGCCACCTGTGGCACTCGTGCCATAGGTTCACCATCACTGGTCTAGACTGTGGATTAACAGTGAAAAGAAGAAATACAACTGGGAAATTGGACTGAGGATTACAATTTTCAATTTAAAAGTGCTAAAAGGAAAGAGAACAGAAAGACTGTGATAGAACAAGCTTTGCTGTGGTGGCAGTGAGCTTTTGAATAACTACTAAGAAATATATAGACTGATTCTGTTCAAAGGAGGGAAAAAGAGGAACAATACTCTTTGATAACAATCACAGGAAAAAAAGGGAAAAAGGGAAAGATTTTCTCTATCTTGAACTTGAAGCATCTAAACTTGGTGATTGCTTAAGATTTCATGCAATTCAATTGAGGGGGGGTTAAGAGTGAAATATGTATTAATTATTAAACACATCAACTATTAAATATAAATTATTACATATTCAAAAATGCTAATTGTAGCTGAAATTTAATCTGATTAATATTTGATTATTTTTGATTATTTTTATAGTGTGATAATTATTGATTGATTAAATTACTTATAGTGAAAGATTATAATACATGGCTTAAATATATATAGAATAAGAGAGATACTTAACTTTTTTCTTTTTGTAATATAATAAAATAGAATTATATAGAATATTTCTTTTGAAAACCTTATGAATTTATTGAAAACTTGACTGAAATGTGATTGTTATTTATAGAGACAATAAGTCATAGTCAGCATAAAAGAAGGAATCAATAAACAAACAAAGATATTGATAATTTAAGAGTTACATAAAAGTCTGGAATACCTTTTTTGCAAAACCACAAATGTCAAAAGTGACAATAAAATTGCCTCAGGAATAGCTTCACCAGCAGGACAAAAACTACCAACAGAAATGACAATTAAAAAACAAGGACAAGTCCCCTCCCTACATTCTATGACAGCCTTCCTGGATAGAATAATGGGCTTTATGATTAAATCTCCAGAGGCAGCAACCAAAACACAAGAAACAATTGTAAATAATCATAAAGAGATGAAAGAAAGCTATTTATTTATTTATTTATTTATTTATTTATTCATTCATTCATTCATTCATTCATTCAATCAATCAATTTCTATGCCACCCAACTCCCTAGGGACTCCAGGTGGCTGACAGCAAAATTATAAAACTTCAGTAATAGTACTGTAATAGTTTGGCGGGACCCAGGAGAAGAGCCTTCTCTGTGGCGGCCCCGGCCCTCTGGAACCAACTCCCCCCAGAGATTAGAATTGCCCCCACCCTCCTTGCCTTTCGTAAGCTACTTAAAACCCACCTCTGTCGTCAGGCATGGGGGAACTGAGATACTCTTTCCCCCTAGGCCTTTACAATTTTATGCATGGTACGTATGTATGTATGTTTGGTTTTTATATTAATGGGTTTTTAATCATTTTTAGTATTGGATTATTTTGTATACTGTTTTATTATTGTTGTTAGCCGCCCCGAGTCTCCGGAGAGGGGCAGCATACAAATCCAATAAATCAAATCAAATCAAAAACCTCTAAAAAGAGTTTAAACACAATTTACAATACAATACCACCATAAGATCAACGGCCCCAGGCCTCTTGGTAAAGCCAGGTCTTTACCACTTTCTGGAAGGCCAATAGGGTGTGGGTAGCCTGGATCTCAGGAGGTAACTGGTTCCAAAGATTCAGGGTAGCCACAGAGAAGTCCCTCCCCCACAGACCCGCCAGCCAACACGCTTAGCTGATGGAACCCAGAGAAGACCAACTCTGTGGGCCCTTACCAGTAACTGGGAGCTATGTGGTAGAAGGCGGTCTCAAAGATTCTGACCCTAAGCCATGTAGGGCTTTAAAGGTAATTACCAACAGCTTGAATTGCCCCCGGAGACCAAACAGGAACCAGTGGGTGTGATGTGAGTGTACTTAGTGCACCCACAACAACTCGTGCAACTGCACGACCAACTATAGTCTCCGAACACTCTTCAGGGCTAGCCCCATGTAGAACGCATTGCAGTAATCTAGCCGTGAGGTGACAAGGGCATGAGTGACTGTGAGAAGAGCTCCCGGATCCAAGTAGGATCGCAATTGGTGCACTAGGCGAACCTGTGCAAAGCTCCCCCTCTAGCTACAGTTGTCAAATGTTGGTCTAAGCTGTGAGTCTAGGACGACACCCAAATTGCAAACCCATTCTGAGGGGGGCTGTCCAAGGATGGAAGTTAATATAGTCTTTCGGAGGTAACACCCCCAATCACCTGGTCTTGTCAGGATTAAGTCTGAGCCTGTTAACTCCCATCCAGACCCTCACAGCATCCAGGCACCAGCACATCATATCCAATGCTTCACTGAACTGATGTGAACCCTTTGCCATCCATATTGCCACTAAATAAGTCCTAATAAAGGCTCTTAACATTGTTTGGTCAGATTCGAAGTTACTGGTTCTCCAACATCACTCTAGATGTCTTTTCTGGCGCTTCATCTCCCAGAGCTCCTCAGTAAATCCCGGAGCTTTCCAAGGATCCACCATCATGGAGAGGTTGTAAAGGTGCAATCCAGTCCAGTGCCCGAGATGTCACCTATTCCAGGCTGCTACTAGGGACTTAGCCGGATTGTGGACAAGGGAGTAAGGTGTTTCCCTAATCTTCCTCCAGCGAGATTGGCCAAAATGTATCAAAATATGAACCCCAAATGTTGGACTATATTGGATGTCCTGTGCTTCTTCTAAATGTATAAACCTTTACAATGTTTCATTTTGTGCATCAGTTAATATTAATCCTATTTTCATTTTCGTACATATAAACATTTTAATCATAAGGCTACCATTTCATCTTTCTAAAAGCAATTTTAAATGTCTGAACAACTGCACTGTACTTGTAACTTAGCAACTGCATTGTACAAATTGTAAATAATCTTCCATGTGGAAGAACACACAGTAATTTTAACTAGTCTAAAAAAGATGAGAATCTGGTTAAACATTTGTTTCTGGCCACACAAACACAAACACTCACACACAGAGACAGAGATGATTGGACCTGAGACAAAAATGAAGAGTCATACAAGACTGGTTGGCATACAATCAACTGATAGGCAGTGTTTACATAACACATGCAACTGATTTTTTAGAAATTGATGCTAAGCATCTAACCCCCATCTGTGCTCTCTTTGTTATAAAATTAGTTGATGTGGGCAGCTTAGAAAATTCCATTTAGGTTGCTTGCAAATTCGATGCCCCAGAAATGTGCTCTGCCTTGATGGAGCAAACGTGACATTCTGCCCAGAGTATCAGTTCTCGAGCCTCCTTCAAGAGGTTGCCTCTTTCTTTCTTTCTTTCTTTCTTTCTTTCTTTCTTTCTTTCTTTTTCTTTCTTTCTTTCCTTCCTTCCTTCTTTCTTTCTTTCATTGATTTCATTTGATTTGATTTGATTTTTATGCCGCCCTTCTCCTTAGACTCAGGGCAGCTTACAACATGTTAGCAGTAGCCCTTTTTAACAGAGCCAGCATATTGCCCCCACAATCCGGGTCCTCATTTTACCCACCTCGAAAGGATGGAAGGCTGAGTCAACCTTGAGCCGGTGATGAGATTTGAACCGCTGACCTACAGATCTACAGTCAGCTTCAGTGGCCTGCAGTACAGCACTCTACCTGCTGCGCCACCCCGGCTCCTTGATGTTTGATGTCTGACTGGGTAGTCCCATTGTCCGTCAGGACCAGGACATGGTGGCGCAGCAGGTAGAGTGCTGTACTGCAAGCCACTGAAGCTGACTGCAGATCTGAAGGTCAGCGGTTCAGATCTCATCACCGGCTCAAGGTTGACTCAGCCTTCCATCCTTCCGAGGTGGGTAAAATGAGGACCCGGATTGTGCGGGCAATAGGCTGGCTTTGTTAAAAAGTGCTATTGCTAACATGTTGTAAGCCGCCCTGAGTCTAAGGAGAAGGGCGGCATAAAAATTGAATAAATAAATAAATTGAATAAATAAATATGAGGTGCTGGAAATGACCAGATGAACTGCTTGCAACTCCAACCAATTAATGTTCTTGGTCAAATCTGAACAGCTCCAATGCCTCTGGACTACCTGGGAGTGGACGTAAGCCCCCAGCCCAAAAAATTGGCTTGCGTTGTGATTGTAATGCGGGTGGGTTCCCTGGAGATTCAACCATTCAGCATGGTGCTGGAAGTCCACCAATGGAGCAACTGAACACTGCGGGCAACAACTAAATTTTGACCTTGGAATTGCTATGTTTCTCCCTCTGATTGTCAACACCCCAAATAGCATCTGAGAAATAAATCAGATTCCACTCCAATTCTCTCACATAAGATTTGATTTATTATCAAAGCCATGTTGGTCACACTATTGCCATTCCAATACTAACTTCTTTCCGGTACCCCACCCAGGTTAAGGTTCATCCCACATCCCCACACTCACAAGTTCATCACCAGGACCAGTCCGAGTGCAGGGATTCTACCAACTTCCTCTGTTCTTCAGTTGATGCAGAACAAAAGATGACCTTGGGCTCTAAGAAAGGAATGTGTTGTGGCTAGTAACTTTCCCTCTCATGCAACTATCCCTCCCAGTTCCCCTAATACTGTGTTACTGTGGCAGGCCAAAGTCTCTAATTCCACATGATGGCTTCGGTCTGACACTGATGCGGCAACAGGAACCATTGCAGGGGATAAGTGTGCAGCCTTGCCCAGGGGACGATATCTACACAGAATATCATTTTCCCCAGGAGAAAAGCCTGTGTTTTGCAATTCTGCAGAAGCCCCTTGGGAGATGGCTGTTGAGATAAGATCCCTAATCTCTTGGGGCAAAGCTAATTGCTCCACCCCACTAGAATGGAGTCCTGCAGCAGTTGGGGTGAAGGTGGCAGATAGAGGTGGCCTACCAGCTGGGTGTGAGGGAGCCAAACTAGATGCTTCTTGGTCCACAAAGGCCTCAGGCATAGGTCTGCAAGTGGTTGCTTCCAGCACTGGATAAATATTAGCAATGTATGAAGATAGTTCTCTAAAGGAATCTCCTCCCCCAAGAGAGCCCTCCTGAAGAGGAAAGACCTCCTCCTGTACAGGGGACAAAGGCCTTGCAGACATACTTTAGAAAACTGTTTCTCAAGAGTTCTGAGCCACCTCTGGGCATCTTTAACTTCAGCAAAATGAGCCTTGCTAGAAGAATCCTTCTGGACCTGGACCTGATCAGTAGTACCGTGACCAACTTTGTGGCTTACAGTGCCAGGGCTTGCAGAGGCTTGCCTCTTAGAGGAAGACTTCTTCACTGAAGATCTGTTCTTCCTTCGTTTATCTGCCATCCTAGAAGATGGAGGCCGAAATAACTAATGAAGATTAAGGGAATCACCCCAGAAGGACAGGTAGCTCTGGCCCAAAGGAGGACAATCAACTTATCTTCCAGACCAAGACCACAATAAAGAGATTTCCCTATTTCCAGGGAGAATATTACCAAATTAGCCTGCAGTTTGGCAGAAGGCAGGCGCTGAGAGGCTCTATCGAGGTTTGGGATCACCCAGAACACACCTCAGCAAGCGGGGAGCAAGCAACACAAGTGGAAATCAGAAACAAAATGGCAACCAGAGAGAAGACCATTCCCTCTCAGTACCTACCCACTGCGATCCTTGGCCACTTCCTGCTCTCCACGTGTCTTCAAAATGGCGCTCGTGAGAAGAGCAAACTCTCCCAGTGCCCTAAACTCCGTAGGCAGGAAGGGATCCACCCATCATGAGCGGGAGCTTCCCGACTCACAGCTGACCACTCACACTGAATTAGAGCCCTGGAGTTCTGCCAGAGCCTGGGCAGAGACTCAAGATCATTCAAGTCACCTGGCAGGAATCCAAAATGGCAGACGGAGAGTGAACTCTCCCATTGCCAAACTCTTTTCAATAGAAGCAAGCTGGTCACATGAGCGGGCTGCCTCCCAACTTACAGCTTGCAAATCCCTAGCAAAAGCCGCACAGCCGTAGAGTCCTGCCGTAGCCGCTTACAGAGACCCCAGCGAGCAGTTTCATCCAGATCCAAAATGGTGACCAGGAGTTAACTCACCCGGCGCCTGAATTTCCAATCACCAACAAGCAGCCAAGTGAGCTGGGTGATCCCTGGCTCATGGCTGATTCTTCCACTGCCGAAATCGGAGTTCTGCTAAAGCCCTGGACAGAAACCCCTACTATTGATTCCAACAAATTTGGGGTTGGAGATAGCTTCTGAATCAATTCAACAGACAGCACTCCACCCTTGCAAGAACATCCATCACAAGCTTGCAAGGCAGCCTCCCCACTCTCACCTTTCCACAGTAACAAAGCAATGAAAATTAAAAATTAAATAAACTAAGGATAGAGCAGTCCAATATAAACTGCTAACTGATTACTTAGAAACTGAGTAGACAAAAGGTTTTCACGTCCCTTTTGATCAGACTGAGTAAAACAACTGACTCAGTAGGGCCAGAGAGGAGGCATTGCTGAATAATTATTACTTAGGCCTGGGCAATCAGACGGAAGTTAACCCATGCTTGGATTCTCCAAGCAGCGCACAGGAGAATAGTTTGACTTTCTCTTCTATGTAGCAAACATTGAGATATTGGAAGACTTCTCTCATGTTACTCCTAGTCCTTCATTTCATCAGACTACACATACCCAGTGCTAGCAACTGTTCTTCATATGTTTTAGCCTCCAGTCCCCTAATCATCTTTGTTGTTCTTCTTTGTCCTTTTTCTAGAGTCTCAACATTATATTCTTTGCAGTCATCTGATTGTTTCCTTTTGAAAAAGGACCCATGGGACCACCATGACCTGGATGATAGGGAGTCTCCATAGGCAGCCATTGTTTCTGTGTCTTAAGAAAGCTTATAGAACCTCTTTGGGATCCCAAAGGCAGACACTTGCTTTGTACCAGGCCAACTTCCCAGTTTTTATGAAACCAGTATTCACGTGATACAATGGAGAGGAGCAGGCACCAAGGGAATCTTTGCAGAGAAACTGATAGACTTGTAGTTCTCAGAAGAGTTAACAATTAGCAGGGGGAGAAAATAAAACAAGTACTCTTCACAGTATTAAGCACTCTGTGTGTGTGTGTGTGTGTGTGTGTGTGAGAGAGAGAGAGAGAGAGAGAGAGAGAGAGAGAGAGAGAGAGAGAGAGAGAGAGAGAGAGAGAGAGAGAGAGAAACCCAACTGTCCTGCAGCAGTAGAAATCAACAAAAATCCATCAAATGTCCTCTCACAATCTGTTATTATTTGGGGATCAAAGTACAGTATTCTACAAAGAATGGAAGCTTGTAAGAAAGTAGAATCATGCCACGCTAGAAATTTGTGACATCTATTGAGGGAAGCCTGCCTTTCCATTTAAAAGGCCAAATACATTGCAAGCTTACTTCTCTCAGCCAACCTGTTTAAATCCAAGGCTAATTCAATACAGCACACAAGAACACTAATATTATAGCCCTAACTCACTCAGGAATCTACCAATGAGGTTAATTGTCCATTACAATTTTCTGGTAACATCACAAATCTGTTTATACAGGCAAGTACATTAGAAAAAGGATTTGGCAGCAATGTATGCATCCAATGTAAACAACTGCCTGGAATATGTGTATTATTCAGAAGTCTGACCAAGCTCTAAGCATAGATAGATACCTGAAGCAATCTCCCATTAAGTGCAATAGGGATTTCTTCAAAGCAAAGCATGCTCATAAATATTTATTCAGCAGTTTGGTTTATCGCAAGAATTACATCAGTGCACAGAGCTAATCTTTCTTCTGCCCCCTTTTCTACACCCGTACTACACTCTTTCCATGAGTATGCAGGCAGCTCACGAGTTAAAGCTGTTCTGCTTTTGCCTCCACACCCAATGCAATCATTTCCTGAAGCCCTTCTTAGAAGGGACTGTCAGTGGAAGAGAACATTTTATACCCTTTCATGGCACTGTAAGACATAAGACCTTTCTCGACTGAATATTCTGTGCAGAGCTTTTAGTCAGGCAGTCAGATTTATCTGACACGCTGCCAGAAAGCCGGAGCCATTTCCTAGATAAGGCATCAGCATAGGAAGGACTCAGAATACAATTTATCCTGGACACTCAAGATTTGCAGAGATTCTCTTCTTCTCCCATGCGCAAGTTTTGGTGAATTGTTTGCTTAAGTTGCAGCAACTTCCTCACAACACAAGAATCTGCTTTGAGATAGAAAAGTCTCCATTTTTCAGTACAGTATCTGGCAAGATGTTCTAAATAGAGGCGTATGTTGTTAAAACAAGAATATTCAATGATAAATTGAATTGGAAGAACAAAGCACAGAATTTTTCTGCTTAAGGTTAGGGTCCAGAGGCAGATAATGGTTGGAAGATGATGCAATTGTCAGATAACTTTGTCAAATGAAACTGCAGTAACTCTTTCCATACCAGCTCTGTCTTGCCTACAAGCCAAGCCAATAATCTGCACCTTTAAAGTATAAGGGCAAAAAAGGAAGAATGAGAAGAACACAAGTTGTACACATCTGGATAACTATTTGGAAAATGCAGAAAGGCAAACTTAATCATCCCCCAAAATGTGCTTTGAACAAAAGTATGTTCATATTAAAAATAATTCTACTGGATTGCATAGCATTTCTACAAATGTCAGAAAAATACTTCTTTTCAAAGAAACCTGTCCACCAGGTTAAACCAAATAGCATATATTGCTACCAATTATTAGTTATACCAGAAAGAGGTGTTGGCCTCTAAAATAATGTAAATCCCAAGCCAAAAATAGTAAGAGCTTCAACTATTTATTATCTTCAATCTTTTTAATATGCTCTTTCTTATTTAATAATCCATTATTAAAGTAACATAAAATTCTATATCCCACCCTAGTATTTCATCAAAAAAATTGCAATATGTTGCTACATTAAAGAAACCTGACTGGAGAGCTCTTCAGCTTTTAATGTTTCTTCGAAAAAGAATTGAAACTGGACCAAAGAAAAGGCTAAGGCATATGTAGTATAACCTATGCAATATACAATTATAGGAAAAAAAGACTTTTACAGTTTACAAATATATCCACTGTTAAAACTGATAATTAAATGTCATTATATAATTAAATAATTAAATGTATCATTAAACTGCTTCTCTGATGATAAAAAGATAAAAACAAAACAAAACAGGTTCCTGAAGCAGTTTGTGCTAAGGACCAGAATGAAATATCTGGTTCATATAAAAACACATTTGCCTGAAGAGCTTATCTCTAGCAATTAAAAACCAGGTTAAATCAGAGCGAATTCAAAAGCTGCTTGGATTTATCTATTTATTGGAAAAAGATTTCTCATGCTGTGAAGTTCCAAATGAAATGGCTGTTTCTTAAGCTTTGTTGTTTAGACGTAGCATATGGCACCTTTTCCTACTCTGTGGTTGATATTAATCATGATGGATTGTTTATTGGGGGTGGTGTAGATATATTCTTCTACAAACATAGAAACTTTGTTCCTTCTGACAATTCAAGCCAAAGAACGAGTGACAAGAGAATCCTTCAAACAGACAGCTCTTCTAAGTTACCCAGGATGCCCAAAGAACTCTTGCTAAAGAGCCACCCTGCGTCCCATTGGGATTGAACGACATAGAAGTTGATTCAAACAAACAAACAAACAGAAAACATTTTATAGCTTTTGAATATGTTTTTCCCCTTCCAAAGATTGCAAAGCATATGGTAATGGTATAAGATGAAATGATGATATTGTCCTTTCATTTAGGATTTTGGGGCGATTGTTATATGTGCTGGGCCCGGCCTTTGGGCATTATGTGAATTTCATTGTGTGGGTATACCGTGTATTTACATGTAGTGACAATAATAAAGTAATTAATTAATTAAATCATTTATGGAAAATGAAGGTATTATAAATGGATGCAGATACAGTATAACTGTCCTGGGATAATGTTGAGCCGTGGTGACGCAGTGGTTAGAGTGAGGTACTGCAGGCTACTTCTGCTGACTGTTGGCTACCTACAATTTGGCACTTTGGATCCCACCAGGCTCAAGGTTGATGATAAAGCCTTCCGAGATCGGTAAAATGAGGATCCAGATTGTTGGGAGCAATAGGCTGACTCTGTAAACCGCTAATGAAGCACTGTGAAGAGGTAGGTAAATCTCAATGCTATTGCTACCCTATCTGGGTCACTCACTGGGACCAGAGATTTTGTCTTCTGAACTTCTGGACTCATGCTGGAGCCCATCCAGAGTGTGTGCTAGAGAGAGGTTCCCTGAGGATGGGCTCCAGCATGAGTTTGAAAGTTCAAAAGACTAAACCTCTGGTCCCAGTGACCAATCTGGGTTGGATCCTGCAGTGGATATTTTCTGTTAATGCAAATTAGATGCATTAAGTCCAGCTGATTTCTTACTAGAGCTTCATTTTGGTTTAACTACTGCCTCCCTCATTTTACCAACATACTTCTACATCTATCACCAACCTCCAATGACATCGCTGCCCAGGGGAGGGAAGACTAGGAGGATATGTATGAGCCAGACTGACCTACTCTGAACTATTATTTGGCTAGGTTTTTTCACATTAAATGGATAAAATTTGTTCCTGTTGTTTCATATTCCAAGCAAAGACACAGATATAACCAAGAAAAATATAACCGTGCAAAGCATCATTATACAGACAGACTTAAAACCATCCGTTTAGTTGGTCATAAAATGGGGCACTTAACTGTCCTGCTGAGTACCCTGCTGCCCCCAAAATAAGACATCCCCTGATAATAAGCCCAATTGGGCTTTTGAGTGTATGGCAATAAGACCAAGCACTTATTTCAGGGTTCAAAAAATATAAGACAGGATCTTATTTTCAGGGAATCACGGTAATAGGAATAGACTCAATTTGAGTACTATCTCTACAGAGTTTGCCGGTATCTACAAGGACGTACTTCATTTCAGCTGATTTTAAAATTATTTTTTCTTCCTCAAACCTTACAATTGCAATTAATTCTTTTACTTCATTCACAAGACTGATGTAAATGTTTATGCTAATTGTTCTGAGGGTGAAGGTGGCTAGCAGGGTACCAGTTCCTGATTCAAAGCAGAGTGAAAGTATCCTTTATCCAATTTCCAGGCAGCAAGATGATGAGAACTGTAAATTGGTAATAGCTGGGGTGGGGTACATGCTCCTTACTCCTGTTTTAGGGCTCATCATAAATAAAATATAAAAGCATTTCATATCATGAAGTGAATGTTAAGAATTATTTATTATCAGGGTAACATTCAAGATAGGGTCAATATTTAAATGGAACAGATGATTTGATAATTTCAGGAATTGCATGTATTGGTATAGAGTGGGATTCCTTTGGTGGTATTATTATTATTTTACACAGCAACCATATGAAAGGCTGAGTTGGTTCTCTATAATATTAGAACCTATTTGTCTTTCGAATGCGGCAGGGCATCCTTCCTTTCCTACCCAATTCACTCCCCAACAGTTGGATACCTATGAGGTTACCAGTCATTGTTCATTGGTTGCCAATTTTGTTCTGGATCCAACTTTATTTAAAAGGGGAAGAACTGCACTTTTGGTGAGTTACAAAAGCTAGTAGAGTTATCAGTCAGATTCAGAAGTTTGGCTGACTAATGGATAGTGCAACTAAGAACTCACAACAAAGCACATTCTCTTCTTCTCCTCCCTTGGTCAGCGTGATGTTTCCGATTAGCATAAAGTTCAGCTTTATAGCGTCTGAAATGTTATATAAATTTTAAGCTACAATTTTGAACCCAACAGGAAGTAATAGCTTGTGCAATATGGATAATAGAAGAAATGTGAGCAATCACGTCGCCTGATTTGTATGTTATACCAACCCAAAATTTGTGATCAGACTTTGCGGAATAAAATATTTATTTGATAGTAAATAATCATTTATGGAATTGTAATCCGGGACGTAGAGCAAACAATAATGGCTGGATTCATGCCAAATTCAAACCAGCCATGTTATGACTTAGCAATATGTATTAAACACAGCCACTATCTTCTGCAAATGATTGCAGCAACTGTAGATCCTCCAATTGAAATTTCACCTTAGTTACATAAGGATTAAACTCTCTAAGACAAACTATCACCCCTCCATGCCTAATTCCTATCAGAGAATAATTCCACTGTATATTTAAAATGGTAAAAAAATATCCAAAGCATATGCAAACACTTAAGGACTGATTGCATTTGATGATTGAATTAACAAATCATTGCATAACCATTTAATGAAGTATAGCATCAGATATACATAAGGCTCTAAAATGTTGGTAAAATCAACCAGTTGTATAAAATGCCAGAGCAAGCTTTAAAGAATTCCATTTCCCACATCAAAATTGTGGAAACCTTTTGGGAAAAGTGTATTATTGAGGTTTGATGTTAGTAACACCACTTTTTGGTGTTGGTGGTGTTGGTGTTCAAGATAATCATATTCCACTGCTGGAATGGCCTGGGAATAGCCCAGACCTTTTGAAAATCTATGGAGCCGACTAAAGAAACTTGTTAGTTAGAAGCAACACAGCAATAAAACCCAGTTAATAGAGGCAATCATTCAATCTTGGTTTCACATTATAACAGCTGCAGAACTAAAAGACTTGGATCACTCCATGGGAAGACATTGTAAGGCCATAATTCATGCTAAAGGTTACCCAGCTAAGGATTAACTGACATGGTGATAATTTTTGTACATCTCATTTCACATTTCTTCTTCATAACTTCATAAAAGTTATTGCATTACATTCTTGATTCAATTATATTTCCAGTGATATATAATTTTATGGTACTACTCTCCACAAAAGTGGTGTTATTAGTTTTAGAAAATATACTTTTCTCAAAAGATTTCCACAATTTTGGCTACTATTGTATAAACCAGAGGTCTTCAAACTTCAAACAGCATAGCTGGCTGGAGAATTCTGGGAGTTGAAGTCCACAAGTCTTAAAGTTGCCAGGTTTGAGGACACACACACATATCCAAAGGATTTTCAACCTTATACGTGACCTACAGTAAATACATCCAAAGACCTGTTTCTGAATATCAATGGCAGGAAGGATCAATCGCCTTCCCAGGAGAGATTCTACGCTCTTCATTCCAGGCTAGCTGATCCTTCACCACCAAGGGATACTAGGAGTAGGCAAGTAATATTGACAGCAGGTGTTCGTGCCATCTTCCGGTAATTTGAGAACTGGAACACAGATGCCTCCACACTGACTGAAGCAAACAGCACACCTCCCCACTGTCAACAAGTACCAAGGGAAAAAATAATCACCCTTCAAAGTCAAGCTCACATGAAAGCTCACAGATTCTGTTTCCCTTTGCTGATCGCTGCTCTCCTTAATAAATATGTACAAAGTTATGCATCCTGTACTGTGACAAAAACAAAAAGCCACTGGCCCACAAAAAGCACCCAACTATCAAAATAAATGGCAATGTCTTAGAAAAATCAACAGGCTAAACTTTATTTTTTTAAGCACATATACTTATTTTGGTTCAGGTACCAAAAAAATTTGCAAAACCAAGGCAATTCTAGGATAAGCAAAGGTCTTCAAGAGAAGATCTCTTGTCCGCTAAAGCTTTGCTTTCTTTAGAAAGTGCTCGCGTACCAGATAAACTGGGCCTTTTGTCATAATGAAAGTACAACATTTTAAAACTTACCCACTGGACTAGAACCAGTTCCATTTGGCACTGAGAGATCAGTGGTGGTCAACATCCCACCTGGTTAAGGAATGGGAAAGAAAATACACATTACATTCTATGTTATATACTGAACGGAGGTAACACAAGATGGAATTTGTTGGAAATAATGTATAGACTTACAGAATGAGTCTTACCTGCGCTACCTGTACTTGGGGGTCTCTGAGGACCTGCAGGTGATGCATTTCGATGCAATGAAGCTTGAGGAGGAGATAGCAGTGTGTGATCTGTCAAGGTAGAGCTTGCTGCCAAGGCTGAGGATACAAGAGAGCTCCCAGGGCTATAGTTTAAAGAATTGGGGCTGGATACAGGAACAGTGACCGACATTGAGAAGTTCTGCGGAGGCAACCCAGGCTGGAAAGGAGGAGTGGGGAGAGGGGAATGAAGTGAGACAAAAAAGTACAGCTTTTGAAATCTTAAGTTGCAATCAAGTGTTAAAATACTAGCTTTGATATTTATAAAATACACATAATTATTGTTTAATGCAAAGTATTGGCATCTGTTACATACCACTATTCAAAAGTTTCAAAATTAGTTAAGAGCGTTTAATTCCTTCAAATTCATCAGTTTTAGGAAATGGCTTATTCAACATTGCAAGTAGGACATGAAATAGGTTAATTGATATTCACATGTTATATTCAAGCAAACATTCAAAAAAACACCACCACCAGACTGGCTTTTTAAAAAAAGAACCCACAAACAGTAAGTTATACTGCTACGATCAGAAATATCATGCTGATAAAAGAAGTCATAAAAGTTATTAAAAATATCTAATATTTATTTTGTTTTTTTTAACAGTTGAACATAAATTTGATTTCATACATTGAAAATTTAAAAGTTGCCCAGAGGCTAATAAAATGTTAGAGTGTGTTATGATATTGTAACAGTATTCGTGTGAGGGAGAGCAAACATTAGCTTGTGGAAGGAATGTATTTGAAAGAATGTTACACTAAAGTCATCTACACATAGATAAACTTTATAAACCGCTCTATTTAATGCTCCCTTATGGCTTTCAAATTCTTCCTCAAAACTCATCTCTTACATGAAGCTTTATATATTCCATTCTAAGTACAGCCAAACATATAATGATCAGGTTTCTCATATTTTTCGTAGGCCAGTGATGGCAAAGCTTTTTTTGTTAGCCCAAAAGGGTGTGTGCGTGTGTGCTAGCATGTGTGCAGGTGCCCACACTCCTTTCCTCCCCCCACACACATGTGTGTGCACACCCCGCGCTGCCCCAGTGCATGTGCAAAATCCCCCCACCTCCGCCCATGCGCACAGGCCTCACCAAAGCCTGGGATGGTGAAAAGGTGGGTTTCCAAACTTGCAGTTTGTCTGTTGGGCTGTTTTTTGCTCTCTATAGGTTCGGGAAGCTTCCCTAAACCCTCCGGAGTGCAAAAAAACAGCACAACTGGCAAACTGGAAGTGCATTTTCTGAACTTCTGGTTTGTCCGTTGGGCTATTTTTTGCACTCTGGGGCTTCAGGGAGCTTTCTTGAAGCATCCAGAGGGCCAAATGGCCTTCCCCAAGGCTGAAAATCAGCTGGCCAGGGCGCGCATGCACACTGGAGCTGACATAGGGCAACGTCTCCCGTGCCTTCCAATATAGCCATATGTTCGCCATCACGGTCCTAGGCTGTCTGGGATTTTGGCATTTTAAGGCCCTTAGGACAGACATTTTTCTTCTTAGAGTCTGTTAGATTCTATGCATTAATGACTTAATATGTACAATTTGGATAATTACATAAGTACATGAATGAGTACATGAATAAGTACCTACAGGGTATACTAGAGATCCTCCTCCTCCCCTGTTAACAGTTTGTCAGTTTTATGTATTTATTTATTAATCAAATTTGTACAGCCAACAGTCTCTCCAAAAGTGACCCACCAAAAGTGACTAAGAACAACATGCAACAACATGTTTTTAAACATACATATCCGTGTGATTATGAAGTAACACTCCTTAACATAAATAGATCCTTAAGCTAAAACAATGTTATGGATGCTCTCTTGGAAAAAAAAGAGAATTGTTTTTCATCTGTCCACAGGCCTATGATGTCAGGTTCATCAAGAGACAACACAAAGGCTTATGTATTTCTACGTTCTTGTGAGGGCTAGAAACTTCTTACTGAATTGTACAATTTCCTTAGAAGCTCACAGGCTTTCCTTGCTGCATTCTACACCAGGGGTCTTCAAACTTTTTAAACAAGGGGCCATTTCAAGGTCCTTCAGACTGTTGGGGGGCCGGAACAGCTGGGTGGGTGTGGCTAGGTGGTCATTGACTAGGTAGGCGTGGCCAATTTAACAGTCCATTGAACAATGCACACAAATTAAATTTTAATTTATTAAAGTTTGTTTTTGTTTGCTTGTTGCTCTTTTGGTTGCCTTTTCTTTATACCAGATAGGTTTTTTAGTTAAGGAGTCTAGTGGTCCAATTCAGGAAACTTGGTTTTGCAGCAATTCTTCTCAGCCCCAAAGAGCTTCAGAAATATATATATATATCTCTCTTTGACTCTCCCCCCCCACCTCTCTTTCTCTCTCACACTTTCTGTCCCCCGCTCTCTCTCTGTCTCTATCTATCTTCTGGAGGCTGGGGGAGGTGAAAAATGGGCAATTTTTGCCCAGTTTTTGGGCTCCTTTCACCCTACCGCCTCCAGTAGCATTCTGCAGTCCAAAACCAGGCAAAAACAGTTCCGTTTTCACACCTGCCCACCTCCAGAAGCATTCTGCAGGACAAAATTACCCTTCAGTTCCAGCTCCGGAAGTCAAGTCCTGGCTCTGCTGAAGGGTGGGTGGGGTGATGTGGGCGGGGCAGATTTAATGGCTTCGGTGGGCCGCAGGCGGCCTGTGGGGCCATAGTTTGAGAACCCATGTTCTACACCAAAGAAGATGCACCACTCAAACTGCCTTGCTCAGCAGAATGTACATAACAGGATTATAATGATAGCCATTCAAGGTCTCCACTTGGGATGGACACACCTCAGATAGGTACTTCGCTTCCAAGCCGAAATAGCTACAGGAGGTGGTATCACAAATTCTTCTCATGCATGTAACAAGAGCACAAGGCATACCACAGTACTCACTGCGATTTTATGATTCCGCATCATATTATCAAACTCTTCATTAATTTTTTTATATTTTTCTTCTGTATGTGGCGTGAGCACATAGGAAGTGTCAGGGTCTGGGCTGTCGCACCCTCTGTTTTCCTTCTTGTTCAGAGCCTAAATAATGAAGTTAATAAAAAGAATCAACAAATAAAAAGTAGGAGCCAAGAGAAGTACTTACAGGGCCTCGCTTGAAAATAAAATCACTATCTTCACTTAGTTTGCTGAATCTGTCATCCGAGAGTGGGCTGTGCTCAAAGTAATCGTCAGCATCTGGGCTCTCACAGCCATTAAGGCCTTTCTTTCTTAAAGTCTGAAATACAATTGGAAAATTCACACACACAGGAAATATACTACACTTGCCATGTTGTTGTCATTTCAACTGCAAAGCTGCATTAAGAGGGCACTGACTGTTGCACAGCCAAAGCCACAGGAATACTGGTTTCTTAGCACACTGCAACTTTTCCACATTTTAAACAGAACTAGAATTCCCCATCTCCTTGGCAACCACCCCATTTCCTTTTTCAAATTTCCACATACTTTTTTTTTTAAAAAAATTAAACAATTTAGTGGGAAATTAGGAATAATGCATTTCATTTTCAGTAGTGGTATTCATCTTTAAATTAATTTAAATCTCCAGTGAGTTATGAGCATTTCAGATATTCCCTCTGTCCACTGAACCCATGTCCTAGAACAAGAGTGGGCAGGAGACTGTCTGCCCTCTATCAGGTAGGTACATGAAGGATCATTGTGCTCCCTGTGCTATGATTTCAGCTTCAAGAGATCTCGAGCATCAAACAGCTTGTTACAAGACATTCTGTGTTACTCTTCCCTCTGCTTTTATTTACTTTAATGCCAAGTAAGTCTGAGAACTGGAATGGAAAAACAGCAAGAGAAAGAGGCTCTTAACCCCTTCCTACATGCTGTTCATCTCACCATTCATTACGCAAACTCTTAGAAAAATGGAATAAGCTATCCTTCTTCTCACTTCTGAGTAGGTAAGTAGCTGATTTCTGGGCTATAGAAAGAATGAAGCAGTTTAAATTCCAGATTCTTTCTCCATGAAAGTCTACAGAATCACTGTTATATTGATGGTTCAAACATTTTGTAATAATCTTTTCATTAAAATTATATACATTCTCATACACTAAAGGTAGACTCTGTCCCACATTCTCCACAATGTTCTGCAAAATGCAATTGTTCCTCAGAAGACAATCATTGTGAAAAAAGCAGACCTCAGCTTGGAAATTACTTTCTAAGCACTAGTTAAAAGCTTGTTGCCAGAAGAGCTACAAGCTTAACATCTCAAAGATATGACAGTATGTTCTAATCTCAGAACAATTTTTTTGTCCTGTTCCATGAGTCCAGCAACTTAAGTTTTACAAACCAAAAATGCATTATCAAATATACTTATTTGTCATAAGTACAAAGAGGATCCTGAAAGGAAGACAGTATGTCCATTCTATTCATCTTTAAAAAGAAAACCTCAATCTTTTATTTTGAAAGGTATACACAGTGAGCTTGTACATTCAAGGCAAAGTTTTTGGGCCACTGCTAGCAGAAAGTTTTCCAGTTTTACATTTTAGAGCAAAACCCATAGCTTTAATTTCATTATTGCTTGCAATTCCTTACCAATAATGTAGCCGTGATTAAAAATAAACAAAAATCTCCCCAAATCTTCATTTTTGTTGAAGCAATTTAAAACCAAAAGTGTGTGTGTGTGTGTGTGTGTGTGTGTATAAATAATATTCCTCCTGCTTTTCTACTTCTTTGAGACAAGTACAACAACTAATTCACTTTGTGGGCCTATTGTATTTCCATAACAATTTTTAAACTTTGGAAGCTACAGTACTTTTAAAGCAACATTTGCCTTGGGTTCCTCACACACATACACACACACACTCAGCAGCATCAAAGTTCTCTCAGCATTTCACATAACACAATTGAATTCATGCAAAGATCATAAGGCACTGTTAGGAAATAATTCCTTCTCGGGTTACTTGGCATAATATTCTGCCCCTCTCCCCTCTTCTCAGTGCCTTGAACTCCCACTAAATCAGCCCACATTGAGAAAACAGGTGTAGCTTTCACCAACACCTGTCACAGTACTTATCTTTACTGTCTAACCAATCGGGTGGATACTTATATGGACTTAACCATACATGGTCCTGCAGTCTAAGACTCTGAAAGCTGCTAGCCCTCCCAAACCTCCAACAAGGGTAAGCTGCCAGTCTTTTACTCTGTGATATCAGCAGAGAAAATGCTAACACTACAGTCTGGATTACATTTAACCTTTACAAATTATTGAATACTATAAATAGACTCTGAAAGCTTCTGGCATTCATAAAGGAATGAATATATTTTGCCCAACATGACCTGACGCTATAAAACTGCATACTGAGAAAAAGGGAAGTTATTGATGTTACAGATTGCAAAGAAGTTTTTTTTTAAAGTTTATATAAGGCAGAGCTTATACGCTACTACTGTAACACCGCTACGGAATTCTTTATTATTCCCAAAGACACATTCCGATCTCATACGTATTGAGTGCAATACATGACTGCCCTGGAATCTAGAGGTATTGTGAATTGTGAAATTCACCACATTGTACTGAAGCTTAATTTCTGAACAAAAGATAATTGCCTTCTTTTAACAGTTCTTTTCAGAAGAAAATTAACCCTTAACTCAGAAGGAAAGGGGAAAAAATCTTATTTATTTCTCACTTCGGATTTTGGGCATTCCCTTCAAGGCAGCTTTTCAGGTGTCTTAAATATTAATTTTGCGATATTTAAGTTTGCTCTTCTAATCTCTTTCACAAAACTGTCCTGAAGGCTTACTTCAGATAGAAATGTCACATTTAATCACTAGAGAGCATTGTAAGAGCAAACTGTTACTCCTGTATGTCAGAGGAAAGCAAGTGGACGGCTATCATCTAGAAGCAAAATCCAACAGAATGTGAGAGATAAGCCAGACCAGTTCTCTCAAAGGCAACATGTCAGAGATAGCAGATTCTCATCCATAACAGAGAAGGGTCCTATTTCTTGGGAAGCAGCCGACTTGCGCTCCTTTTCAAGTTTTCTTCTCTCTTAAACAAAGCACAGGGTAATAAATAGGGGGGTAAATGAACGTTTGTTTTTTCCAGTCTCCATAATAAGACAAATTATCCCAACTGTGCTGCTTTCTCAACTCAGCCTAGAAAAATAACCCTCCTATGAAATGCTATACTGTGTCAGGGGCACATACAAGTACTGTATTTTTCAGAGTATAAGATGCACCCTTCCTCCCCCCAACTAAAAGAGACTGAAAATTTGGGTGCATCCTAAAGTTTTATCCTCCAAATGTAGCTTTTTTCAAAGTTTTTCTTTCCAGCCCTAATGAGGTGCTAACTATCTTCCTGGTTCACAGGATTTTTTCATTCCTATTCCCTCCAAAGAGGGTTCTTTTTCCAGCTCTAAGTCTTTGCAGGCTTGTTTTCATTGCTATTCCATCCAAAAAAATGTTTTTTCAGCCCTAACCAGGGGATAAAATAATGCAATGAAGCTGACCAGACTAAGGACACTAGTCAACTGAATATCTGATAGGTAGATTTTTTTTCCTTCTATTTTCCTCCCTAAAACTAAGGAGCATTTTACACTCCAGTGTGTCTTATACTTTGAAAAATATGGTAATTAAGATTTGTTATCATAATTTGTTATACTGCCCAAAGAAGGCCTATATGCCTTGCAATACCCCTTCCCTCAACTCATAAAACAAGAAACAGATTCTTTCCAGAGTGGGCCAGATCTAAGCACCCCATGGGCCGGATTTGGCCCAAAGGCCTTGAGTTTGACACCCCTGGTTTAGACAATCCACTATATTCAAAGCATTCCAGATTAGTAGTAACATACTGTGTGTAGAAGACACTGTCCTCTTTATTGGTGTGCGCAATGTTAAAAAATTGGATAGTTAAATCCCAACATTCCTTCATATATTTTTTACTTTACCAGTGGTGCATCTAACCATACTATTTGTCACCTTGGTTCTCCATCTTCCCTGAATCTCCACACTGCCCGATTTCAGGTTGACGTTCGGAGGTCAGGACCCCGGACAGCACCCTGGAGTTCAGGGGAGCTGGTAAAGTTTTTAATGGACATTTGGGTTAATTTCAGGGTTCCAACTAACACCCCCAATGAAAGAAAACTCCAAGGCATGAGTTTCCTCCGTTTTATTAGAGGTGTTATATTGACACATCTGGGAAAACCCGAATCTGAAAGCTTCCGGTTTTCCACATCCAAAAGAAACTTAAAGTCCCTGCCCCAGCATCCACATGTCCAATCAATGCACTGTCCCAACTGGAGATGCCTCCCAGACACACCCCTCCGAGTGCAGGGCAGAGTGACCTTGACTCTCGGAGAAAGGAATGTTATTTTGACTATAACTCCCCACTCACACAACTCCCCCCTCTCAGTTTCTTACAGCACTAAATGTAGCAGGCCTGAAGATCCAATGTCCAAGATGGTTCCAGACCTGTTACTGTTGCCATAACTCTTTTTCTGAGGAATTGGAAGGGAAACTCAAAACACATGATTTCCCCCCCCTCCCCCTTTTGTAATCTCTAAGGGCATAAGTAAAAAAGTTGGTCCAGCTTCTGCCAACCTCTCTACCAGGATGCCATCATTTAGATGCCTGTAATCTCATCAGATACAAAATTCAGTGGCTACTTGACAGGAAAGGGCTTTATATATGGTAGTTCAGCAGTATCAGGAAATCTACCTTTTGTTTTTATTTTAACTCAGTGGTTGTCAACCTTTTCCTCACTATGGATCTCCTTTAAATACCTTTTGTGACCACGGAGCCCCAAGACTAACTCAAGAGTTAAATCCTAACATTTCTTCATGGCTTTGTGGGCCCCAGGTTGAGAATCACTGGTTTAACTGCATCAAACACTCCCCAGCAGAGGAGGAGAAATGTCTCATCCCCAACAAATTTCTTTTTCTCGGACAGAATAGTCAAGATCTGAGACCCCTGGATCATTGCTTTGTGTCGTGGGCAGGGTCAGCTAAATACAATGTGGTCGCTTTTTATTCCAATTGTTGCCTCTACATAGTACTTGACTTCATAAGGAAACATTCGATACATAACTCACTCAATAACTAAAATTCAATATTCTGGGCCATTCCTGTTGCAAATAAGGCATACCAGTCACATTCTTCCAGATATTATTGCCACAGACAAGTTACACTGTGACACAGAAAAATCAATAGTTTCTCCACCCACCCAACCGATGCAGAACTTCAGGCTCTGCAACAAGATAATTATGGTGTTAATATACTTGTACAGTTATAATTACAAAGAGTGGCGGATTGTGTTATGAAATTACCATGCAGCCAAACTTTTAGAGGTGAACAATTATTAGTTACACTTTGTAAATAACGTTGTGTGTGTGTGTGGGGGGTGTATTCATGGTCTGAATCAAGATACAATTAAAAATATACAGCTGTATGTACAGTATATATCTGAAACTATGTACATATCCAAAAAACCATCAGTATGTCGGCCTGATAAAAATGTAATGCCTAAAATTCTGCAAACAAAGGGGAAAGGGTACTTACTGCTCTTTCATGGCTATTTTTGTGCTTATATCTCATCCAATTCAACCATGAACTGATTGAGATATTACCCTGGAGGAGTCACTGATCTGTGGACACTGCAAACCAAAACCACTCTAGGGCATCACTTCAAAAAGATGAACATGTGTCCATTGAGGGCAATGAAGCAGCTTTTCTTCGACATGGCACAAGTCCAGGTCAACACGTACTCAACGTCACATTTCATCTGCATAGTCACAAGGCCTCTGCAGGCCTTTAGCGGTCTGGTTTTAAAAACTATGTGTCCACCATCAGTGAAAGTGCTGGTGCAAATACCACTCGATAATAGCAAGTGTCTTTCTGGAAATATGAATACCGCACGCTACTATTAGAATTTTTATGCTGAAAGTAGACCTAGTTCTAATGCCATCTGCAAAAAAACCCTGGGACACTGCAAGCATCCAAGTTTTGATCATGGGACCATGCAGATGCTACAATAGTTGTAAGTGTGAAAAATGGCCATAAGTTACTTTTTTCAGTGACACTGTAACTTGAAACGGTCACTAAATGAACGGTTATACATACCTGTACATTAAATACAGTGATCTGAGGCATGGTGAAGCACGTATTCAGCTGGGATGCTCACCAGATGGCAAACTGATTATACACCAGCTTGCATCATACCATTTACAATCAAAAACAAAAGGCAGAATTAATTCCAGCCATATATAAGATCAAAAATAAGCAATCATTCTACTGAAGTTTTAAGTACACTGGCACACTTCCAAAGGATTTCTCCATCTTAGCACCACTCCAAAGCCAACATGCTGCCTATACAAATACATTTTAGAGAAAAAATGTGTTGCATTATTTTGTAATCAGGCAAGAATTTGACTGATCAACAAAAGCAACCTACTGGAACATACATTAGGTTAACCTACCTTCACTGACCAAAGAGTTTAGTTTTTCTAGTTGTTTAAGAATGAAAACATGTAGAAGCTTTAACCCTCAAATTCCACAGTTGTTAAATTTATGTCTGGCTATAATATCTAATTCCTGGTACAATATTTATTTTTCTAACAACAGAGGTTTTTAAGTTTTCCTATCTCATTCCCTACAAATTTGTCAGGAAATCTATATCTCACAATTATTTCCCCCTAAATTTTAACATGTTTACAGATATCCTGTTATTATTGCATTTTACAATGTCCTTAAAATGTATTGGTGATACTTGTTAAAGACATTCTAAAATTCAACAATACAAGTAGATTTTATTGTTACAGCAAAAACTCAAAATAAAATAATTCTGTCAGCAGTTGAAAGAAAAGACAAAAAAGAGAGGCTGAAAAAGCGCAAACCGTGTGCCATATGAAATAGCTATTTCTTTGCAAACAATGGTGAGACAAAAAAGATAACAATGGGAGCAGCAGAAAGAAGGGGGAAAGCTTTCTTTCCTTGTAGCTTGCAATACACCAAAAGAGTGAAAGAGCAAAAGACACCCTTGTTAGTTCTACTTGTTGCAGACACACACACAAAAATGAATTGAAAGCAGGAATATTCAAAAAGCAGAAGCTGAATTGAAAAAGGGCACTTGCTGCTGGCCTAAGTCACCCACAACTTTCCCCCTCTTGGTACTTTGCAAAAAATGTCAGGAAAAAGGAAAAATGTGAGAGAAGGACTTTCCTTATTCTTTCTATAATTTACAAAGCAGTACTTTAAATCAGGGGTCTCCAACCTTGGCAACTATAAGACCTGTGGACTTCAACTCTTAAGAATTCTTTAGCCAGCTGGGGAATTCTGGAAGTTGAATTCCTCCGAGCTTAAAATTGCCAAGGTTGGAGACCCCTGTTTTAAACTGTGTCCAACAAGGAAAATGGGATGGAGAGCAGAAGCATTGTTGACCTCATGGCCTGTTAGACTACTGCATATTCCATGCCTGATACGCATCCATAGAACAACATTCTGGAGTTGGGCTGAAATTATGATGTAAAGGGTATAGTTTCACAATTTCATTCCACAATGGGTTTTATTTTTGATACATTATGTTGATACAAACATACTTTCCCAAGAACTAGTGATATTTAATTAGCAAATGTAGGAACAAAGTATCTTTCTATTGCAAGATATACTAGTGTTAAATATTCATAATGCACTAGCATGCCTTTTTTTGTTACAGTACATATACTGACTTCTAAAACTGCAGTCCTAAAGTAATATCCACAAATCACTTAAACAAGTGAGATTTATTTGTCAAAATATTACTTATTTATTTATTTATTTTATTTATTTATTTAATTTTTATGCCACCCTTCTCCTTAGACTCAGGGCGGCTTACAACATGTTAGCAATAGCACTTTTTTAACAGAGCCAGCCTATTGCCCCCACAGTCTGGGTCCTCATTTTACCCACCTCGTAAGGATGGAAGGCTGAGTCAACCTTGAGCCGGTGATGAGATTTGAACCGCTGATCTTAAGATCTACAAGTCAGCTTCAGTGGCCTGCAGTACAGCACTCTACCTGCTGCGCCACCCCGGCTCGTTATTGCACTTATAGTAGTTGTAGTACTTAACAGACTACTCATGCACTTAAGATATTACTCTACATCTACCTGGCTAAAACTACTAGTAATTTTGATAAATGGCATGTTATCAAGAATTCCATTACTGTATGATGCAGGAGGTTAAATGCTCCTGGTTCATTCGTGCCTGTCAGTCATTGGAGAGCCAGGCGTGAAAGCCCTCCTACCCAGATGCCGCCATTTGGATTATTTTACCCTCAGTGCATGCACAAAGCATTCTGTTCATGCGCAGATAGTAAAAGATCTCAAATGGCAGCATCTGGGTAGATGGGCAGAACCTTGCACTGCCTTCACAATTGGCTCTCCGACCACCAACAGACACAAGAGAACTGGGAGCATTTCACCCCTGGTATGATGTATATTTGCAAAGGTGTTCAGAATTATACTGTAATATCCAGAAGGTTTTGTGGGAGGTTTTAGAAAACACTACTACTTTAATTTCATGCAAATGCAATGATCAAGGGATTTTAAATCAATCTGGTGTCATGCTATGAAAAATAATTATGATTAAATCCAGAAACCTTTTGAAGAGATATGATAGAACTGAAATTATAGTCAAGTTCCTTGAATTTAAGCACAAAGAAATTAGAATTATGCAGAAAATTCCAAGGATAAGACCAGATAAGGAATATGGCATTTCATAGTTTTATAGATTTTTCAACATGTATGAGTGGTTATTTGGTGGTAAACTGTACAATACAGGAAACCATTTTACCTGACTTAAACAGCACACATAATCAACGGTGTATAAATCAGTTATGAATTTTTATACCACAAATGTCAAACTGTGTGAAAGTCAAACGGCATAAAATTGTATGTTCAAACAAATCATCTTACCACAAGCAGATGTCTATTTTAATGCAATGTCATGAGTGTGACATTGAGGAAAAGTTTCTTGTTGCTACTTACATGGTCAGACTTTCTGACTTTGGCTGGTTAACGTGAGTTACAGAATACTTGTTTTTGGTTAGCTATTAATAACATGTAATGTGTGGATTTAAATCATCATTCTTTTTTTTAAAAAAAGAAAGTGATATCCAATATTCTCCTTCTTGCAGTTCTCAGTATTTAAATGATAATAATAATAATTAAAAGATCTATTGATACTTTCTGTAGCTTTACAAAATTATTTTCCTTTCTTTCTTTCCAGCATTGAGAAAGCTTGATTATGCAGAATGAGAAAACCCATGGATGTTTCAAAACTTCAAAATTGCTCAAAGATTCACCATTTGTAAAAACTAGAAGTCCTGTATAAGGACAAGCCACAAGGCAAATTTATAAGTAGGTATTTTGACTACCAAAGCCTGAACACAAACAAACAAGCAAACTACAATTTATTTCAAAGTCAAAATGAGAATAGTGTTTACTATACAGATATGGTAAGGACAAAACTATTCTTTTTAACAGCCAACTCAATTAAAACATATTTTTAAAAATCCTAAATTTTCTATCTATCATCCCACATGTAAGGTTAACTCTTAAATGTAATTTGGTTGCCTCTAAATGTAATTGGTGGCTCATAATCAAATGAATACATCACTGTGCTACCCAAAAGGCAATTATACAAAGTCAGCAGGGCAATCCTTCCTACAGTTTTGAAGAAAACAACATCAGTTATTTTAAATCATAACATAATTAGGAATTGCTAGATAACTATTGCGTGTCCAACTTAGAAAGTCATTGAAGATTCCCTACATATCATCTCAGCAGTTTTGTACCCTTGGAATTAAATTTCAACTTTGTAGTAGCAAAACACCTCACGTGCCACTGGTTGCTCACGGAGATAAGCAAATTAATCCGAATGTATTCCCATTTATTTCTGTCCTAAGAATATCGTATTAGGACAAAAGAATTGTAGCTGCCTGGATGATCATAGTCAGCATCCAAGCCTATAAAAGGTTTCGGTTTATGTAGAACTTGCAAATAAATTGATTAAATAAGTATTCTACAAAAATATAAAAGGATCATTACTATATTATATTTGATCATCATAAAAATAGAGATTTGGAAACTGTCATTTAAGTGATTGAGTTGAACTCCTTCCTCACTGCTGGAATTAAAATTCAGGAAATTCCAACCACAGCTTACATAGGTGCAAGAACAGGGAACATTTCTCTGTTGAAGTTGTTGTCCTGTCAATTACAGTTGAAGTGTTTTTCTTAATATTCAACCAGAATCTATTATCCTGTTCTTTAAGGCTTTTACTCAGTGTACTGCACCATGGGATAACAGAGACCTTCTGAGAGATTCCCCCCTCCCCCCTCCCCATATTTGAAGTGCACCACAGTGTATATTATATCAGCCCTTTCCCCAAGAGCAAGCATTTTCTGGTCTCTTGCTTCTTCAATAGGCAAGTCAGATGCATCCCTCTTCCCTCCTTTCATACATATATTAGCTTCTTTTTAAAATGAACTTACACTCTTGCCAAGTAGTTTCTAACATAGGTTGGTCACCTGGGGAAGCAATTTGTGGGAGTCACTTCTGGGGCAGGATTAGCCCTCCATTTCCTGCACATAATAACCTGAAAATTCATGCACACACATAGTAAGTATGCTTGGAAAATTCATATTTCAGCCAATATGAACTGAAACTCTTCTCAATGGTAATTTGAAATGGGTGGCTTACATTGGAACAGTAAAGCATTAAGCCCACCTCTCCTCCCACGCAATATGACACACCTGTGCATACCTGGCCCAACTGGGAAAATCCTCTGAGAATACCATTTTTTTCAAGCTGAAGCGTCAAATGAAGACGGCAATGGATGTGTGATGACAGGGAGAAATGTTCTGACCAGCACCCATTTTCTAGTTGGCAAGGCATATAAATATTCAGTTTGACTGTAGTAATACTTGATTTATAAGTCAAAGGCCACAGTTTTTGCCTTCAGGTTAAAATGTTCTTTGCACTTGGCATTCAATTAAAGACATGTCAAAAAAGAACACTGTTTGAGATCCTCTTCTTTGTTGATGGTGCAATTTACTCATGTCCTGGTGACCTAGCGGATACAACAATAGGGTTGCCCTTGAACACCACCCAGAAGTTTCAACTGGTCCAAGTTGTGGCTGCAGCATGAACAGTAATAGATACACCTTTGCATACCCATGTAATACCTCTCTCATTTTATAAGCCAAAATGTTGCTAGTTTACTTCCATCTGCAATGCAAGGTGCTGGTTGTTCCCTATCACACATAGGACTGCCTGTCTCCCATAAATTCTGACTGGTTGATTCAATCTGGCAGGGCTAATGCACTTTGGGCTTCTTTCATTACACAAGGTCACATATTGGGACCCTGGAAGCATCCCTCTTCTATAGCAGACCTACTCTCTAGAATGAATCCCCCCCCCCCAAAAAAAAAATCTGGATGGTTTGATTCTGCTGCTGTTTAGGAGAGCCATGAAAACCTGGTTTTCCACCCAAGACTTTGGCAAAGAAGAGTGAGACCTCTCGTTTCATCGTACTAGCCATTTTTTATCTTTATCTTTTATGCTTTGTTGATTTAATTGCTATTTTCTTATTGGTGTGTGCTGCCCAAAGTCAGCAAGTTGAATAAATTATTATTATAGTTGCATATATAGTCAACCAGATGTTTAGACTGGATTTGGCATTTTTACCTTTCCAAGGACCTGAGAATAGGTAGATGTTGTTTGATGGTGTTAAAAGTATCACTGCAAGATGTAGTATGAAGTAATTTTTGCAATTGGTTGATGGTGATTTTGTTAATGCTGATGATGTTCAAGTTGTGTTCCAGATGTTATGGAATTGCACCTAAATCACCCATTATTATTCTACTATCTTTTGCCACTGGCATTCTAACTTTTATTTGTGGGTCTGTGGATTTTGCAATCCCCCCCCCCCCTATTCTGCTGTCTCCAGGCATCGCAAAATCAACTATGCAAACTTTTTTGTCCCTGGGTTAACATGTTTTTGTGGCATATTGTTATGTTCGCAACAATGTGAAATCACAGCTCAAAATTCTGTAGCCCTCATAGCTATCAACTTCTAGCCAAGAGCCTTGGATGTTATAATGTACTGGCACAGTACATGTGCTGATCCAAGCAATGTGGCCTTTTGTAATTGACAGATGGAAATTTTGTCAATGCACAGATTTATTAAGTGCTGTCCAAGGTATTTTCGATAGGGTGCTGATAACCACTGTGACCATCACGACCAGCTTGAGACAGTTGCCAAGAACTGAGTCAAAATCAGGTGATGTTGAGGTGGTGCAATAGCTGGAACCAAAGGCTGGTTGTGAATACTGCTCATTCAGTGCCAAAGCAACTCTGAATGCTGCACTAGTGGCTGGGAAGTGAGGCCTATCTGTGGTTACTGCTCTCACTCAAATGCGTGCCCTGTTGTAAAAATGGGGAAAGGCAACTCATCTGGAAAGCTAAGGCAACAATCAACATATCTGATGAATGTCTCTAGAATCCAGAGTCTATTTAATTCATGTTTCCCAGGAACACAGTCTATCTAGTTGGTAACAGTACACTCCTTCCTTCCTTCCTTCCTTCCTTCCTTCCTTCCTTCCTTCCTTCCTTCCTTCCTTCCTCTCTTCTTTCCCTCCCTCCCTCCCTTCCTTCTTTCCCTCCCTTCCTTCTTTCCCTCCCTTCTCTTCCCATCCTCGTTTCTCTTTTCTTTTTTATTTTATTTTCTTGTGCTGTAAACTCTGCATGTGAAAATTAGCTCCAAAGCTACACATTCACAAAAGAACATTCTTAGCAGTGTTAAAAGGATCTCGCTGCTTTTATCAGAATGATGAAACAGTAATACTGAGCTGTCCTCCAAATTCTGCCCTTCTGTTGCCCTGAATGCAAGGTTGCAACTCAAACAGAAAAGGGCAGAGTTGGTCTCATCTGGCAATGCCACTTTAGCTAGGCTGCCCTTTGACCCCTTGCCTCTGTTTGCAGATGCCACTGAGCATCCTATTCCAAGGATGGCAAGACCAACAAGCCAAAGGTGCAATGAAGGGAAAAGGTTTTCCAAGAATAAATAACAGCAGAAGCTTCAATAGCTTGTTCACCTGCTTCTACTGAAGATAAGACATAGGAAGCGGGCATATTTTTCAGGCAGCAGGGCTTCGTGTACCTAATCTAGACTCAGAAGCTAAGGAAATCAACAGGAGAGGAGAGGAGCCCATCAGAGCATCCCAGAACTATTAGAGTTAGGCAGGAACGCATTTCTCAAGAAGACAATAATCAGCCACTTGCATACTGTGCCAAGAAAACTGCATGAACATTACAATGAAGTCATCCGTCAATCTTCAGAACCCTTTTTATTTCAGCAATTTAAAATGTCAAGCAGGAATAGCCAAATCCTATAGTATGCCCAATATACTCGCAGTAAACTAGAATTCACCACATAATTCTTTGCTCACATGCTTATGCAAATATATTGACATATTAGGAAAATAAACACACTGGGTAAGTAGCAGAATGACAACCTCCAGCCTAAAGCATTCAAGGGCTTTGTAAAAATTATTATTTAAGTCACAGTAAAGCTCATTCTTTCATATGTGAGTAGCAATTTTTTGGACTTGTATGCACAAACAAGGGAGTTGGATAATATTTAGACAATTACCTGAATTGTGTCAATTTAAATTAATTTAAGGAGTTATTCTAAGTTTGTCATCTCTTCAAAGAAAAAAAAACTTATAGTAGAAAATGACATATAATTATAGTACTTCCTAACTAGACTGCTACTCACCAAGAATAAAAATAAATTATAAATATAGCTTCACAGAACTATTCTTAAAATGCATCATGCATTCTTGAATCAACCCATATGCCGGTATTCAATTTCAAAAATCTACAATAATTTAAAAAAACAACCCCAAAATAATATCTCTAATAAAATGCTTTCCCGTGGACAATGAATTCTGCTTTGAAAAAGCAGCTCCAGCTATCATGAGTCAAAGGAACTAGATTACTAAAATATGTTATCTAGGGCAGTGTTTCCCAACCTTGGCAACTTGAAGATATTTGGACTTCAACTCCCAGAGGTCCAGATATCTTCAAGTTGCCAAGGTTGGGAAATACTGATCTAGGGCATTTCCAAAATACAGCAGTCAAATTCCATTATGGATGAATGGTAACAATGCTGAGTTTATTTAAATTAAAATATTATACACTAAGCTTAATTTCTGAAATGTTTTATCCAAGTCAATTATAGGATGCAACAAACATGAAAACATCAAGAATTTTCAGTGAGATTAAAAAAAGCTCTCCTACGAATTAAACCTCATTACAAAACACAGACCTAATATTTCTAGGATTGCAATGACATAAAAGAATCAGATATCTCCCAATAGACAACTTGTTTAGCAGATCATTTAGTAAAAGTCCATACTCTACACAATTGACCAATGACTGTAGTTTTATATTAATTATTGCTTAAATAGTAACTACTAAAACATAATCAGAGGTGGGTTCCTCCTGGTTTGGGCTGGTTCACCCGAACTGCAGTGACCCACTGGTGACATCACATTGACATCATAGAAATGGTTTGGTCGGGGCTGGTCCTTGGGTGCTACCAACTTTAAAAAAAAAAAATTGGGGGGGAGAGGGTGTTGGAATTTTTCCCATCTTTTAAAATTCTGCACATGCACAGAAGCTGAGCTTCCAGCACTTTGCAAAAAAATTCTTGTTTTTTGGGCTGGGGTTGGTATTTTTTCTATTTTAAAAAAAATCCAAGTTTTTTTTCTTCTGCACATACACATGAGTTTCCAGCACTGTGCATGCAGTTGCCATCTTATTTTTGGCTTTTGGGGGGGGGGGGGGGTTGATTTGGGGGGAGGGGATTTCCCCCCAGTTTTATTCTTCTGCCCATGTGCAGAAACTCAGTTTCTGGCACTCTGCATGGGGTCACCCTCTTGTTTTTGGCTTTTGTGCGCTGCCACAAGGCATGGAAGTGAACCAACAGCGAGGTAAGTTAGAACGCACCCCGAACATAATTATGTCAAATCCTTTTCCTATTAGTCTAGGTAGGAAAGCAAACCGTATCCCTTAACCTGGCAACGAAACTGAAACCATGATTTTGATCTTGCTATACTGAAATCCAAAGAAATGGTCCCATTGTTCGTTACCACTTTCTTCTCTACTTAAAAACTGTTGATCTATAGTTGCACAGCTGCTTGGAACCCTGACGTCCATCCTTCATCTAACAACATCAAGTATCCAAGCACCCTTGTATGATCCAGTGGATGGAGTACTTCATATCCCAGATTTTTCATGATGCTGGCCAAATCCCAGGCACTGGGAAATGTAATTACAAAGTTATATAAAATAAGGCTTGCTGAAGGTCAGTAAAGTGTTGCATTTCATTCCATTTTAATCCACTCACTATAATTTGTTTGGAACAAACACAGAATCCATACCCTGTTCACTACACACACAAATTTTCAGGGAGGAAATGTCTTTGTGAGAAGTTCTCAATGTTTTCTAGAAATACTAAGTGTCTAACAGATTGGCTTTCCAAAACAATAACAAGAGGGGGGCTTTGCTAGATCTATTTTTACCCCTTGCCATTTCTAATTGCAGCTAAATCTACTATGAAGGAACATTAACTTCTAATACACAAATGAACCAAAATATGCTGGTTTAGTATATAAACAAACATTTTTAAATGTTTATTTACACTAAATGCATTCCACTTTATCCAAACCTTTATAATTTATTTTGGGGGGGTTGGTGTTTACAATATCTTCCATGACAAATTAAATCAATGACTGCTGGAAATTTAGCATGAATTTATTCAATAATGTTAACAGTTTTGTAAGCTAGGAAAAAACATTAATATTCATAAGAGCCTTTCAGACATCTAACAGCTCTACTTTCTTCAGGAAGAAATTCACATGGGTGAATTGTTTTCCTGAACAGAAGCTTTACATCCTTAACTAAGAAGTTAATCCCTGCATATCATCCAGCATGTTCCCACTTCTACATGGTTTTTAAGGTTAAGCCTCCTTAAAATCAAGCTCAACTACTAGTGACTTCATAGATCTGCAGTTTTCTTGGCAGCAATACAGAAGTAATTTGTCACTGTCTTCTTCTTGGAAGATTTTTTCCCCATCTTCTCAGCAGAGCCTATAGAGTAGTACCTATAGTATCCCCTGAAAATCTCCTACTGAAGTATTAGCCAGGACTGACTGGGCTTAGGTGCTTATACCAAACAAGGTTAGCCAACTGCTGCCATCTGCTCCATTCCATAAACATCTTATAGATGTGTAATTTTCTACAGCATTACCTTAAAAAACGCTAGCTCACCCATCCACAATGGGGAGGCAGGAAGGAGGGAAACCATCATGGGGAAGGGGGGGAGCGGGGGGGGGGAATGGAAGAGAGAAACCTGAAGGGACAAGACACAAGGCTGTGGAGTGTTAACAGCCCAACATTTTGCTGCCACACAAGTAGCTTTTCTAATTTAAAAAGAATGAACTTTTGGTTGATTTATAAATAGATTAATAAGGGAGAAAAAAGAATCCATTTTGGAATGATCATAAGAATTAAATCAGGTTTTGTTTTACTTACTCCAATAATAATATAATATATATTTGTAAAATATAAAGAGAATCTTATGCAGTAGCTCATGCTCACCATACATAAGGAAAAAGAGGTCACTGGAAGCAAAACAAGTTTGAAGCTTTTTTTTTTAAAGCCCTGCAGATATGAAGAAAGGAACAAACCTTTCTTTGCTCAGCTCAGTATTATTCTGAAGGCAGCATTTATTTTGACTCTCTTATTTGCTGGGTCCAGACCTCTAGCTAGCAGGAAGCAGTGGTGTGGATTTGCTCTTCTCTTTACAGATAGAGAAAAATAGGCTATGCAATCTCCCATGCAATTAATAAAGTGGCCTTTAATTTATGAACGCAGATGTTTTGGTCAGCCAAAAACGTGTCATAATGTAAGACTTCATATAGAAAATTATCACATGCTCCAAAGTACTATTACTTTTAAATCAAGAAATCATATACTGCTCACGACAAGTATGCACACCATAGCAAATAAGCTATTCCAATCACTACAGAAGGAATCTGCATGAAATATATTGTGGCAGAAGTATTCCTGCAAAAAGGAAGATTGAAAGATTGACAAATTGTAGGACAATCACAAAATATGGTAGGTAGTACGTCCTGAGAAGCTTCCTTTTTTATATACATTAAACAGGCCTTCCTTGGAGACAGGAAAAGATTAAACATCGATAAGTTTCTTAAAATCTTAAGAAAAAAAATCTAATCTAAGTTTTCTAGAAACATCTTAGATTCTTGGAGTGTTTTTTTTAAAGGAAGAGTAAAATCCCCCTAATTACACATACATACTTGAATATGGAACATAATGACTTTTCTTAACTGTATTGTAGTAGGTAAACTGTGCTAATATCACTTGCAAAAATTTAAAAATGGACCAAGAATTATTTGAAAATTCTGCTTTGTAGTACTGGCTGTTAAAGTATGTAGCTAGAAGTAAAAACTCATTATAGCTTTTTATCACCAAGAATGAAAGAATTGGAAACAGAGAAGAGATCCCTTGATCTGTGGGATTATATCTGACTATTAGGTTTTTGAATTTCCTTAAGTCTCCCCATCTCCAAAAGTTCCATTTTTTTTACCCCAAGTGAATATTGTTAAAGAAACACTAAAAGCCTCTACTTACTTAAACTCTCAATAACTTGAACCTGGCAAAATAAATCTAAGCCCCCTAAATCTAATGTCTAATGTTCCTGACTCATCTCCAGGATTGTTTATTTAGGGGGTGTTCAAAATGATGATGATGACAATGATGATGATTTATTTTTTATATTCCACCTTTCATTCAGAAGGTGACAGCAGCATATGTAGCACTTCCATTTATCCCACAAATCTGTAGCTAGGTTGGGCTGAGAGCGACAGAAGATGGCCCAAGTTTATCCAATGAGATTTTATAGCTCAGGATAAACGAGAATCAGACTCTCCACCCAGCCTATTCAACATTTTAACCCAGGGGTCCCCAAACGTGGCAACTTTAAGACTGTGGATTTCAATTCCCAGAATTCTCCAGCCAGCTATGATTGCTGGATGAATTCTGGGAGATGAAGTTCACAGGCCTTAGGGTTGCCAGGTTTGAAGACCTCTGCTTTAACCATTACACCGAAGTAGCAATAAGAACCAAATGGAACAATGATCTATCTTAAAATAAATATCACTGACTAATTTAATATTTAATACAATTATTATGCATGAAGTAGGGAATGGGTAATTTGTTACCTCGACAATATCTGAGTTAGTTCTGCTCTCATGGGGTTCATTGTATTCTGTGTATTTGAGGAGAACTTTGTCCATATCAGTACTGGCGTACTGAAACAGCTTGTTAGAACTGTTGAAAATTATGAGTGCTATTTCACAGTCGCAAAGCACGCTGAGTTCATAGGCTTTCTTCATTAATCCAAACTTTCTTTTCGTGAAGGTCACCTAAACACAAAAGGGGAGAAGAAATATTTCAGCTGCATGTTTTTAATGGTCAAAGGTCTGAATATGTTTCCAGAACAGCTGTGCCCACCAGACTTTCGAGGTTATTTTTTTATGTGAACAGATATGACAAATTGCATTTTGGAGTCTATTTTTCAAAACTCTACAATTAATATATTACAGTCTTAATATTCCAGAAAAATATGAACAGTCTTTTAGCATGTATTTGTTTATGTGTGTGTATGTGTGTTGCACATGCGTATTCTTTTGAAAGCAGGCATCAGAATTTCATTTTTTAATATCTACCAGTTTGTTCACAGAAAAAAGTGACAATAAAGGTAACTATACCCAGACAGTTTATTATGTATATCTATTATTTTTGTCAACAGAGAAACTGAATAAATAATAATAAAATAAAATGAAAATAATTGAATATACATATACATGAATTCAACCATGAACTGAGGATATTATTCCAAAATATAGACCATAAAACATTTATTAGGCAAAATGTTCTTCAGAGGTTGTTGCTGTTGCATCACTGGAGATTTTTAAGAAGAGATGGACAACCACTTCTTCTGAAATGGTATAGGGCCGTGATGGTGAACTTGTGGCACGCAGAGCCATATCTGCAAGCTCATGAGCAGTTGCCCTGGCTCAGCTCCAATGTGCATGAACATGGTAGTCAGCTGATGTTTGGCTGTGGCATCGCCCATGCTGCCCCTCCCCTCCCAGGAATCGCCACACTACCCATTTTGGATGCCAAGTAAGTACAGGGCTCACGCAGAGGCTCCTGGGGAGGGCAAAAAACAGGCCTACCAGGCCCACTGGAAGTCAGGAAATGAACAGTTTCTGGACTCTGGAAGATCTCTGAGGGAGCAGGGGAGGCCATTTTTACCCTCCACAGACTCCAGGAAAGCCTCTGGAGCCTGGAAAAGGCAAAAAATGGACCTGCTGGGCCCACTGGAAGTCAGGAAATGGACCATTTTAGCCCTCCCTAGGCTCTAGGGAAGACTCTGGAGCCTGCGGTCAGGCCCATCAGAAGTCAGGAAATGGGGCGTTTCTGGGCTCCGGAGGTTTTGGGGGGGGGGGTGTCATGCGTACATGCACGGGGCAGCATGGGAGGGTCTCACATACAGATGCACAGGGTTGGGGCACGTGGGAGGGCATTAAATTATGGTTGTGGACATGCACACGCACACACTTTCAGCACCCAATGGGTAAAAGGTTCGCCATCACTGGCATAGGGTCTCCAGCAGATTGGACTAGAACACTTCCAAAGTCTCTTTTACAACTTGTTCTGTTTTATAATAGCTCCAGTCATTGGCATAGAAACAAAGAGCGGCTGCTTTAGAAAAGAAAGATATCAATTTTGGCAAAAGTTAATCAGGCCATGTGACTAAAAGTCATCATTGCAGAAGGTCCATCATGATGAATAATGAGAGACTTGGGGTGAACGAGATGGCAGAATCTCTGTGAACTGCAAATAAAACCATAATTCTCACCATCATCCAATGTTAATTTGTGCTGCCCTTTGGAAGAAATACTAATCACATAATTTGAAGCATATTCTCCAAACGGGAAGGATCTCCTTGACCTCTGCAAATACTTTTCATTCCTCTGGTTTTTTTCTGCTGTGTTTCCCATGCCAAGAAGCTTATTTGTTTTAACCAGATATATTAAACTGAAACAATTACTTATTTAAAAAAATACATCAAAAACATATATGCACAAACAGTACAGAAAGACTGGAATGTTACACCAAAGCTAGGAAGAAAGCATCTGACTTTCTATGTCCTCCATCTCACTAAGGAGAGTCCAGCAAATTAAAACACATGTAAATAATAGTTACAGACTGTTGTGATTCAGCCTGAAGCTCCTCAGGGACCGGCTGGATCTCTGCTGCATCCATGCCCAGAGGAGGAGGACAGTGAACAGGAGGGGGAGGACCAGGCAGACGGGGGAGAGGAACGTCAGGAAGAGGAGAAGGGAAAGCAGCCTGAGACCCCCGGGGGGAGGGCTCTCCCCAGCTAGTAGCCTGGATTCATTGGATGAAGACGCACAGGCTATAATAGACATGAGGCAGCGACGTGCAGCTCAGAGACGGGGCCAATTAGAAAGGTATTTCCATCCCTGAATTGGCAACAGCTGGGTTTGGGTGTGGTTCTCCTCAGCAGGGTTGAAAAGGCAGGCCCGCCCTTGTGGAGAGTTATCAACTAGGAGTCCTGTGACCTTGCTTCGATTCTCGGCGTCTCTGATCTTGGCTTGTGGCCTAGAAGTCTGGAAGACTTGGGGGAGGCGTGGGTTTTATTATCTCCAGTGTTGTTTTTGCCAGCAAGAATCCTGTTTTATTGCCTGGCCTTCGTGAAACCTCTGTGAAGCTTCAGAGTGTTCCTGTCTGTAAGAACAGTTTTTGTTACCTGCGTTTGCTTTGAATTATATAAACTGCCTTTGCTTTTTACCAGTGTGTCTGGATACTCCTTTTGGTTGGTGTTGGCGCCTGGGGGGACCCAGACAGAACACAGACTAGATCTGCAAAATCAGTTTGAATTGGCAATATTGACTTCAGGCAATGACTTCAACAGATTTTAGGTTACCGTAAGTAAAATTGCACAATTGGCTGTGCAACTCCAAGTCTACATAACGCAGTGTATTTGAGAAGAAAAACCACAGCATTTCCTTCTAACTCGTTGTCATATTTGATTTTTTTTTTAAAAAAAAAAACAGGAACAATATGGCTCAGTACTTTCAAGCAAAGAATCTGCTCCATCTGTTTTTGGAAAGATGCCCATTATCTAACAGTGACAGATTGCTTTAATGAACAGTACAGCTACAGAATAACAGCTCTCTTACTGACCATTCAAATTTAGAAAAGCACTGAAAGAAGTGACTTATGACCATTTTTCACACTTACAACTGCTGCAGCATGTTGTTGACCATGTGATTAAAATTCAGATGCTTGGCAATGCGTTCATATTTTTATATTCACATTATATTGTCAACTTTTGGAAACTTCACATTCATATTATGACAGTTGCCACATCCTGGTGCCCTGTGATCCCCTTTGTGACCTTCTGACAAGCAAAATCAATGGGGAAACCAGTTCACTTAACAACCAGGTTACTGCTGTGGTCTGCCAGCAACCTGCGGAGCTGGCAGCAGAGTCGGACAGAGAGGAGGCTGAGGAGAAACATGGGCCAGCCCTGGAGTCTAGAGAAGGCTCTGTGCCAGAGACAGGGATCCAGCCCGGGACATTTGGGAAGTCTGTGCTGACTCCACAGCCTCCAGAGGCTGACATGAGTGAGGCAGAAGAACAGAGGGAGCCTGTTCTCAATGCACACATGCGCAGAACTGCCAGAAGGCAAGAACAGTTGCAGAGGGAGAAGGTCTATTCAGGAGTAAGGCTTGGAGATAATTGGCCCCTCCCATAGGCTATATAAGTGGAGCACATGGAAGGGTTCATCGCAGGAAGCAACTTCGTTCAACTTGTGTCATTTTAGCTCATGTTTGTGTTTGGCCTTGCCAAGTTTCTTCCTACTTGGTCTTTGGCAGCTTGTCAAGGAAGATCAAGGTTCGGGTGCTTATAGGCCTCCCCCCCCCCCCCCCAAAGACTATTGTCGGACGTGATCATTTCTTGGGACTTATTACGGCTGGGAATGAAAATAATTACCAGCCTTTAAAATAAAAGAGGTTTTTGGGACACAATTTGTGCTGTATTATTTGATTAGCAAACCTAGGTCAGAACAGCTACTAACTTAACATCTGCAGTGAATCACTGTGGCAATAAAGGTTACAGAGTGAGGTAAAACTCACTTAACAACTTTCTCACTTAGCAGCAGAAATTTGGGGCTGTATTGTGGTCATAAGTCAAGGACCACTTGTAACCATTATTAAATGCTATTCTAGTGTAAAAGTGGGTACATGGGGCTGCTCCAGGGACAGGTAAAGCTTGGCAGTCCCCATAGGACTACAGAATGTTTAATGCAAGAATATGAGTTTCAGAGTGATAAAGCAGCTCTTCATGTAAAGCCGTCCATTTGCTCATTCTTACTTCCTTCTGGGGTACTGGCCAAACATGTGTAATAAGTGGGATCAAGAGTCAAATAAAGCACAGAGATATACAGATATCTGGCAGTTGTCCCAAAAGTGAGTTCACACAGCTCTGTCAGGGAAACATTCCTAGAGGAGATTATTTTGCTGCAAATTGCACCAGAGAGGAAGTCTTGTCAACCAAATACGGTACTTTACCTAGTAAAAGCTAATTTAAGGGCATAGTTTAAAGCATTAGTCCCGAGTCCTTGGAGAGGGGCGGCATATAAATCCAATTAATAAATAATAAATAAGTAAATGAGTCTCAATGTTCCGTTGGTGAATTCATCTGTATAATTTAAGATCATAGAAATGAGCTCCAAAATGAATGGATAGACAGGTGGATAGATTATGCACCAGATAGAATTTCTGCCAGCAGCCTGCAGGGATGTTTAGTATCTTATTCAAGTTCCCAATTATGGGTTTTCTTTTGAGTCAATCAGTCAAAATCCCATCTCCAGCTACTCGACTTTTAAACTAAAAAGGCAGCAGCCATTTCAGCACAATTGTGCATAGATTGCTTGTTCATTCCCAATCTACCATCTTTCTGATAAAAGCTGCCTCCCCTCCAGTGACTTTTTACCTACAAAAGAAAAAATACTGGGATCCTGGTAATTTCTCAATTTAAGTAGGAAAGAGCTAGGATGAAAAATTAGCCTTTGCAAAACGAGTCACCAAGCAAAAGGATCCTAAGCTTCTCAAATTGCTGCTTTTCAGAGACATTTAATTGTTTGTCCATTTCCCACATAAACCAAAGTCTAAACATACTCCAGTTATAGTTAAGAGCGTTCACAATGTCTCTCTTCCAATGGCCATTTTCTTGCTTGCTTCTCAGAAACATTCCCAAAATGTCACCAGAGTTTTAATGTCCAAATATTGTTCAGGGGCCTCTGCTTCCAGGTTATCTTCCAGGAAGCCATATCGAGACAACTGTATTGTGTCATAACTGATTAGTTGATTATTTACTTAACTATAGCCAGATACAGAAGTAACTCCTTGAAATGCTACATAATCACCAGAAAGTAAATGTCTCAAATTGAAACTGTTATTCCTTTGTGTTTTAGCAGATTGAAACTTTTTTAACAGATTGAAAACTCCCCAGGACTTCATTTATGTTTTACTTTTTTTTTTAACCAAACACACTAAAAATATAGTTTTCCGCAGTCACATATCTGATCCAATTAAAAATGGAACTAAAAAAGACTTACTTAGAAATAACATTAAGAAAAACTTGTCTATGAAAACACATGTAAATACCTAGAGACAATTTTGCTTTGGAGCTTTAACGGTAAAAGATAGAAATGATGATAACATGTGACTACTGGCAATCTTGCATTAGTAATTGTAAGATAAAACAAGACTCATTGTTCTAGTAAAAGGGTTAGGATTAGGAGACAAAGAAAACAGGAAAGAGAGTAACAACAATAAACAAAACTAGGATGATTTGCAGGGATGGCCAAAAAGTAGCTTTCTTGAAAACAGTAAGTCAAAGCATTCTGTTCATGCTGTCCAGTGATTAATTTAATTCTAAGACATGTCCATACACATCACATTGGACTAATCTGTACATTTAGATCATCAAACTTTCCAACTTAATTGTAACATGGTCAGTGCAAACTATGTTGTAATGAAAACAGATGAAATCTACACAGTGGGGAAAAACAAAAGGTTTAAAGACAGATTGCAACACCTTTAGAAATGTTACAATACCTGTTTTCAAATATTATGAGGCTAATAAAAGTTTTTTGGTCCACTATAGAAACTAATAGTGATCTTTAATTCTCACCTTCAGAAAAGTGATCACTCAATTTTCAATTTCTGGAAATTCCCACTGGATCTAAAGTCTATCTCTAAATAGCTGAAATGCCACATGTATTAAAAGTTAATTAAAAGACTTTATTAGGAGGTCTATAAACCAAAGTAAATATTAAATCAATCACTTCTAACTAATAGGGGCAATGTCTCTTTCAATACCTCTCTACATATAGTGGGGGTGCATAAATTGTACACATACCTCGAGAAAGGCAGCATAGAAATATAATAAATTAACAAATAAACAAACAAATAAATAAATGCATTTATTTAATTTATGGACTATGAATCACACAAGTCTTTGAAGGAATGCCATTCAATGCCTAGATAGATTAATGTATGAAGAGTGAAATATGAATTTTTAACAAAGCAAAGTAGTGTATATGATCTGATAAATCTCATTGAGATTTGATGGTTTGATACTCAGGATTGGAAACATTTCAACTGAAATACTCATCTTATTTAAAAGGCAAATAGCCAGCAAAAAGACAATAGGTTAATATGGAATTAATAAAGTGGGTTAACATTATACATAAATAATGTACACATCACAGAAATTAATGAAGTAGACTAGAAACCTTTTAAAAATATCTGGGAAAGAACAACACAACAAGGTTTCTATTACACAATAAATTCATTATAGTCTGTAAGTGAAAGAGAAATAAAAGAGGGATTGTTGCACAATTCATCATACCTTTCTACCCAATCAAATCATTTTCCAAACATGACCAGAAATATTCTTGGACATACATTGGAATAGAAATGGAAGGTTTAAATTGATGGAACCAGTTATAAGTCAAGTACTATAAGTGAAAAATCAACTTTTTAAAAAAATTCTCTTTTATAGTTCCATCCCACAGAAAGTGCTATCTGTAAAATGCAACTCCTAATTTCCCAACTGGCAACTGTGACCATTAGGAAGATTGAAGACAGATACAATTACTAGTTGTTCTTTTTTTTAACTAAACTTAGTGTCCTTAACTGCCTTTACTTGTTAGAACTGTTACCCAGAACAATAGTTCTCAAGGATACACAGACACAAATGGCTTAGTTGCTGCTGCCACATGGTTTTAACACTTCAAATTGCTACCTTATTTCTTTTTTTCCCTATAGAGCAGAATTTTCTGCAACACCCACCCACATCTGGTCTGTCAGCAGAGGAGTATATGGAACCAGATGCTATTAAATCAGTTTTCTACTATTTTAATGGTGGCAATCTTTGATTTTAAAATAGTATGAACCTGCACTTTAGCCCAATGGTTTCTAAATAGATCGATAAAAAATAATGTCATTGAACACAAGCTTACAATCTAAAATAATAATAATAATTCAATAATCGTGCAAGAAGATCACACAAACTGATTATAAACCAGGACATAACACAGTTGATTCATTGGAACATTTGTAAAACAAATTCAATAATTAACTTACTGGAAAAGTAGTCAAAATGAGCAGGTTAGGATGGTGTCGGATTTCCAAGTACAAAATCTTAACTCATAATACAACAGATTTAGTTGTGGTTGAAAAGCAGTAAGTGTGGATAGTTAATATGGCAACGGGCAGGGAACAGTAGAATAGAAGATAAATAAGTATTTATCATAAGTATTGAAGATATAAAATTCAGAATTGAAAGATTATATCATAAATAGGTTGTAATGTTCTCTGTGATTATCAGGGCACTGGTCCAATACCAAATAACTCTGAGCTGCACATAGAAAATATGCATATTGACAAATTTTCCATCTATCAATTACAAAAGATCACATTGGATCCTCAAATATTCTAGGCCATGGATAGGCAAAGTTGGCTCTTCCATGACTTGTGGACTTCAACTCCCAGAATTCCTGAGCCAAACATGCTAGCTCAGGGATTCTGGGAGTTGAAGTCCACATCCCTGTCTATCCCTGTTCTTGGTCAATACGTTACAACAGTCTAGGTTCTTGGAAAGAGCTTGAAGCACATAAAGGCCAACATCAACTACAAACAAATCTGGCAGTAGCACTTTCATATTGTTGCATATACACTGCTCAAAATAAATAAATAAAGGGAACACTTAAACAACACAATATAACTCCAAGTAAATCAAACTTCTGTGAAATCAAACTGTCCACTTAGGAAGCAACACTGATTGACAATCAATTTCACATGCTGTTGTGCACATTCAACTTTGTACAGAACAAGGAATATTTCATTCATTCAGATCTAGGATGTGTATTTGAGTGTTCCTTTATTTTTTTGAGCACCTAGTTATTGATGTGGTTATGAGACTTGTGTACTGTGAAAAACATGAGAGCTATGCCAGTATTCTGTTTGTCATTCCACTGATTCATCTGTCAATGATACTGAACAAGTCAGGCGATGGTTAACAAACATCAAAAACACCTGATGGACTACCCCACTCCTTTGCCAACAATTTGAAGCTACGGTATATGGAAAAACACCATCTAAAATAGAATCACTGCTCAACACTCTTTGCCTACGCAGCCAAAATATTGCAGAGGAGTTTGGTCTGGACAAATGTGCAACCATTACCACCATTAGGGAGAAATAGTGAAAACTAAAGGAATTAAGATTTCCTATTGAAATATGGTCAAGAGCCTGGGTAGAAGATGACTAAAAAAAACTGGGTATCCTTCAAGGTAACCACATCAAGCACATTAAAGTTAAGAAGAATGTTAGACATGAATACGTCATGAAGATTTTGAAACTCACTGGAGGAAATACAATCAAGGCAGTTAACACCTGGACAATTCCAGATACACAGTTGAAATAATGGACTGGAGAGAACTAAAATCCTTGGCACAGGAAGACCAGAAGAACAAGGACAATGAATCATGCCTTTTATCCATGCAGAGATGTTGACAGATTCTACTTACTAATAAAGATAGGTGGATACGGAATGTTGAAAGTACACCAGAATGTTTAGGTAAAAACAGCACTGGAAGAATATCTGAAGAATGGTGGAAAAAATGCACTAATGCCAGAGAGATCAAACTGGCCTACAAAAAAAGGCCAAAGGAAAAATAGAGACATGGCAAGGGCATATTACATGGCCAGTTCATTAAAAAAAAAAAAAAAAGCAGGCAAAGCAGATAACAAGACCTGGCAATGAATAAAAGCGGGAAAGTTGAAGAAAGAGACAGAAGGGCTAATTCTGACTGCACAAGATCAAGTTTTAAGAACGAACACATAGAAAGTCAGAATTGAGAAGATAACATAACAAATGCGGCCTCTGCAAAGAAACTAAAGAAACAGTGGCCTATCAAGTTAGCTGATGCAAGATTACACAGACTGATTACAAACCACGGCATGATATAGTGGCAACAATGGCGCACTGGAAAATCTGCAAGAATACCATCTGCCTGCAAACAAGAAGTGCTGGGATCGCAAAACAGACAAAGTAACGAGTCTGCGGAGAGGGGCGGCATACAAATCTAAATAACAAATAAATAAATAAATAAATAAATAAATAAATAAATAAATAGAAAATGAAGAAGCTAAAGTGCTCTGAGGCTTTTTTTCCTTTCAAAAGAATGTCAGAATTCAAAGACACAAGCCCCTGCCACATAACACCCCAGAAAAAAAATAATCACAAAATAAAAAAAAAACTACAAGCAAACAAACAACATCCCTGCAAACAGACAAAGAACAACTGTGTCAAAAAAAAAGCTAACGTAGTAACAATAGAAAAACAAACTTCGGTGCAATCCTAGAACATCTGGAACACCACTTGAACCATTGGCATTGACAACATCACCGCTAGTCATTTGTAAAAGGCAGTTTTACTTGAAATGGCTTACATCTTGTGTCAATACAGTTAACAACATCAGACAATAACTTCCTATCCCAGTCTTTGGGGGAGACCCAGTAAGTGGTTAAAATTGCCAAATAATAAAGGGTGACCATGGTTGCACCATTTGATGGCATCATTTTGCACAAAGCAGTAGGTTATGTTGACCAATACAAAATTTTGCTGTCTCTCCTGATTTATAATTGCATTTCACCACTCTTGTAAAAGGGAAGTGAATGACATAATTGGCCATCACAGTAATAGAATGGGATGCTGTAAAGCTTCCCAAACTAAGCAAAAAGAGACTATGTGTCCAAGCTATGATTATCAAAGAGCTTTAAAAAGACAGAGATGTAGGTTAAAGAAATAGCTACAACTTCTAACATTGCTCACAGAGGTCTATGGCCGAATGTCTGCTTTAGGTAATTGACAAACTTTTATATATAAATCTGTATTATTGAGTACAATTCTGTCACATAAATAATATGTACCTCTTCTAAGCAGATTCCATTCCAGTTTATTGGAAATATCATTATGAATCCACTGAGTATTCTGCATTATATGGGGGGGGGGGGATGTAGTCTTAAATCTGAATATATTATAGATGTGTTAATACAGGTTCTCAAACTTCTGCAATACTTTGAACCTAAAAAAATGTTGAATGAGTTTCTGCAATTCTCACAAATAAGGCTGATAATTACATTAGGCATACTATAATAAGAAATAAACATATCACCAAATAAAAATACTTTCATCATACTTTCTTCTGTAGCTTCTATCCATGATGGCAATCAGAATGAAGTTGTATTGGGGAAACATAGCTTGGAAAAAGTAGACCTCCTCAAACATTTACAAAAGTGAATGCAAGCTAAGTATACTTCCAAAGAAGTATTGTTTCTCACCTGTCTGTTCCGTTCATCCATTATTCTCGTGATTTGTATTTTCTTCCTCCCCATTTTGTCCTTTTTCTCTCTTTATATTCCAGAACCACGGAAATAAAAGGATCCACAACCTTGTATCCTAGCACATGGTAGGCATTGCTCTTCCACAACTAAAACACAAATGCAGAACCATGCACGGTGTTGATTTAGAAATCTAGAATTAAGAAAAGAAAAACAGTTAAAAAGACTTAATTCATATCAGTCAATGTTTCTACATTAATGCTGTGCATCTTCCCTCAACAATCAGGTGAACCTGGAAAAAGACATATCTGCTTTAATGAGTTTCATTCTCATTCATGTATGTTGAAAAGCTCTATTTCTAAACTAAGCCCAAAGCATTAGAAAACTCTATTATATTCCCTTGTGAGTTCAGTCTTATAATGGTTAAATATTAAAGCACTCACATCACATAGGTCTAATTCAGCCACAAAAGCCATATCTTTTATCTTGCAGTAATCTTTCAAGGCTTTATGTAGAAAAGAAAAATTAACAGCTCCTTTTTAAACATGTAACAAAGTGTATTGTAAGGCAAAATATATTCATTATTTATTGTGAGGTATTTATCTATTTTAAAGAGAAATTACTTTAATTTCTATACTGTGCATTAAATCAAAATATGTAGCCTTTCTGTTTCACTGTCAACAGGATAAAATTCCTTCCGTATTGGAAAGAAGTGTCATTCCAATAACTTCTCACAAAAAAGGCCAAAATTGAAGGCCAAAATTTCTGGGCTTTGTTCATCTTCTGTATTTTTTTGTACCTTCCTCTCGAACAATGGTGTAGGCTCACATATAAGATACTATTCAAGAACTAACAACTTTTGAATGCTGTTTAAAAATAAATCCATTTGAGACTTTTTATGCAGCACTTCGTTTTCCCAAAAGGCTATTTCACAGGAACATACGGATTGACAAATAGCTGAGAAATTCAAGGTTATATTCATTACTGTAAAACTTGTAAGTTTTCACACATCACTAACAAGCCAATTACCAATCTGAACATTTCTTTTCTGCTTGCACATTTTTCCAACTGTAACACTACGTCATTGGCCACAGAAATGGAACCAAAGGCTTGTAAATTTATTAAAAGATGACCTATACCTAAAAAAAGTACCTGTGCTACTGATTTCTAAGGTTTTTACAAAGAAATGCAATACATCATAATGAAGCAGCAAACATGAACAAATTTCAAATTAGCCATTCATAATGAAAAAACCTATTTTTAATAGACAGTGGGCATATTGTACAGCAGAATCAAAACAATGTATGTTATCTAGAAAACTACAGTAATGCTTATTAAGAAAGCATAGAGAAAATGGGAAACAGAACTCATTCGTGGCAAGAAGGAGAGAGCCAGTAGTCCTTTAATAATTACCGGCGTCACCCTCCATGTATCTTTCACTATGGGCTATGAGGATTAAAGTGACAGGAGTTAACTTCAACAGCAGCTCAAGAATGTAGGATTTTCTATTCCTTTGAAAACTGTAGCATCAAGCCACATAGCACAGTACACAGCAGATGTGACAACCATGGAGAAAAATAAGCAAACACCAATCACAACTTATGAACCAAATCAGTCATTATCTTCAAAAGCATGGATTAGAATAAGAACCTGGAGTGTATCACTAATTTGAACATATCCTTTCTGCCTGCCTATTAGCTGTAACAATATCTGGTCCTACAGAAAGTTAGTAATTTGCAAACTGTTCATAAAGAATGAGGAAAACTCTTTCATATGATGGCTTGTTCTTCTGAAGTCAGTCTGGCAATACCTCTTTCACAATTCTCCTGATTGAATTAACCTCAATCCTCAATGCAGAATCAAGACACTGGGATTGCCTAAAATATTGATAATTAAAGTAGTCAAGGTATTCAAGAAACTAAATTTCTCATTCCTTTCATATTCTTTGGAGATTGGTGGCCTCCAGCAGGCTCAGCAATATTTGGCAATCTTTACAATTATACCAGATTATATTATTATTTTATTATAATCTTATACAATTATATTATATACTTTGATCATCCATGGCAATCTGGAAAACCTATTTGTGTCCTTGTGTTCACAATCCAATTAGCATTTCTTAGATTTGCTGAAAGTTGACAACATCAATGGGTTTTTATTTCTCTTCTTACAGGAAGTTGGAGGCCTACTGAAATGTGAGTGGGTGTGTATTTCCAATTTAGTAATTAAGAAAGCACACCAGGAGCTAAACTTGAAGACTGCAGCTTTACTATCAATGTTTCTGAAGCATGTCCCTGGAAGGATCCACTAGGAATTTATTCTACAATTGGATTGAATCTGTTTTAAAGCAGGGACTGGTCAACTTTACTTCCCTAGAATACACAGAGTTTATCAATGTATTTCCAATTTGCAAAATACTGAGTTGATAATGGCAGAAGTTCCAAACAATAATCACCCTAAAAATGCAACTTGCAAGTCTCACTGGTATTGTTAGAAGAAGGGGGGAAAAGAGAGTTGTATTTCTTCCAAGACAGTTTGATTTCCTGCTAAATAGCTACTGCACTCTGCCAAAAAATATTTCAGTGTTTCAATGCTGATTGCTAAGTTCTGAAGAACTGGGAACAACACCAACTTTTGAAAAGGAGTAACTGCACATATTGCATAGAATAGGCATCTGACTGCATATGGATCTTGCAGTAACAGCTGTCCTCTGACAAAAGCCATTTTGGGATATTTTACAAGCAGTTTTCTGCTCCTTAGAAGACCAGATCCTGAAGATGAAGCTCAAATACTTTGGCCACCTAATGAGAAGGAAGGACTCACTGGAGAAGAGCTGAATGCTGGGAACGATTGAAGCCAAAAGAAGAAGGGGACGGCAGAGAATGAGGTGGCAGGATGGAATCATTGAAGCACTCAGCGTGAGCTTAGATGGACTCTAGAGCAGTGTTTCCCAACCTTGGCAACTTGAAGATATTTGGACTTCAACTCCCAGAATTCCCCAGCCAGCGAATGCTGGCTGGGGAATTCTGGGAGTTGAAGTCCAGATATCTTCAAGTTTCCAAGGTTGGGAAACACTGCTCTATTGGATAGTAGAAGACAGAAGGCCTGGAGGAATGTTGTCCATGGGGTTTCAATGTTGTCCATGGGGTCAGAAACAACTTTGCAACTAACAACAACAATCAGTTTTAATCCACAATTGATGTTACAGAATAAAGACTAAATGACTGCTTCTATGCCAAATGATGAAATGTCTGAAAACATATGAAAACACTTTATTTTCTTTCTAAACATCAAAAAGGCTTTGTACTTGGTTAGTACATGGATAGACCTGTCATTCTTTCCTTCAAGGATGTTTTTTTTTAATTTCCCACTTTAACTCAGAGTCCTGCAGTGTCCTGGTGGCCATCCATTCCAGTACTAACCACTTGTCCTCACCTTTTTGAGGACAACCCATTGGTTCAGGGAGCTGCTCCTGTCTGCAGTGCAAATATTTATTCAATCAAAATCAGCAACTAAGGTTTCCTGCAAAGGCCTCATTGACATCAAGCAGAAATTTGCAGAACACAGAATAATAGTTTGATGGAATCTTTGAGATCTTCTAGTCCAACTCGCTGCTCAAGCAGAAGACCCTACAGCAGTGATGGCTAACCTTTTCAGACAAATGGCTGTCCAGTCTCTTTTTGAAAGCCTCCAGAAATGGAACAGCCATACTTAGAATAGTTCCTTTAGTTCACACGGGAGTGCAAAGATAGAATGGACCTACAACTCTTACCTACAAAGTGACTGTGTCATCTCTTAGCATCACCTGTCTGGCTACCTAAATTCTGAAAAGGATACTGCTGTTTAAGGTTCGTAAGGTATGGTCATGTGTTTTAAGATATAATAATATGTATAAACTCAAATATTTAAAAACCCACATATTAATTATTTTTAAAGAACCTTCAATACCCAAGATGGAATATCAAACAAGACAAAAGACAGTTCCTACATGGACCTTACACTCTCTTTGTAAAACTAGACATGGTGACAGGCTAGCATTAAGCAGTAAAACAGAATAATAGTGATTGATCTTGGAAGTCCAACCCCCTGCTCAAGCATAAAACCCTACAGCAGTGATGCTTTTTGCTGTTGTGTGCCAACCCTGTTGAGCACAGGGGGGGGGGGGTGATGTGCACGCGTGCCCACACCCATACTTAATTGCACCCCCCCTTGCTTTTGACTGCTGGCTCCTGCCATGATGGAGAAACACCCTCCCAGGGCCTCCTCAAGAGTCTTTGACTTACCTCAAAATGGGCTGCTGGAGAATCCTGGGAGGGAAGGGGGCGTGCATGTGCACTGGAACTGATCTGCAGCAATGTCTCCCATGCCGGCAGGTATGACTCAGCTCAACAGACTCAGACCCAGTCCAGACAAGACAGAGTGGCTGCGAGTACTGCCCCCCAAGGACAAGTCCATCTGTCCTTCCATTACCCAAGGGGAGAGGATTATTGACTACCTCAGAGAGGGTTTGCAACTTGGGCGTCCTCCTCGATCCACAGCTAACTTTAGAGCACCATCTTTCGGCTGTGGTGAGGGGGGTGTTTGCCCGGGTCTGACTGGGGCACCAGTTGCGGCCCTATTTGGACAAGGAGTCTTTACTCACAGTCACCCATGCCCTTATCACCTCAAGGTTCGACTACTGCAATGCTCTCTACATGGGGCTACCTTTGAAGAGTGTTCGGAAACTTCAGATCGTCCAAAATGCAGCCGCGCGAGCGGTATTGGGCCTTCTAAGACATGCCCATATCTCGGCATCACTCCGCGGACTGCATTGGCTTCCAATCTGTTTCCTGACACAATTCAAAGTGCTGGTTATGACCTATAAAGCCCTGCATGGCATAGGACCAGACTACTCCAAGACTATCTTCTGCCGCACGAATCCCAGCGACCAGCGAGGTCCCACAGAGTTGGTCTCCTTAGGGTCCCATCGACCAAACAATGCTGGTTGGCGGGACCTAGGGGAAGAGCCTTCTCTGTGGGGGGGGGGCGCCCCTGTGGAATCAGCTCCCCCCGGAGATTCGCACTGCCCCCACCCTCCTCGCCTTCCAAAAGAATTTAAAAACTCATCTTTGCCGCCAGGCTTGGGGCTTTTAGATCTTCCCCCTGACCAATGAATGTTTCTTAGTATGATTGTCGAACGAATTGTAAATGATAGCTTTTTAAATCAGAATTTTAAGGATTTTTTTTTTAATGTATTATTAATTGGATTGTTTATTACTGTTTTCTGTATATGCTGTGAGCTGCCCCGAGTCCTCGGAGAGGGTCGGCATACAAATCCAATTCAACCTTAAACCATATGGCTCTACATGCCACCTGTGGCGCAAGTGCCATAGATTTTCCATCATGGTCCTACACCATTCCAGACAAATGGCTGTCCAATTTTTCTTGAAAAACCTTCAGTGATGGAGCATGTACAATTTCTGGAAGCAAGCTGTTTCCCTGATTACGGTAATTATTATGTCAGGAAAATATACATGTGTAAGAAGCTACAGCAGAAGATATGAACTCATTTACTCACTTAAATGTGTGATTCAGGAAGCAAAACCTAGGTGGCAGGATATAAGGCCATGACGGTGAATCTGAGGCACATGGGGCCATCTCTGTGGGCACGCGAGCCGATGTCCGGGTCAGCTGCACAGCGCATGCACGCATGCCTCCCACTGGCCAGCTGATTTTCAGGTCTCTGCCGAGAGATGCACGTGCATTTGAAGGGATGGGGGTCACATGCGCAGGCCAGGGCTTCCAGCGCTCCCCACCAGAGTGGGTTTCTTGCATGGCCCCAGGCCTCCAGCAGGGAGGGGAGGAAGCATCTTCTTTAAAAGAGGGGGTCCTCCTCCAAGCAGCCTCGCCTCTCCCTTGTCCCCCTCCTTTTTTAAAGGACCGCACACAACCAAGAGCAATTTTTCAAGCCAGGGGAGACTCTTTTTCAAGTTATGAGCGACACCCCTGCCTGAGGGTGTTTGATGTAGGGGGTTGTAAAGAAGTACAGTGCACAGCACTTACATTCTGAATACCTTTAGAGGCAAATATCTCTTAATATCTTCAGAGACAAATATCTAAGTGATAAAATGTCACATGAAACTAAGAGGGCTGTTTTTATTTAAAATGTATTAAACATTAATGGGCTGATTTCTTACAATCCAGCTGAGGCAAAGACACAATGCAAAGGGGAAAATACAGAAAAGCAAAAGAGTAAAAAACAAACAAACCCTAAGTTTTATTTCTTATGTACTCCACCTTCCTGTCACTCCCTCCTTTTCTGCTATGCCATTCTAGCAAGCCAGGAAGTCTTCAACTAAACTTAAAGCAAAAAGCTTTATGTTTTAACTAGAAAAGTGTTTCTAGTTTTAGAAGAAGGCAATTATACCTTTAGTAAAATAAGATAACACAAGCACAATTTTATATACAGTATATATAATGCTGAATTATTTCCTGTATTCTGAGATTAGTTTATTGCTTGAACATGGGTACAAAAAAAAGAAATGCACAACTTGCATGAAACGTATCATCCATCTGGACAGTTGAGTAGCTAATTTTATAGGGTTCTTTCTCTTATGTACATATTATTATTATATGCAACTATTAGTGATGTGCTGTATATTGTAAATAAATGAAAGTTGGTGGTTTTCTTTATTTAAAATTGTTTTCTGCTCAACCTTAGGCAAATAACTTATTTTATTCATAGCCATTTTCTTTACACTTCTGTAACATAGTTATATACATACTACTACAGCAGAAAAAATAATTACTGCCAATCTGCCTTCCATTGAGGACCTGTATAGTGCACGAGTCAAAAAGAGGGCCGTGAAAATATTTACTAACTCCTCTCATCCTAGACATAAATTGTTTCAACTCCTATCCTCAAAACAATGGTATAGAGCACTGCACACCAAGAGAACTAGACACAAGAATAGTTTTTTTCCAAAATGCCATCACTCTGCTAAACAAATAATTCCCTCACCACTGTCGAACTATTAACTAACACTACATTACTATTAGTATTTATCTTCTCATTATTCCTATCATCCATCTCCTCCCACTTATGACTGTAACTTGTTGATTGCATCCTTATGATTTATATTGTTTGCGGATTGCTTATTTGCACCCTATGACAATCATTAAGTGTTGTACCTCATGATTCTTGATAAATTTATCTTTTCTTTTATGCATCAAATACAAATTCCTTGTGTGTCCAATTACAGTTGCCCAATAAAGAATGCTGTTCTGTTCTATTTGTGTAGTTATTTTAAAGCTAATATGGAGAAAAATAACATTTTTAAAATGGATTTTGAATGAAAATGTAAGCCATATTAATTTGCTAAGTAGTTATATTCTTGAATCCTACCAAACACAAATGTTCTCCTTTCCTTGGTGCAATAGCTTTTCATTTCAATATTTTATGACTAGAAGTATCTTTTTTCACTTATTTTCCCAGTGTTATTTTTCCACTGAGAATCTACAGAGAGAGGGAATTTTGACAATTTTATCTAGGACTGCCTACACTTTGACAGCACTGTCAGAAATCCATCACAATTAAAGTAAACTACAGTGGTACCTCGAGATACGAGTTTAATTCGTTCCGGACCTGGGCTCTTAAGTCGAGCAGCTCTTATCTCGAATGACTTTTCCCCATAGGAATTAATGTAAATAATTTTAATTGGTTCCAGCCCTCAAAAAACTCACAAAGTTAGTCTAAATTATGCAGAAAGACATGTTTTTAATGAAGAAATGTACATGTACATATAAATGAATAATGAAGTTTCTTTCACTTAACTTGTAAACTTTCTTAAACTTTTAAATTTACATATGTTCAACTTCTCTGCCACCCAATCCTGTAGGACAGAGGTCCCCAACCCTTTTTGCACCAGGGACCGGCTTTAAGCGATCAAGAGAGGAATGGGTGAATGAATGGACGGAGGGTGGGAAGGAAGGAAGGAAAGAGGGAAGGGACAGGAACAGAGGAAGGAAGCAAGGAAACTTATGAAAGGGGAGAGTAAGAGAGGAATGAGTGAAGGGAGGGAGGGAGGGAAGAAGGTGGGAAGGAGAAAGAAAAGAAGAAATAGAGGAAGGGAAGGTAAAAGAGAGAAAGAAAAAGAGCAAGAAAGAAAGCTGCAAGCACCCCCCCGAGCCCCCCAGGCCGGCTGCAACCTTTTAAAACACGCGCGCCGCTTCGCAGCTGTCTCCTGAAGCCGAACGCGGAAGTTAGCGTTTGGCTTCACGAGACAGCTCCTTGGCGCTTGTATCTCGAATTTGGGCTTGTAAGTAGAACAAAAATATCTCTCCCCTCCCAGCTCTTATCTCGAGTTGCTCTTAAGTAGAGCAGCTCTTATGTCGGGGTTCCACTGTACTGTATTGCCATATAATTAGAGCCTATAAAGTTAAATTTTATTGAGCTAGTATGCACAGCAGTCAAGACATCAAGTAACTGAGTCTTGTTCTGCCTTGGACAGATGGGTGACCTTTGGCCAGTCATTCTCTCTCAGCCCTAGGAAGGAGGCAATGGCATGCAAAACTGTGCCAAGGTAACTTTAGGAACTAGGTCAACCAGTTATATGGAGTCAACAGTGACTGGAAGACCCAAATATATATTACCGAATACATGATTGATTGATAGATTGCATTTATTGAATGCAGTATATAGTGTACTGAGGACCTTAAGCTGAAATCCTGATTCCAAAGTTCAATATTTAAAGAACACAACCTGTTCCAATATATATACCATGAATGATAACTGCAGTTTTTTTCCTAGGACACATTTTCTTGTTCTTGGGTGTGAAAAAGACATAAGTGACAGCTCACTTATAGGTTTTACATTTAAGGAAGTAGCCATTAAGTATCCATATTAGTGCTGCAAACTGTGAACTTACTTTATACTTAAAGACTTGAATGTAACCTTCAGTCTCCTTGGGTTGTTCTTATGATTATGCTTAGTCGAAAAATCTTTTTGCATGCTAAACTTAATTAGGTTTACTTACATGTATTCGTCACTGAAGTTACTTGGATATTAACAGCTGCATATTTTAAAATATTTCATCGATGAAATATTGCATCATTAGTTTATTTATATGAGTAACTGTTGAGTTTTTGCATTTGACATGGTCAGTGAAATCTTAATGCAACTTTATTTTTATTTTATTTTATTATTTAGATTTGTATGCCGCCCCTCTCCGCAGACTCGGGGCGGCTCACAGCAAGATACAGCAAATCATGACAAATCCAAATAAATTTAAAATATTTAAAAAGGTTTAAAAAGAACCCCATTTACTAACAAACACACACATAAATATACCATGCATAAATTGTACATGCCCGGGGGAGGTGTTTCAGTTCCCCCATGCCTGACGGCAAAGGTGGGTTTTAAGGAGTTTACAGAAGGCAGGGAGAGTAGGGGCAGTTCTAATCTCTGGGGGGAGTTGGTTCCAGAGAGCCGGGGCCGCCAGAGAAGGCTCTTCCCCTGGGGCCCGCCAACCAACATTGTTTAGTTGACGGGACCCGGAGAAGGCCCACTCTGTGGGACCTAATCGGTCGCTGGGATTCGTGCGGCAGAAGGCGGTCTCGGAGATATTCTGGTCCAGTGCCATGAAGGGCTTTAAAGGTCATAACCAACACTTTGAATTGTGACCGGAAATTGATCAGCAACCAATGCAGACTGCGGAGTGATGACGAAACATGGGCATACCTAGGTAAGCCCATGACTGCTCTCGCAGCTGCATTCTGCGCGATCTGAAGTTTCCAAACTTACTATACAAACATTGAAAGCTCAACTTTATATTAATCGTATTTTTAAAAAGGAGACACGTACACTTTAAAACATGTTAAAGCAAGAGTTACAAGGGTAGAGAGGTAAAATATGTCATGCATTACAAGGCCTTTTTTCTAAAGCTCATCATGACATGTTAACTAAGTATACAGACTAATAGCTGAAGTGTGAAGATCAGTTATTTTTCCTAGGTGTTCTGATATGTCCATGCTTTCCATTAAGCTATAATATTAGGTCTGAAATATTGCTGCTTAAAGAATTTGGGGGGGACAATGCATGCTGCCCTTGGAGGCATCCACCTATATATAACTCGAGATTAGCATTTCAAAATTAAATAGAAGAGATGGAAGATACAGGGCATTTCAGAGGGAATAGCAGACTTGGTAAAATCCTGGTTGTATGATCCTGTTGACCCAATCTACTTGTTAGATAATAGATTGTGAGTGGACTTGCCCACCTAAAAATGGGATCACTTGGGGTGCATTTTTTTTCAAGGGTGGAGCATTAGAGGAAGGTAAACTGTAGACTCTTCATTTTCACTCCCTCACCCTAATTTCTTGTAGACTTTCATTTGCTTTTTTGTTTAGGTGTGTAGGCACTTTTCAAAGACCCACTGCTATTGCATACAATATTATCTCAAATGCGATCAAAAGATAGTATAATTTCTAAAATTTAGTACTTGGGGCTAGTGACACATATCCAACCTTAGGTAAAACACAGTGGCAAATAACTTGTGAAATCTTGTCTGGAAACCTGTCCAAGCAGTTATCAGGAGGCAATACTGACTAGAAAGCACAAATATATAAATATACAAATTTTAATATTGTATAGGATGTATGTGTATAAAACTACAAACCTCGGAGCCTAAAACAGCATTCTTGAAAATTTGACACCTCGTCGCTGTAGCATTCTAAAACTGATGTCTGTTTTATACCTCTTTCCCTGCCCTGTGCCTAATCATTTAGATAAGATTAGAAGGCAGGAGAAACATCTCCTATTTTTAGACTTAAAAGCAATTTTTGGTAGGAGCACTTTAGTTGTGTCTGTGCCTCTGGAGAAAGTGAGATTAACTGCCTATTCCACATGTTCGCTTTCAGAAAAAACTTCAGCTACTAAAAAAGAAAAAAAACCACCCCATTTTTAACGTTTTTTTCAGGGTTCACAAAAGTCAACAATTTTTTAAATTAAAAAATTGGATTTTTAAATTTTAAATTGCATTAAATTTTATGCTGAATAAACTAAATTATTAGTTTATTCCAGTGTTTTTCAACCAGTGCGCCGTGGCACACTAGTGTGCCGCGAGACATGGTCAGGTGTGCCGCGAAGCTCAGAGAGAGAAAGAAAGCAAGAGAGAGAGAAAGAAAGAGAAAGAAAGAAAGCAAGAGAGAGAGAAAGAACAAGAGAAAGAAAGCAAGAGAGAGAGAGAGCAAGAGAGAGAAAGAAAGCAAGAGAGAGAGAGCAAGAGAGAGAAAGAAAGCAACAGAGAGAGAAAGAGAGGGAGGGAAGGACAGAGAGAGAAAGACAGAGGGAGGTAAGGAGGGAGAGAAAGAGAGCAAAAAAGAGAGGAAGGAAAGAAGAGAAAGAAAGAGGGATGGAGAGAGAGAAAGAAAGAGGAAGGAAGGGAGAGAGAATTTTTTGTCCAAACTTTTTTTAGCCCCGCCCCGCTCAATGTGCCCCAGGGTTTCATAAATGTAAAAAATGTGCCGTGGCTCAAAAAAGGTTGAAAATCACTGGTTTATTCAACATTAACTAACATTTAGTTTAGTTAATTTAGTTTATTCACCATGAAATGGAACTGAGTTATGTAGCATGAGGCTGTATATTCTGTAATACAGTGATACCTTGTCTTACAAACTTAATTGGTTCCGGGACGAGGTTCTTAAGGTGAAAAGTTTGTAAGACGAAACAATGTTTCCCATAGGAATCAATGAAAAAGCAATTAATGCGTGCAAGCCCAAAATTAACCCCTTTTGCCAGCCGAAGCGCCCGTTTTTGCACTGCTGGGATTCCTCTGAGGCTCCCCTCCATGTGAAACCCCACCTCTGGACTTCTGTGTTTTTGCGATGCTGCAGGGAATTCCAGCAGGGGAATCCCAGCATCGCAAAAACGAGCGCTTCACTGGCAATGGAAGTCCGGAGGTGGGGTTTCCCAGCGAAGGGAGCATCAGTGAAATCACAGCATCGCAAAAACACCGAAGGCCTCGAAACTCCATCTCCGGACCTCTGTGTTTTTGCAATGCTGCAATTTCACTGAGGCTCCCCTCACTGGGAAACTGTACCTCCGGACTTCCGTTGCCAGCGAAGCGCTCGTTTTTGCGCTGCTGGGATTCCCTTGGTGGGATTCCCCTGCAGCATCACAAAAACACGGAGGTCCGGAGGTGGGGTTTCCCATGGAGGGGAGCCTCAGGGGAATCCCAGCAGCACAAAAACTGGTGCTTCGCTGACAATGGAAGTCCGCCTCCGGAGGCGGGGCATCCCAGCGGTGGCAGCGGGTTTGTAAGGCGAAAATAGTTTGTAAGAAGAGGCAAAAAAATCTTAAACCCTGGGTTTGTATCTCGAAATGTTTGTATGACAAGGCGTTTGTAAGATGAGGTATCACTGTATTTACATTTTTTGTAAACTCAGAGAATCCAAGCTCTGCAAGCTGAGATAACATGCACTGCATTGATGCATTCACACAATTTCACAGTACCCACAAGATAAATAATAAAACAAAGTTCAAGAATATTCCTTTATCCCCTTTTTTGCAAATCTATGTACACTACAAACTGTATGACTATTTGAAGAGAAATGCATTTGTACCACTAGGCTCTAAGTTTGAGGAATAAAAGCAAGCAATAAAAATGAAAGTGAAACCTTCTAAGCAGCTTATAAATATAATATTAAAGAACACCTGTTGCTTCAGCTCCATCATGGCAGTGCCTGTTATCAGGCATCCATTCACCTGTTGCCTGCCACCTCCCTCACCTTCTCGTGTCACTGCCACATCACCAGTTGTCCAATTAAAATGAATGTGACTGTCAGTGAGTCAACAAGAGGTCAGAGGAGGAGCCGCTACAAGACAGAGATGATAGTTGTTCTAAATTATGATTTAAATTGACTTGATTTAAATCAAATCCACCATGGTTTTCTTAATAGGGAAATTAATAGCTTTGCGGAATTTAAATAACACAGTGATTTATTTCCTTCTTACAGTAGCCCCACATAAAACATTTTACCAGAGCCTGATTGGTTGTTCATATGAAGAGCTGTATTAGAATCCTAATTTGGATTCTCACAATAGCCAACTACAGTGGTACCTCTACTTGAGAACTTAATTTGTTCTGTGACCAGGTTCTTAAGTAGAAGCAACTTTTCCCATAGGAATCAATGTAAAAGCAAATAATGCGTGCAAGTCCATTAGGAAAGAAATAAAAGCTTGGAATTTGGGTGGGGGGAGAAGGAGGAAGATGAGGAGGAGGAGGATAGTCATTGCTGAAGGAAGAAGGTGAGGTGAGGGGAATCAAAAAAATCCAAAACTTTAAGGCTTAAAAAAAAAAAAGAGGGACTCTGAGGCAGTGTTCCCTCTAATTTTTTTTTGGGGTGGGCGGAAAAGTATAGTGTCTGAGCGGCAGTCCCTTTGGGACTGGGCAGCACAGAAATAATAATAAAATTTCCCTCTCGGCTTCTGGGCAGGTTTGGAAAACTCTGAGTTGATGATGATTTTAAAGTGAGCGATTGCTCACTGCTCAGCTTAGAGGGAACTATGCTCTGAGGCAGCACCCAGAGAAAGGAAAACGCCCTGTTCGTTCTGGGCTGCCCAGAGCGAAGGGAGCATTTGTTTTCTCTGGCCGCTGACAGAGGTTTATTCCCTTCCCAAGCGCCCAGAGAAAGGAAAATGCTTTGTTTGCTCTAAAGCCTCCTTAAGCGCCACAAAAAAGCTCCTCTGGCAACCCAGAAAAGCCCGAGATGGCCAGGATTAAAGGGGGAATTGTAGGAAACTGGCCGGGTCTTTGTGCTGCTCTCAAATTTCCTGGGAAATTTTTCCAGGCACTGGTTATTAATTAGAAAATGGTTCTTAAGTAGAATCTTGAACACCCTTTTCTTATCTAGAAAAGTTCTTAACTAGAGGTACCACTGTACTGGCTACTGCTATAGCTTTTGGTGCACATCTCTAATGCATCTCTAATGCTTTTGGCGCTGGCATACCACAATTACTATAGGTAATTCTTAATGATAATCTTGCTGTCTGGTCTTCTAAAGTTATGTAATTTGGTAGCCATCATATGAGAGTATTGTATTCAAAGTGCCATGAAGAATGTCCTTTTTTTCCTGAAACTCCCACTATTTTAAAGTTGATCTTGGTGTTTTATAATCTTAACTCTGTTTAGAAGCTTCAGAAAAAGCCAAAAACTAAACCACAATTTGAAATTGTCTTTAAGCAATACCAATGTCAACAATTCAGCCCTCTCCGCGACTCACCTACAGATATATTAAAACTAAAAGGTGATGATAACTGTATTTTCCAATATCCTATTTTATGTGAGCAGACGTTACAAACTGGTAATAGTGAAGTTATAGTGCATGCCAGATGCTTCTGCAAATCTAATGCAACAGAAGGAGGAGTTCCTGCCAAATAATTCAAAGTTGGCAGTACATCCTCAAGTCTTTCACTATCTCCTTGCCTGAAGAACTAAAGCAGCTGAAGCAATGTCTGCTTATGATCGGCTGGCAACAGCTGAAATACCAACAACCACACTGATCTACTATTTCAACTTGCATCAGCAAAAGGTGGGGGCTGGTGAGGATCAGCATCCCTTGAAAGTGTTATTTGTTTTTAATTTTTTTATATTGCTAATTCGCAGCATGCCTTTGATTGGGATTCTAAATCAAATGCTTACTGTATCAATATAGTGACAAATTTTAGCAATCTATTTTTTCCTACCAGTTAATAGCTTTTTTTCCTTCCATAATCTTCAACTAATATTTAATCAGTTAAGCAGTGAAACATTATTTTCCACAATTAATACAACAAACAAAACCTCACTAAAATGAGTAACACTGAAGGAGATATTAATTTTTCATTAGTCTATTAAAATCGAGTCCCGTGTATCATTCCATACATGAACTGGAAGCACAATCCCAAAATTTGTATGATGGGTTTTGTTTGATTCTGGCTTAACATAGGAAATGAACCTGGTCATTGTGATGTTTTGTATAATAAATGAAGTTAAGTATGACTGCCTTCTTTATTGTTTTCTGAATATCTATCCTAATCAATATTTTATGCCGGCACTTGTTGCAGTTACAGAAAAATAAAACATCTATACAGAATTTAAAATGTGTCTAATGCTCAAATCAGCCCATAATATCTTAATTTAAGATACCAGAAAGTTATAAATTCCAAAATGTTCATTAATAATTTAACTGCAGCTAACTTTGTGTTATTAATATGAAAATTAGGGCATTTCAACCAAGTAATTTCAGTACTGTGTATCAAAATTCATAACAGATAGCTAACCTAACTTCTTCTGATTTTCTAGAACAATGATGGCAAACCTTTTCCGGCTCCGGTGCCAAAATGGTGCACACATGTGCAATAGTGTGTGCGTGAGCATGCCACAGCCATAATAAATGTCCTCCCCCCCATGCATGCGCACTTCTTTGGCTTTGGACAGTGGCAGCCAGACCTCTCACATCTCGTCCCATTTCTTCTGCAGCCGGCAAGGCTTTCCTGAAGGCCTCTGAGCCAATAACTCCGGATCGATCCAGAACTCTGTTATGGGCTACAAAGGCCTTCAGGAAAGCCTTGCCAGCTGCAGAAGAAATGGGGCGAGACGTGAGAGGTCTGGCTGCAACTGTCCAAAGCTGAAGAAGTTCCTGAAAACCTCTGACAACAAAAAGCAACTGAGGGTGACGCACACCAGTGAATGTGTGGTTGGCTCATTGGGCCATTTTTGCCATCCCCAGGCTTCAGGAAGCTTTCCTGAAGCCTAGGGAGAGCGAAAATGACAGAAGGCTGAAAATTAACTGCCCAGCGTGCATGCGCCCTGGAGCGGACATAGGGCAATGCCTCCTGTGCCCTCAGATATGGCTCCCCATGCCACCTGTGACACACGTGCCATAGGTTTGCCATTACTTTTCTAAAAACTTCAAATGAAAATATCATTTCATGCTAATAAATTGGAAAGAGCATACTGCACTCATGCTAAAATATTTATTTTGTCTCCTTTTTTTTAGCATTTAAAACCCTAAATTACTTACGGGTTTAAAATCCTAAATTACTTATTATGGCAGCCTTAACGTAAGTAATTTAGGGTTTTAAATGCTAAAGAAAATGCCTTTTCTTTATCAGCACAATGCACAGGGAAGACAGATAGGGCTCCTTTCTGTCAATATAGGAAATACATACTGTATTCTAAAAGATAGCATCTTTATTATAGAATCTCTTGTGGAATTTACCTAGAGTCTTGATTTTTCAACATAACATTTGAGACAATTTTATTAGCATGACCGCTAGTCACAAAAAATTGTTTTATTCCTTTGTTCCAGTAGATTCTGTTTTACGGTAAAATCTTTGCTACTGTGAAGTTTGTCAAAGTCTATTAATATTACTACTAAATAAGAGCCAAGGTGGTTTAGTGGTTTACTCAGGCATCCATCCTTCCCAGGTGGGCAAAATGGGGACCCAGATTGTTGGGGGCAAGAGGCTGACTCTGTAAACCACTTAGAGAGGGCTGAGAAAGCACTATGAAGTGGTATATGAGCCTAAGTGCTATTGCTATAAATACTATTAAATAGTGTATCGGTTTATTGGCACCCACTGCCAATAACAGAATAATTGACCGATAAACGGTAAATCTGAAGTAGATATCTCCTTACTTTTACTGGTAGAAAATGTAAATTGAATATTTTATATTATAATGGTTGTCATTTATGGATCTATAAACAAAGAAAGCAGAAGAAAGCAAGGTAGTTTTATTTCTAATCAAAGAAACTTTATTGTTTTGATCATGTTAAATGCTGCTTTTCAGCTGTTTGGGTCTATGCTGGACAACTGCATGCACTTTTCACCAAGCAAACACTCTATAACCAAGGTAATTCAGGCTATTCATAATGTGTTTTAATGCTTATGCTGCTAAAATTGTACAGAGCATTATTTAAATCTCTCCTGATTATTTTAGGTACATAACGTCTAAAATTGGTGGTATGGACAATTTTTTATTAAACGCTTGCTTAGAGTTTTCCAGTGTTTTGTGGAAAGGAGATAATGTGCCCTTTTCACCTACAGTTTTCACCTCGTAGCTCTTGCATTTTGAGGAGGTAACTACTTACCACACATTCTTTTGTGGTTTCAGGTTGTTAGTTCCTGTATGAATGTTTGCTCTTTCAAGAAAATAAATTAGAAAAATGACTTATTTTCCAGTTACAGATACAGTTAAGCTCCATCCTATAAAAGTCCAGCCATGCCCACGCACAGACTAGGAAGATGAGAAACGTTACCAATCTGTATTCAACCTGTGTGCTAGATTATAATCCATAACCTTAATTGAAGCGGCCTTAATCAACCCCGATTTATATTTATAAAAAATTGTGTACAGTGGTACCTCTACTTATGAACTTAACTGGTTCCGTGACCAGGTTCTTAAGCAGAAAAGTTTATAAGAAGAAGCAATTTTTCCGAGAGGAATCAATGTAAAAACAAATAATGCGTGCGATTGGGGGAAACACAGGAAGGTTGGAGGCCCTGTTTCCTCCCGGGAGATTCCTAGACAGGCCCCTTGGTTCCTATCCAGAAAAGTTCATAAGTAGAAGCATTCTTAAGTAGAGGTACCGCTACACGTTCACATATGCACAAATTTACAGTGACACTGAAAAGTGACTTATGACCAGTTTTTACACTTATGACTATTGCAACATCCGTATGGTCATGTGATCAAAAAATTCAACCAGTTTGCAACCAACATGTACCATATTTATGATGGTTGTAGTGACCTGGAGTCATGTGCTCACCATTCAGAACCTTCCCAACTGGTTTTTGAGAAGCAAACTCAATGGGGGGAAGCCTGATTTGCTTAACAACTGCATGATTCATTTAATAACTGCAGTGACTCTTAGCAATTGTGGCAGAAAAGGTTATAAAATAGGGCACAACTCACTTAACTGTCTTGCTTAGCAACAGAACTTTGAAGCCCTATTTTAAGTAAAGAACTACTTATAATCAGCTTTATTCATTGAAGTTTTTTTGAGAAAGAGCAACAATTTCATCCTATTCACTTTCTCTATGATCTTACACATCTTGATCAGATGTACTTTCAGAAGCTTAAAAACAAACCAAGATATATTTGGCTTTATACATGCAGCAGAATGGTGGATATAGTTGGCATGGACTGTGGTTAACATCACTCAGCTTAGTAGGAAGAAACAAGTAGAAGTGACAAGTCAGATGTTTTGGCAGAGAACAGAGGAATGTAAAGCTAGGAATCTCTATTTCTAGTAGCTTCTTATATGTGAGTCAAAGTCCACCAGCTGGATTTGTGTTAGCATAGGAACAAAACTTAGAACCTCTCATTTATATCCCAGTCCCTTTAACAATTAAACCAAACTAGTGGCCCCAAGGTACCTGTAGAGATAAAATAAACATCACTTAATTTGTGTACTTGCTACATTTTTAAGCTTCAAAAACAAGAAAACAAGCATTGCTAGAAAGATTTAAGAACAAGTCATCCAAATGTCTTAAACAGTTATTTGTAGTCTACCTCACTGAGAAGTTCACATTAGTATGGGTATGTATGTGTACATGTATAATATTTTGAATGGTACTAAACAAATCATTGTAAGGCAACTCACAACTGCCAAGAAGTACTTATTTAAAAAGCCATGCAATTAATTTACAGAGAATGTGTTGATATCTACCAATTTGAAAGGCTTTAAAATATTACTCAATAAATTCATGAAGGACGAATCTATCGAGAGATACTATGATGGAAGATATGATTAACCCAAGTTGGGAGGTCCCATGGTAGAAGTGGAATTTATTTCTCCACCACCTGACTAAACACATTCCAAAGGCATCATCACAGCTGCTCTAATACATGAAATGAAATTAATTAATATTCAGTGCTTGTACTTTTGTTTTTATGTTTATAAGCCACCCAGAGTCATGGCTAGTGAAATGGGCAGCATATAACTTTAATAAAATGAATAAATGCAGAACTAGTACAGACCCTCGTCTGATCCAGCAGGGCCATTTTTATGTTCCCTGAGTATAGAAGACATGGGATAGATTACTACCCTTTGCTTCAAAAGGCAAGCACCATCATACGTCAAGTATTATGACATTCTAAACAACTCCAACTTGAGCCAAGGTGGCACAGCAGACAGGGTGCTGTACTGCAGGCCAGTGAAACTGACTGTAGATCTGTAGGTCAGCGGTTCAAATCTCATCACAGGCTCAAAGTTGACTCAGCCTTCCATCCTTCCGAGGTGGGTAAAATGAGAACCCAGATTGTGGGGGCAATATGCTGGCTCTTTTAAAAAGTGTTATTGCTAATATGTTGCAAGCTGCCCTGAGAAGAGAAGGGCAGCATAAAAATCAAATAAATAAAAATAAATTTCATTTCTGTAAGAGTTTTTAATGACACCGTAACAAATCTTCCATTAATCTCTGTATAAGGAAACATGATTGAAAATGAAACAAATGAAGATATAAGTAAAATGACTGGGCTTTTGGTCACTTTTGCCAGAATTTTTAGCACTCTAGGCTGAATCTCATAAATAACTAGAAACATACAGTACATGATGATATAATATATGATGAATTGATTTATAACTTGTTAGGCTTACTTACAAAAAGCAGGTAGTTATGCAGACACTTACTCAAACTCTGGGAGCATATTAAAAATTCTCCCACACAGTAGGCGTAAGATTGCTGTAGTTCAATGTTTGTTTTCAACTGCCACTATATTTTACTCATTCATTGGATACTATGCCAGATACACTTCTAAATCAGACAGTCAACCACATGTAGTACATTTCAGCAAGTGTTATTTAAGGAAAACTCAGGAAGCAATAATATCTCGTAACAAGCTTGTTCCAACCATTAGCAAGAATTAGGATAGAATGAGGAAGATAAAATAAACAAGGAAGTGCACTGATTGTACTATAATCACATTTTTCTACTGCAATCATATATACAATTATTACAAATTGGCTATATGTTTTAAATAAAATACTTACAGACAAGATACTCTATATCAACTGATAAACTTCCCATAGAATAGAAAGAAAACAGGTTTCATTTATACCTTTTACACTATATTTCCTGTACAATAAGAAAGCAGGTTTAATTTATACCTTTGACACTATGTTTTCCTACAATAGGAAGAAAACAAGTTTCATTTATATCTTTTACACTACATTTATAGTCAGTAAATCTATTCCAGCCATTGATCTGTTCAAAGAACTTTCCTTGAATCGGGAAACTGCCTGGACTTCATCGCAGCTCATATCAAAACCAGAGATTGTAGGCTTCTGTGAAGCCTCAAGAGGCAGTGAATGTTCAATCAATGCTTCCCCGATGCACCACCCCCTTGAGATTTGCTATGGAAAATGTAGTAAGTAGCACTTCACTCTGAGCATTACATCGGGACATCTATGTCATGTAAAACACAGCTTTGCTGGCCTCCAAGCACTCTCCTCCACCTGCTTTGAGTAGAAGCATAGAGCAGAGCACCTAGCTTATCTGCATCATGGCATCAGCTGTTAAGTGGATCATTGTAGGTTAACATAGTGGACTGGCTTTAGGATACACCCTAGGCTTTTGTACTACTTACTCTTAGCTAAAGGAGATCAATTACGATTTCTCAGATAAGCTATTGGAGAAAAACAGGAGGAAGCGTCATGTATATCACCTAGTTCTCCTAAATAAAATTTAAAAAGACAAGCGCCTGGGATGTAATCTTATCAAATACATTACTGTAAGAGGGAATCACACTTTATACAGTCCTAACAATCTGGACATATGAATAGCACTCCTCTTGCAAAGTAAGACCTTTAGCAGCAACATACATGACTAATAAGCCCTCAGTATTGTGTTATTTGTGGCTGATTCCCAGAGCCCAGAATTCTGCCTCTTCTTCCTCCCTGCTGCCAGGAACACCCATACTTATTTTCAAAGGCCCAAAGGTCATGCAGCAGTACCACAACTCTTCATAAAGGGACAAACTTTTCCACTCGAGTTACTGCAGAACATCTATTCATATGGCAGCACATTGTCATTTGTAGATATTTAATGGAATACAATTAATTCCAGCTAGTTTCCTATCCTTTTGTACTGAAGTTTATATTCATGTTACTGAATCAGCTGAATCATAAACAAAAAATTAAAGCAGAACACGGTTGCTAAAGTTTTGATGGACTATTCATAATTTCCTAAAGAGTCCCAAATCATAGCATGTTTTTAAAAATTTATTAATCTCCAATTTTGTCAACACCAGCCATCAGACCGAAAACATAATTTAGTATAAAACAGGGAGGATAATATAAGGAAAATTAACTTCCCCTTCATAGTCTTCAAGTTTCAGCACATATGCTGTGGAAGTTTCAAAAATGCAGGACATTTTGTTATACACTTGAGCCATAATGAAGACATAAATTATAACTGCTATCAGTACAATCAGCACCAAGAAAAAAGCATATGAAGACAAGAAATGCAAAGGGAATGGACATGAGGAATGAAGAAATTGGACAAAGATGGAAATTTTTAGAAAGAGAACTATTTAAGAGTAATTTGTAATGGAGGTATAAATAAAGGCATATTCAACTAAAAGTAAAATCATGTGAAGCAACAATTAGTCTTGCGGTTCCAGAAATTTTCCAGCTTGCTGGAAAATGGAGGACTGCAAGGAGAGAAGCAACAACAGAGGAGGAGGAACTGTTACAATTTTTGCTGTTGCTTTTATCAGCTAGCTCAGGCCTCTCTTGAAGGAACTCATTTGAAGCAACTGCCACATAAATAGCAGCTGGCCTACCAGAGATAGAGGTCACTTCAGCTTTACCTGCAGTAGCAGGAATTAAAACGATTTGCAGTTTCCAGCTTGATCTCAGTAATAAGACCAACGTTTAGCTGCATTTTAGATTTACGTGATAGTTGAAACCACTGTATTGTTTACTCAAGGTCATTCTTATCTGAAGTTGTAGTGTATACCTATCTTTTAATTGTAATCAACATATTTCCATGTTGGCTATTTTAACATTCATGATATTAATTAGTTCTCTACATCTTCCTAACTGGATCCATTCTGGTTAATTGGTTAATGAGAACAAGCCAACTTCAAATTATTATTTTGAAGCAAGTGTGCATGCATTAATAATTGCAGTTAAGCAGTATTTGTTGCAATTAAACAACATATTGTAACAAATTCTCACTTAATAATCAGGAGTTTTCCATAACAGCAGGTTGCTAATATCCTAATATCCCAGCAGATTGGCCAATGGCATCATAACCAAAGACATTTGACTTTACTATATTTGGAAAAATTGTAGGCAGTTGTTACATACAATATGCACAAAGTGAGGAAGCTCTGGAACTCAAGATAACACTCCCTTTGTTTCCTCAAGTATAGTCAGTGACAAACTATTGTACATTTGACAAATAGCTATGATATATAGAATCATTAAGAATAAACTAATAAAATTATGTACATATTAATCTTCAAAGGTTTCAGGCATAAGAAGTATGAAACTTTATACTATGTTTCATGATATAATAATTACAATGCTTAAGCATTCACATATCATGTTCAGTTTTTCAGAAATACTGGACAATAGCAATGCAGAAACTATAGATCCAAATGCTGTAGTATTATACTAAAGGAAAAGACAAATCTTCAATCCTTAAATGACTGGCTGGAGAAAAAGGAACTTAGATCATCAGCCTAAATTTCTTAAACAGTTAAGAGTTTCAGACAGAGAGCAGTAATGAAAGCAGTGTTAAAATATGACTCGCAGATCAGACTCTCAAGTGCTCAAAAAAAAAAAAATCACACCCACCTTCTATATTTAATCCACCTGCTACACGGATCCAAATTAAAAATGCTATTGAACATATCTCATCATGTCACCTCACCTATTTCCATTTCCATATGCACTTGTCTGCTCTTCCCTACCCCCTTTCCCCACATTATTTCAAATGCAGAACAAGCATTAGCCAAAATCAGCAAGCAAAGCATTTGTATCCTTATAACCATTTTACCCTGAGCAATTCCACTTTGCAAAGTCAAAGCCAAGTAGTCCAACACATTTGCTTGCAGGGCTCATCTAATTACATTCATGTTAGATATTTCCAAGAAACGTTTTATAATTCATGATCATGGGGTAGCCATTCTTTTATTTTACTCATACTTCACTCATCAATAGATATGCAAAATTAAACTTAGAACCATTGCATTTTCACTTTATAATCTTCCCCAAGCCACTTGCTTTAATACTGGTTATCTTTATCAAACTTATAAGTGTCCCCATTACTGTATTCCTATCAACAAATATATGTTAATCCTACTACTATTAAACTTTAGATATTGCAATTCCATCATAACTATAATCTAAAATAAATATGAATCTATTGTTGCATGCTCATAATACTAAATTAAATTGTTTTTCTCCAGCTTTGATATAAATAGCAATGAGCCTGAAAATGAGTAAAAGGAAATCATATAATTTTCAACATAGAAAAAATGTGATTCGAGAATAATTTTGGTTAATTTAAAAAATGCAGTCATTTCTTTTAAGCTTCATATTAAAAACAATTAACTAATAAAATACAGTTTTAAATTTTCTTAAGAAATATGGCAACCTATGCCTCACCAATTGATGAATCAAAATATACCAGTATCTATCAATGCCATAATCTGGAAATGTTTTATATTTTTATTCAACAAAAGGTTGAACTTTATTCTTAAAATTGCCACATATTAGACACATTGTTTTGGCTGTTTAGATTTTGAAGTAGAACACATTGAAAGGAAACAAACAAAATTCTCTTGTTTGGAAAAAACTAGCATTATCTGGGAAGAGACATTGTTGCAATTCTGGGGGGGAAATACTATTCACTTCCTAGAGCTAAGTGTTTCACAAGGAAAACCTGTAAGCTAAACAGCACCCGTGGCAAGGCTTACACGTTTTACACCATTTTTATATACTAAGCCAGAAACACAATACCAAACTATCAACACCCATTGAAAGAAAACGCCTACTGCCACTCATTAAATACTTAATATAGATTTATAAACACGTGGGTTCTCCTATGTTTTACAATTAAGTAAAAAGAATTTTTGTCATGGTTTTTTTCCTGGCAGAAAATTCAAGCCTTATTTTAGAAAAATAATAATCTTAGTACAGCATTGTTCGCTTGATTTTTAAAAAAAAATACTGACAGTAAAATTGAAAAATTAAATTGTTTAGCAAGCATGAGAAAATGTTTCCATGGTTGTCTTCTCCCAGTAGACCAAAACAGGTATCTCTATTGATGTTACAGAATGTGGATAAATATTTCCAGCTAGAGTTTGCCACTCTAGTCAAGGCCAGCTCAAAATTTTAAATAAAAACAAAAAGAGCAATGTACTCCTCTGTTTATTTGATGAAAAAACATCCCTTCCATTACATCTGCCATAATGTAGTATCTCTTGAAAGCCTAAGCCCTGAACTCAAAAAAGATTCTCCTGATTAATCCTTTAACTGCTTCCCTTCTTATTTCACAAACTTGCAAACTAAGAATTCATAACATCCCAAACTCAGTCTCATCTAATAGTTCTATTTGGAAATAGAAATTTCTAGAAGTTAAAGGGAAAAAAACAGTTGGTACATCACTTCCAAATAATATACCATTCTCACAAAACAGACCTTTCCCTAAACTGTACCATCATTTTTATGGTATATTGTAGCTTTACACTTCTATACCCTTTTTTACATTATCGATGGAAGCTGGTCTTTGGTCATCAAAGTTTTTGTGTGTGATTTGTCTCAAAATTCATAGATAAATGAGGATGGGAATAAGGTGGAAAAAATAAGGGTATAGTCAAGAGAGCATATGGAGGAATATATGGAGAAATATATGGAGGAATTAACAGTCTGTGAGAGGGAGCAAGAGTACACCAAGAAGAAGACATCCTTCCACCCCCACCACATTTTTCCTAAAGAGCTAATACTAGGAAGATTGCTATTTACATAACTTATTCTCTCCACATTTGTCTTACTTGCCAACCTCACTACTTCCTAAAAAGAAACCCTGAAAAATCAAACAAGATGGCACAATTTTTTTTTAAAGCCCGAAGCCTGCTTCTGACATCTTAATATGCTTGTAAACTGCCTTGAACATCTTGTCCTGGACAGTAAAACAAGAAAAAAGAGATGTAGAAAACGATCTTCCCAATCTCGTAAAAGATCCTAGCGAAAAGAAATTGGATGAAAGAGGGCAAGAAAACCCCTCTACATTCTGCTAACCATATAAAAAAAGAATAGAACCCCAAAGTGTGAAAAATCCTGAATACAGGTCAATTCAACTACAATCCAGAATAGGGAAAAACAATACATGTCTGTGCCTTATATAGAGAATCAAACACAAGTAAGTCCTCAACTAACAATCCGTTCAAGTGAGTTTTGCCCCATTTTATGATCTTTCTTGCCATCTTCGTTAAGTGAATCCTGGCAGCCAGTCGCAAAAGCTTATAAATCCTCGACCTACAACCACAATGGAGCCTTATCATTTACATCACAATGTGCAAAATCCATTAAGTATGTTTTGCCCCATTTTAAGACCTTTCTCACCACCTCCATTAAGCGAATCATGGCAGCTGGTCGCAAAAGGCATAAACTGTCATAACTGTGAGTCAGTTGTCCAAAAAAGTATGGACATGTCAATCACATGGCCACAGAGAGGCTTTGATGGTTGTCAAGTGTGTGGGGAAAAAACTGTTGTGTCGGTCACTTTTCTAAGTGATGTCCTAACTTTGGTCCCTGAAAGGAATGGCTGTAAGTGGACCTTACAGTAAAAGGTACCTTTAAAAAGCACGCATCTTCACACACCATGTTGCTTAAATGGGTATGATTGGTTTTAAAAAAAAACAAAATTGGGGATTTTAGATTAGTTTATGTAGTTTTAATTAATTGGATTTAGCTACTTATGTTGTAAGCTGCCCCAAGTCCTCAGAAAGGGGCAGCATATAAATCCAATCAATCAATCAAATACACACACATTCACATTGTCAGATATTTCAATCCAGACATTTCGATTACCCTCCCCCAAGCTATCCCAGCTATTTACAAACCTGCGAAAACAGATCCACCTGGAAATATGCCCCCATTGCCCCTCTCAGCCATTCCTCTTACCAATAGGACCCCAAACCTTCCTAACCCCCCAACGTCAAAGTCCCCTCACACTCCCTTAAAAACCTCCTTTTTTCTATTAACCCCCCCCCCCCAGCTATCCCAACTGTTTACAAACCTGGGGGTACAGATCCACCTGGAAATATACCCCCACTGGTCCCCCAGCCATTCCTCTCACCAATAGGACCCCAAACCTTCCTAACTCCCCAACTCCAAAGTCCCTTCAGACGATGCCCTGGACACTCGTCTGCCTCCTAACCTAGCCAGAGCATCCCCTCACGCTCCCTTTAAAAACCTTTTTTCGATTACACCCCCGCCCCAAGCTATCCAAGCTGTTTACAAACCTGCGGATACAGATCCACCTGGAAACATGCCCCCATTGCCCCCCTGCCATCCCTCTTACCAATAGGACCCTTAACCTTCCTAACCCCCAACGCCAAAGTCCTTTCAGATGACGCCCCGGGACACGCGTCTGCCTCCTGATCTAGCCAGAGCATCTTCTCACGCTCTCTTAAAAACCTCCTTTTTTCTACTCCCCCCCAAGCTATCCCAGCTGTTTACAAAGCTGGGGGTACAGATCCCCCTGGAAATATGCCCCCACTGGTCCCCCAGCCATTCCTCTTACCAATAAGACCCTTAACCTTCCTGAGGGGGGGCGGGGAAGAATAGAGACGACCTCTCCGTGTCGGTGCAAAGCAGGCTCTTTCCCTCACACACACACACACACACACACACACACACACACACACACACAAACACCCTCCAAGACACGGGTCTGGGGCCATCCCCACGTGACACGTCTCTTGTCCCAATCTATCCGGATGGGAAGCGACACACACACACACACACACAAGCGGCTGGTTTCCATCGCAGCAGCCTCCCCCCCCCCACCCGCGGAAGAACCGAAGTTGAAGAGGGAGGAGAACTTGCCGGCTCGCTCCTCGCTTTACGACCGTGAAATTCCCCCCCTCCCCGCCGTCCCCCAACGCGAGGCCGTTGCTCTCTCACTCCTTTCCTAAGTTGAGGGGGAAGACTTGAGGAGAAGGAAATGGCCAGCAACCCCCCCTCCCCTCCTCCCTCCCTCTCACACACACACCTCCCTCTTCCTGAGGGGATTTGACGGCCCCGGACTCTTCGCAAGCCCCCCTCCCCTCTCGCCCTTTTTTTTTTTTTTGGCAGCCCGGCCTCTTTCCCTCCCGCCCTTTCCTCGCGGGAAAGCGGCCAGACTCACCCATCCGCCGCCGCCGCTGCTTTCTGCCGCTTCTTCTGCTGCTGCCGCCTCCTCCGGAGACTCTGTCACGGAGCGCATGGATACCCGCGGGCCGCTATTTTTAGGCGGCGCGGCCGGAACTGCTTTCGGTCCTCCTTCTATCCCCCCACCCGTTCGCAGAGCAGGACGTCTCACTGCCCTCTTTCGCGTACGTGTTCTTCCGCGGGACTTTGTCACTTATTTAACACTCTGGATGGATGGAGGGATTTTTTTTTTTGAAGAGGCCAAGGAAGCTGCTCGCTGACTTTTTTTTCCCCCTCCCCTCTCTCTCTTTTTGAAAGTTTCCCCCTTTCCACCAATTTGGAACTATATTTGCTTAACAGTAAGGGAGAGGTTGAGGTTGTGATGTTGCTCGTGACGTCAGGGCGCGAAGACCCCGGCGGATAGGGTGGTGGGCGGGAGCGGAGGCAGCAAGGATCCAATCAAAGGGTGACGTAGGGGAGAGAGGGGCGGTGGGCCAATCGTGCAAATGTTGATAGGTGGGTCCACCTTACTTTGCTCGACGGGACCTGATGCCAATCAGAACGCCGTAAACCGGATAAGAGCAGACCAATCAGAACTTAGAAGGAGGCGGGTGCTGCTCGAAGAGACCTTGACAGAGATACGGAGTGGAAATGATCGCGCGCATGCGTCAAAGCGCCTTCCTCCCTTTTTTCCTTAAGGGAACAAATGACGCAAGAAAGGATTCACGCATGCGCGAAAGTTATTCGCCTTCCTTTACGACTCTTCCCTGCGTGGGAGGCCTTCTTTGCGGGAAAACAATTTGTTTCCATCTTTTTCTTTTTCCGTACCACCGTTAAAACTCGCTATGCCCGCATGATATCAATTTTTCACATGCCTTGGGGGAGATACAGAAAGCGGTCGCTGGGAAAGAAGAAGCGTGATTGGTTGAAAGGCGTTTTGAGAAGCCGCTGTCTGGAGGACTCCAGCCAATCACGGTCCTCTTGTGAGCACGAGTTCTACCAGTCCCGCCCAGTCTACATATGTAAATAATTGTTAAATGAAAATACACAGCCAAATTCAGGGAAAGGGGATAAAAAAGTGCAAAAAGCAACAGAGTCAGAGAGCAAAAATAAATAAATGACTGCCCGTCTCCATTGCAATAACTATCCGTTCTTTCTCTTTAAAATTTATATTTCTGTACAGAAATATTTTCTTATCCCATATTCAATTTGCAAATTCAGAACACATCGTTTCACTTTTTTTCTTTGCTCAGGAAAAAAGTCCCTGAAATATTTCCAATGTTTTATAAAAGTACTTATTGCTTTATCCCTGATCAAACAAATCAATTTTTTGCGATATAATGGAATGTAGAATAGAATAGAATGTAGACTAGAGTAGAATAGAATAGAATTTTATTGTCACTAAATCAATTCAATAGAATAGAATTTTATTGTACGCTAATAACTTTACATTAAAAAGAAATTTTGTTGCATTCAGCACTCAAATGACATTATGCATATACCTACATGCACATATATAACACAGGAACATTACAATCCAGTTTGTATTCCAGAGGTGCGTTCTAAGTTATTCCTCTTATGCCTTATGGGCGCTCCTTATAGGCATGCGTGCAAAATGCACATGTGCATGCGCAGTGGCGAAAAATCTGATTTTTTTTTTTCATTGGCCACCTGGTCGTTCAGTTCTGGCATGCTTGCATGAGCAAAGACCAGCTGGCCTCTGTTCCTGTGCGCGATGGAAAACAGAAAATCATCCCGGTGCATGCTGCTTCCGGGTTTTGGCACATGTATGCACACCAGCCAGCTGGTCTTCACACACACATGCGCACTATAAACCAAAAGAGCAGGTGGCCAGTGTTCACGCGTGTGCCAGAAACCAGAGGCAGCATGCACCGGGCGGCTGCTCTTCTGGTTTCTGGCATTTGTGTGCTCAGTACTGAAAAGATTTGCCAACACTGGTCTAGAGACTAAATCAGTGATGGTGAACCTTTTTTCCTCTGGTGCCAAAAGAACATAAGGGGGAAATATTGCACATGTGCGAGTGCCCACACCCATAATTTAATGCCTGGGGAGGGTGAAAACAGCTTTCCCTGCCCCCTGGAGGCTCTCTGGAGGCCAGAAATGGCCTGTTTCCCAAATTCTGATGGGCCCAGTAGGCTCGTGTTTCACCCTCCCTAGGCTCCAAAAGCCTCCCTGGAACCAGGGGAGGGTAAAATGCTCTCTCTTATCCCCCTGGAGGCTCTATGGAAGCCATGCACATTGGAGCTGAGCTAAGGCAATAGCTCATGTGCCAGTAGATACGGCTCCCTGTGCCACCTGTGGCACCTGTGCCATAGGTTCGCCATCACTGGACTAAATCCTATGAAGAACAGCTAAAGGAACGGCTTAGCTCAGTGGTAGGCAAAGTTGGCTCTTCTATGACTTGTGGACTTCAACTCCCAGAATTCCTGAGCCAATCATGCTAGCTCAGGAATTCAGGGAGTTGAAGTCCACATGTCATACAAGAGCCAACTTTGCCTACCCCGGAATGAAAAGGAGGCTGAGGGGAGACAGGATAGCAATCTTCCAATACTTGAAGGGCTGTCATCGGGAAGAAGATGTCAATTTATTCTCCTCCCAGAGGGTAGGACAAGAAGCAATGGGTGGAAGCTCATCAGAGGAAAACCCAATCAGGAAATAAGGAGGAATTTCTCAATGGTGAGAATGATTAATTGAAAGAATAGTTTGCCTCCTACAATTGTGGGTGCTCCATCAATGGAGGTTTCCAAGAAAAGGTTAAACAAAATCATATTTCTTTTCCATGGTGTGAGAACTCCTGGTGTGGGCAGTGAGGTTGGACTACAAGACCTCCCTGGGTCCCTTCCAGTCCCAGATTTGGTCATGACACTATAAAAAAAGATGTTGAGGCTCTAGAAAAAGTGCAGAGAAGAGAGAAGGGCCAGGGGAGACATGATAGCAGTCTTGCAATATCTGAAGGACTGCCACAGAGAGGAGGGGGTCAAGCTATTTTCCAAGGCACTGAAGGCCAGACAAGGAATAATGGATGAAAACTGACCAAGGAGAGATTCAATCTAGAAATAAGGAGAAATTTTCTGACAGTGAGAACAATCAACCGATGAAACAGAAGTTTCCTTTGGAGGTTGTGAGAGCTTCATCATTGCAAGAAGACACTGAACTGGCATTTGTCAAAAATGGTGTGGGGTCTTCTAGGGGAGTTGGATGAGATGTCCTACAAGGTCCCTTCCAACTCTGTTAATCTGTAATCTAGTCCCTTCTTTTGAAATCGCTTTAATATCCAATAATAATTTGATCCCATGGTTTTATGTAATGTTTTCATATATTGTTTTTCTCCTGCCTTCTTTTCTATATCATAGGAATGATGTTAAGGGATTACTATGACTATCCTTAATATCTCCAGAAGTAACACCCAGAGGATTAGCCAATCAATCATATAATAATGTCAGGCCCTGTTTCTACCTGGATGATATTACCGTTCTCCCCTAAGGTTTCTTCCAGTGAGTTTTCTACCAGATGTGAATATTTTTAATGAATCCTGACAAGAAAGCTCCTGGCAATATTATAATCTGGGTATTTCCCATTGCATTCCCATTAGAAAACGTTTTTTCTGAGTCACCCACAGTAAACACTCCCATTCAACCAATGTTTGAAGTGGGTGTGTCCCCTTCTGTGCTCATAATAGATCAAGCGAGTCTGAGCTGCATTCTTGGGTCCAGTATGAATGCTGGGAGGGACATAATGACACGGTATCACCATAGCAGTCAAACTAACTAACGCAGGGGTCCCCAGTCCCCAATCTGTTCATTGGCAATTGTCCACAACATGCCACTGCCCAAACAAGTGAAGTCCAATCAGCGGAATGCAGGCGGCAGGCAAAACCATGCCCCCTCTAAGCCACAGAAATACCTTTATCCATGGAACTGGTCCCCAAAGGTTGGGGGTGCTCAAAAGGCTAGCTGGGGGTCGCTTAACTAAAGCCCTCCAAAACACATTACTGTATTTTTTGGAGTATAAGACACACCTGAATGCAGCATTTCCCCCCCCCCCCAGCCTAACTTTATTTTTTTAATTTATTATTTATTCAATTTTTATGCTGCCCTTCTCCTTAGACTCAAGGCAGCTTACAACATGTTAGCAATAGCACTTTTTAACAGAGCTAGCCTATTGCCCCCACAATCACTAGGTGCTAATGATCTTCCCAGCTCTTATCTTGCAGGTTCTTTCATTGTTACTGTCTGTGAATAATATTTTCCAAGCCCTAAGTCTTTGCAGTTTTTTTCCATTGCTCTAACTTGTTCCAAATGTTTCTTTCCAGCCCTAACCAGGTTCTAACCATGTTCCTAGCTCTGACTGGTTTGCAAGCTCTTTCATTGTTACTCTCTCCAAATAAGGTTTTTTTAAAGCCCTAACCAGGGGATAAAATAATGTGCTGAAGCTGACCAGACTAAGGACGCTAGCCAGATGAATACCTGGTAAGCAGATTCTTTTCCCCATTTTCCTCCCCAAGAACTAAAGTGCGTCTTATACTCTGAAAAATACGGTAAGTGTTCTGCCGGGCTCTATGGTAAGAGTCTCCCGAAAATTCAAGGGTACAAATTTCAGACACACACACATTTGAAAATTCAAAACAATGTTCTTTATCACAAAATTCAAAAGAAACAAAGCACCCTTTTTGTATTGCAAAGAGCACTCATCCCAAAACAACCTTGTAGGCTGTACAATTCCCTTAATTAGTCCTTAAGTACTTAGCTAGCAGCTGTGAAGAAACGTCACAGCCCTCCTTCTTCCAACGAAGTGAGACACACACACTTTGCTCTGCTTTGGTTTCAAAGGCATGAAAAATCAACAAAGTCCAGAAAACAGCAAGGCACGGTCCTGAAGAACTGCAAACAGATAATCTTCCACAATGGCCAAACCAACACGCTGCTATTTGTATCAGCAGCTCTAATTAATGGAGCCCCACCCAAACACAGGTGGCCTCTCTTATCTCCTGTAATATGTCCTCAATTGGTCTCTTCTACGCATAACTCTGCGCCTGCGTGTGTCTAACACTTCCTCATCCGAATCAACTAAAGATAATGGAGATTGGCTTCCTGGGCTGTGTGCCAAGCCCCCCTCTTCCAAGTCACCCCCACTGTTGTATCCTGAAATGGCTACCTTGTAACGCTGTAAATAGTTTGTTCCTCTTTTCCAGCGCTGTCTGAGCCCAAGCAGGAAGTCGCTCCTGATTGGCTCAGACGCGGCCGGCTCTCGCTTTGGCGGGAACCGCAAAAGTATAAAAGAAGCGGCTTCTCCCTGCAGAGCCAGTCGGTACTCGCTGAATTGTCACTTTACCTTGCTGAGCTGTCACTTATTCTCTGAGCTGAATAAAAGTACCGATTGCTCAAACCCTGTCTCTGGGTCTACTTCACTGGCGACGAACGAACGGAAGAACTTCGCGTGCAACATGGACAAAATCCAGATCGGCCAGGCTCCAGAACTTTTCGATGCCGAGAAAATGACTTGGGACGAGTACATGGCCACCTTCGAGATATTCCTCGAGGCGGCGGGAATGCAGGACGCCGGAGCCGATCGCAGACGGGCTATTTTTCTAAACTACTGCGGCGCAGAAATCCGTAGACTTGCCCAAACTCTCACCGAACCAGAACAAGCAAGAGCCACAGCGTGGGACGTCCTTCAACAGAAACTAGCGAGCCATTTTAAACCAACCAGACCAGCCGTGGTTTACCGGCATCAATTTCACATGATGGCTCAGAGAGAAACCGAGTCGATAAGCCAATTCACAACGCGGCTTCGAACGGTACTCGCTCAATGCAAGTTTCAAGATCCGGAAGCTCGCCTCACCGACGCCTTGATTTTCGGCATGAAGAACCACACAGTGAGAAGTAAACTCCTCACCGAAGATGAGCCGACTCTACAAACCGTAATCAAATTAGCGCAAACCGCGGAAGCAGCCGACGCAGCGGCAAGAGAATTAAAAGAGCACGGAAGGCGAGAAACCATTGCCAAAATCGACGCCGAGTCTCCCAGCGCCATGGGAACAGACGTCCGCAGCCAGCCAACTAGCAACGGGGACGACTGCCTCCTCCTGCAAGACCAACCGAGACACCCTAGAACTACTCATCCAGCCCCCTGCGCGGGCTGCCGGGGAAATCACCAGCGCCATCGATGCCCGTTCCGCGACACCACTTGCCGCCGTTGCAACCGGAGAGGCCACATCGCCATCGCATGCAGAGCAACGGCACCAGAAGAAACTTTTGCCACACAACAATACCAGCGACCCCAAAACCACCCCCCCCAATCGCGAGAAAGGAGACCGTTCCGCAACTCGGGTCAAAGGAATTACCCCACCGCTAACCGAGACTACAATAGAGGTAACTCTCAATATTCCGTGAATAACACGGCAACCAAAAAGGGGGCTAAAATTGTTATCTCGTTGTTGCTAAATAACCAGCCTTGCTCAATGGAGCTAGATACGGGTTCGAGATATACCATCATGCCCTGGGAAAAATTTAAGCTATATATGCCTAATGTGTCTGAGGCTGACCTAATTCAAACCTCTTTGGTGATCAGAGACTTCCAAGGGGGGGTAATCTCGGTCCTGGGAACTGCAAATGTACCTATTGTATTTAAGAATGTCAAATGTACCCTTCCCATGCTTATTGTGACGGGGGCCAAACACTCCCTGCTAGGGCTAGCATGGATGGAACCGTTGGGGATTGAAATTTCGGGTGTGTGTAATGTAAACTGTGATATTATGCCTAACTTTGTGAAAGAGTTCCCTGAAGTGTTCAGCCCCACCTTAGGATTGTATAAGGGAACCCCCATATCTTTCTCTATTGACCCCAAGGTCCCACCAGTTAGACTGAAACCTCGCAGGGTTCCCCTCCCGCTTCTCCCCAAGCTAGACTTACAGCTGGACAAACTCATTAGTCAAGGTATCTTGGTCCCTGTGGAACAGGGGCCATGGGAAACTCCCATAGTGACACCCCTGAAGCCAGATGGCTCCTTAAGAGTTTGCGCTGATTACAAATCAACCCTGAATAAGGCACTCCAACACCACCCCTACCCCATTCCGGTTGTGCAACAACTCTTACACTCCCTGGGGGAGGGGAAAAGGTTCGCAAAGATCGACCTGGCGCAGGCTTACCAGCAACTTCCGGTCGATGAACAAACAGCAAACGCTCAAACAATTGTAACGCACAGGGGGGCTTTCAAATGCACGAGGTTACAGTTTGGGGTGAGCATAGCCCCAGGGATATTCCAGAGCATCATGGAACGCCTATTGTCAGGGGTAAATGGGGCCATCCCATATTTTGATGACATCTTAATTGCAGGGGAAAACCAGGAACAAGTGAACAAAAGAATAAGGGAAGTACTTAAGAGGCTACAGGACAAAGGGTTACGAATCAAGCCTGATAAATGTGTCTGGGGAACTAACAGTATTGAATTCCTAGGATATAAAATAGATAAGGAAGGTATCCACCCCACAACTGAGAAGCTGAGAGCAATTAGAGAAGCCCCAGAGCCACGAGATAAGAGTGAGTTGCAAGCATTTTTGGGCCTCCTTAATTTTTATTCCGTTTTTTTAAAGCAGAAGGCAACAGTAGCAGAGCCTCTCCATCGTTTACTCCAGAAGGAAGCCCGCTGGACATGGGGGAAAATTGAACGTGAAGCCTTTGCTCAAATAAAAAATTTACTAACTTCTAAAAGTGTAGTAGTCCAATATAGTGCCTCACTACCCATTAGGCTCACGTGCGACGCTTCGCCGTACGGCATAGGAGGAGTCCTAGCTCACGTTCTACCTAATCAGACAGAGGCCCCAATAGCATTTTTTTCAAGAACCATGACCAGCACGGAGAGAAATTATAGCCAGTTAGACAAGGAGGCTCTGGCATTAGTGGCAGGGGTAAAGAAGTTTCACAATTACATTTTTGGAAGAAATTTTGAGCTAGTCACTGACCACAAACCCCTACTAGGCCTGCTAGCCCCCAACAAGCCCACTCCACCTTTTATGTCTCCAAGACTAATCAGATGGGCCCTTTTCCTCTCTGGGTATCAGTATGAGCTCACCCACAAGGGGGGGAAGGAAATCAATCATGCAGACGGCCTCAGCAGATGCCCCATAGCAGACCTGGTAGAAGACCCTGTTCCAACCACAGACGTGCTAATGATAGAACTCGAGGAAAACCCACTAACCACAGCAAAAGAGGTAGCTGCACACACGCAGCAAGACCAAATCCTGAAACAAGTAGTGAACTGTGTTCTAAAGGGATGGCAAAATGATATGGTTAAACCTGAATTGTGTGATTTTAAGAACAAAAGGCTTGAATTGTCATATGTAAAAGGTTGTTTGCTGTGGGGGGATAGAGTGATCATCCCCAAACGCCTAAGGGAAAAGGTACTCAGAATGTTACACGTGGGCCATCCTGGGATTGTCAGGATGAAGAGCCTAGCAAGGGGGCATTTATGGTGGCCAGGGCTTGATGCTGATATTGAAAGTTGGGTTTCAAAGTGTGACCCGTGCCAAGAGTCTAGGCCCAATCCCCCCAAAACAACTCCGGCTGAGTGGGAACAGCCTGCTGGCCCTTGGTCTAGGATCCACATTGATTTTGCTGGCCCAGTGGGGTCTCAGTATTTCCTAATAGTGGTTGATGCTTTCTCCAAATGGTTGGAAATAATAGCAATGAACAACATAACCACAAGTGCCACTATCAAGGTATTGAGCAGACTGTTTGCATCCCATGGTTGCCCTGATCTATTGGTGTCTGACAATGGACCACAACTAACAGCCAGGCAATTCGAATTATTCCTAGATGGCCTGGGGGTCAGACATGCCCTCATCTCGCCTTACTCGCCCTGGGCTAACGGGTTGGCAGAACGTTACGTAAGGGTGGCAAAAGAGGCATTGCACAGGTCAGGCCCTGGAGATGTGCAACAGAACTTGGACCAATTCTTATTAACCCAGCACATTACCCCTAACTCGCACACACATGTAAGCCCTGCAGAGTTATTGATGGGGAGAAAGTTGAGGTCACCACTAGACAGGTTAAACCCAAGGTTCTGTTTGAATAATAACCAAATGTGCATAAAACCAGAAAGAGAAATGTATTTGGGTCAAAATGTATATGTAAAATGCTTTGATGGAAATGTAAACTGGATGAAGGGAATTATTGTTAAGCAAAATGCACCCAAGACTTATATTGTTAAACTGGAGGATGGTCGTTTGTGGAAACGACACATAGACCACATTCGGAAACGAACTGAAAACCAATTACAACAACCCGCTGACTCGGACTCTCCCCCCTCAACAGACTTTTATACATTGCCCGAACTAAGAAACACGCAGAGAGACTTATCGGGCCAGGGGGAACCATCCAGCGACGCCGAGCCATCCTCGTCCTCCGAGGCCTTCGTTGGGCCCGCCAGGCCTAGTCCGCCGCACCGGGAGAACAGCGGCGAGCCATCCTCCACAGTCAGTGGCGAAGGAGAAAATGGACTGCGCAGGTCAGCGCGAGAGTCTCGAAGGCCTCACCGATTGGACGACTTCGTCACGTGGCTTTCTTGATGGATGGGTCCAACTATGAGGGGAGGGGTGTTGTATCCTGAAATGGCTACCTTGTAACGCTGTAAATAGTTTGTTCCTCTTTTCCAGCGCTGTCTGAGCCCAAGCAGGAAGTCGCTCCTGATTGGCTCAGACGCGGCCGGCTCTCGCTTTGGCGGGAACCGCAAAAGTATAAAAGAAGCGGCTTCTCCCTGCAGAGCCAGTCGGTACTCGCTGAATTGTCACTTTACCTTGCTGAGCTGTCACTTATTCTCTGAGCTGAATAAAAGTACCGATTGCTCAAACCCTGTCTCTGGGTCTACTTCACCCACCTTCTTCTTCGTCCAAGGAAACTGTACTACCTGCCTCTGTCGGCAATAAAACAGGCCTATGACATGTTGATGTTTCCCCTGCATCCACCTCCACATGGAGCAGGAGCTGGGCCAGAGCCAACCACAACAGTAAGTAAATCAGAAGACTCATTTGTCCGAAAAGTAAAGAAAAACAGGAGTCACGTACATCATAAAATGTAAAGACTCTAACAGGTACTCTCTAAAACAGACAGAAGATTAGCAGATGACCAACTAGCCTCAGGAGGCACAATGGAAGCTCCTTAACTTCACAACACATGGCAGACATACCATACCTTCAGCTGGGAAACTGTGACCGGCTATATCCCAAAAATGCTAGGGGATTCCTGGAAGTTTAGCACTCAGAAAAGCAACTATCAATAGGCACATAGAGATAGACAACAATGCACATCATTTGAAACAGACAATAAAAAAGACCAGAACACTCCCTTGCTAGCAATCAGCACCTAGATGAGCAAGGATTAACACCAACATTAATACCAAATAATCAAGCAATAGCTTAATCAATCAAGTAATACCCAACTCAAAGAACTGCAAATTCAAACAAACAACCAAGCGGTATACAACAGCCTAGTTATGGAACCACCAAATAGAAAACAATACTCCCACCAATGTTTTTTTACATTTTTATTTTATTATATAAAATACAAAAAAAGTAAGAAGTGAAATAGTCCTGCCAATTCTTGATAGAGCACGAGTTAAACAGAGAACAATCAGAGGTGGGTTCCTCTCATTTCACACCAGTTCTGTACAACCAGTAGTAAACGTTGGTGATATCATAGAGCTGGTTCTGTTGGCGCTGGTCCGTGGACACCATCATCTCTTTTCTTAATTGCTGATATTTGTTTCTGCGCAAGTGCCGCTGCCATCTTGCTTTGACTTTCTTTGGTTATTTTTTGCTTGTTTTTCGGCACTGTGTGACACAGGAGGAAGTGAACCGGTGACAAGCTAAGTTGTAACACGCCTTTAGAGCAACCCCCACTCTCTTCTAACTCTGAAGTTACCTAGTCTGTTTGGAAGCAAACAACCAAGTTCAGAGAGCACCAAAAACTTCAACAATATAACGAATCCCAGCGACCGGTTAGGTCCCACAGAGTTGGCCTTCTCCAGGTCCCATCGACTAAACAATGTCGTTTGGCAGGACCCAGGGGAAGAGTCTTCTCTGTGGCGGCCCCGACCCTCTCGAACCAGCTCCCCCTGGAGATTAGAACTGCCCCCACCCTCCTTGCCTTTCGTAAACTTCTTAAAACCCACCTCTGATGTCAGGCATGGGGGAATTGAGACATCTCCCCCGGGCCTATACAGTTTATACATGGTATGTTTGTGTGTATGTTTGCTCTTAATAATGAGGTTTTTAGTGTTTTTTTAATTATTAGATTTGTTTTATATTGTCTTTATTATTGCTGTGAGCCGCCCCGAGACTACGGAGAAGGGCGGCATTCAAATCAAATCAAATCAAATCAAATCATAAATAAACAAACAAACAAACCCTGTAGATCAGTGGTAGGTTGCTGCTAATTCGGACTGTTTTTTAAGAACCGGTAGCAGAAATTTACTACTGCTCACTGCACCGGTAATGATGACTGGCAGTCCACATTCATGAACCAGTCCTCCAGTCCTCATGACTTGCAAAAAAACCCTCTGTGCATATGAAAAGGCTTCTCCACATGCGCAGAGGGTCATTTCCAGGTGATTTGCATGACAGAATGGAGTGAAACCCACACTTCTGTCGCGATGTGAACCAGTAGGAAATGGAACACACTTCTTCTGCAGGTTTCAGAAGCAAAAGAAAAGTACATCAAATATCTCTCCTTCACCTTCCCTTTCCTAGTCTCTGCCAAGAGTGCTTTTAAGATAACCTAATACCTGTAAACAAGCCAATATGTATGATACATTTTACCGCTTTTCCAAAGTTCTCATGAGGAAAGAACCATTTCTTTGAAAGTGTGCATACCTAAACATTTATACAGAAGTAAGGAATTCCCTAAGGATGACAGAGCTTCTTTGTGTCAGCGCCCCAAATAGCATCTGAGAAATAAATCAGATTTCAGTCTAGTTAGAGACTTTGGCCTGCCAGTGTGACTCGGAAGGGTGGCTCCACTTCGGTTTAAAGGGATAGTTGCCCAAAAACCCCTGAGCTCCTTACAAGAATGAACAGAATTGCCTCTACCCACACACATGAATATAATTATCTATTGCACCGTCTCTTTATGTCTTTTAAAAGCCCCTTGTACCACTTCTGGGTTGGCAGTGCAGAGCAGGAGAAGGCTCTGTCCTCATTCTCTGATTTTCTGCTTCTGGAGGCTGGTAGCAGCGAACTGGAGGGGCAGGCATTGTAGAGAGGATATCTCAGGGGAAACAGAGAGGAGAAATTCCCCATTGTACCAAGAGGAACCCCTCATTTCTGGAGCAGAAGAGATGGGCTATCATGGTCAAGTCCTGAAGCACAGCAGCCTGATTAATGTAGGAAGAAAAGTGAGAAGGAGGTAGCAAGATTTAGGCAAACATATACCGAAGGTTAAGAAATAACAGAATGGATACTCTTTTAGTAATATTGTATGTAAGAGGTTGAGTTTAGTTTAGTTTAATTGGATTTTTATGCCGCCACTCTCCAAGGACTTGGGGTGGCTCACAGCATATATAAAAGACATAATAATACAATTGATCCAATTAATATAATTAAAAATCTTTTAAAATTCTAACTTTAAAACATTCATTAACATTCACTCAATAAATCACATAAAAAACCTCGTTGGTCAGGGGGAAAGATCTAATGACCCCAGACCTGGTGACAAAGATGAGTTTTTAAACTCTTTCGGAAGGCCAGGGGGTTGGGGTCAGTGTGAATCTCCGGGGGTAGTTGATTCTAGAGGGCTGGGGCCCCCACAGAGAAGGCTCTTCCTCTAGGTCCCACCAGCCAGCATCGTTTGGTTGACAGGACCCTGAGGAGACCAACTCTGTAAGACCTTACCGGACGCTGGGATTTGTGTGGCAGAAGGCGGTCTCAGAGATAGATAGATAGATAGATAGATAGATAGATAGATAGATAGATAGATAGAAAGAAAGAAAGAAAGAAAGAAAGAAAGAAAGAAAGAAGATATTTGTATAAGCTCTATGAAAGGTATATGATGTTGTAAGCATGTTTTTTATGGTGGAGTAAAAATAAAACAGAAAAGAAAAGTGAGAAGCAGCTACGAGAACCAACTGAGAGTGAGATTGAACAGTTAACCAGATTACATCATTAAACAGCCGAAATTGAAAGCTGTCAGGCAAGTGAGACTTTAACTGGAAAGAAGCGGTGGCGACTGAGTGCTGAGAATGTGTGATGGTGAAGAAGATGTCAGCAATTGTAAAGGAAGGAGGAAAACGTGAGCAGTGACTATTTCTGGGAAGTTGACAATGGAATTAATAAGTGAAAGTGATTTGGTTGACATTGAGTTGGGTTAAAAATAAACAGAGAATCATAAAGCTAGTGGAAGAGAGAATGGAACAAATGGAGAAAAAACTAGAAGAAAGCAAGGAAAGTCTGATAGTCATCAATAGGAACCTGGAGGAGCCATTTATACATCTCGATTTAGAAAAATCAGCCTTTTAATCTGAGGTTTCAAAATGTGAGTGAGAAAAAAATAAGATCTAGCGAACTTTATGACAGTAGTTCTGGCAGAGATACTATAGGTGGATAAAAGGGAAATGCAGAATAGCATTGATGATGCTATAAGCTGCTGCATGAGGTTCACATTAGATTTTCTAAAAAGCCAATGAGGGATGAAATCTATAGAAGGACCAGAGATGAACCATTGATATATGATAGGAAAGAAATTGTCTCTTAAACAACCAGATGAATAAAAGAGCAAAGGAGGAATTATAATTGTATGACATGTGGACTTCAATTCCCAGAATTCCTGAGCTAGCATGATTGGCTCAGGAATTCTGGGAGTTGAAGTCCACAAGTCATAGAAGAGCCAACTTTGCCTACCCCTGGACTAGAAGACCTACAAAGTCTCTTCCAACTGTAGTAAGTAAGTAAGAAAGTGAGCGAGTAAGTAAGTGGGTGGATGGATGGATGGATGGATGGATGGATGGATGGGTGGGTGGGTGGGTGGGTGGGTGGGTGGACGGACGGACGGACGGACGGACGGACAGACAGACAGACAGATAGATAGATAGATAGAATGATGGATGGATGGATGGATGGATAGATAGATAGATAGGATGATGGATGGATGGATGGATGGATGGAAGGATGGAAGGATGGAAGGATGGAAGGATGGAAGGATGGAAGGATGGAAGGATGGAAGGATGGAAGGATGGAAGGATGGAAGGATGGAAGGATGGAAGGATGGAAGGATGGAAGGATGGAAGGATGGAAGGATGGATAGATAGATAGATAGAATTGGACCTGGTTTTGCAGGAAAATAGAAATAAATACACAACTTTACAGAACCTGAGGGATACCAAGAAGGCATATCTTAGAAGGCGTAACAATATCCTACATGGCAAAAATAAGAATAAGGAAAAAAGCACAACAATTGGAACTGCAGAAGAAAAGAAAACCTCTGCGCATACGCAAAGGCTTCTGCGCATGTGCAGAGGGTCATTTCCTGGTGTTTTGCAAGATTTGACGGGGCAAAACATGCACTTCCATCTCGATGCAAGCTGACAGGGAAGGTAAGTGGAACCCACCCCTGTTGTAGATCTCAGAAGTGTGGAGCTTTCAGAAGCAAAAAAAAAAGTACATCAAATATCTCTCCTTCACCTTCCCTTTCTTAGGCTCTGCCAAGGGTGCTTTTAAGATAACCTAATACCTGTAAACAAGCCAAGTATGTATGATGTATTTCACCTTTCACCGCTTTTCCAAAGTTGTCATGAGGAAAGAGCCATTTCTTTGAAAGTGCGCATACCTAAACATTTATATAGAAGTAAGGAATTCCCCAAGGATGACAGAGCTTCTGTGACACGGAAAGGTGGCTCCACTTCAGTTTAAAGGGATAGTTTCCTAAAACTACCTGAGCTCCTTAGAAGAACAGAATTGCCTCTACCCACACATGGGTATCATTATCTATTACACTGTCTTTTCATGCCTTTTAAAAAGCCCACTTGCTCTGATTTCTTAGGTGTTCATCTCTTCCTAGCCACCTTCAATGTGGTTTGAAAACACCAAAGATTTAAACAGCTTTGGAACAATTTATGACAGGCCATTGGTCTTTAGTCTTTGCAACTAATTTGGTCCTTCGGGTTTACCAACTGTGTCCGCATTGCTACTCTGACTCCTTCTATTCTATTCTATTCTATTCTATTCTATTCTATTCTACTCTAATCTACTCTAATCTACTCTACCTTACTGTACTCTATTTTATTGTCATCAAGCAAATCAAAGCAGATTTATCACTCGAGGAACAAATGACCAGGCACAAAGTATTCTACTTTGGACACCTTATACAAAGTCTCCATTGTCTGGGCAAATTCTAATGTAGGAAAAGGTAGAAGAAAAGTGAAGAAGAGGATGACCAACATTAGAATTTGCCGAGACAATGGAGACTTTGTATAAGGTGTCCAAAGCAGAATACTTTGTGCCTGGTCATTTGTTCCTCTAGAATAGAATAGAATAGAATAGAATAGAATAGAATAGAATAGAATAGTTGGTAAACCCAAAGGACCAAATTAGAAACGGATCCTCATGGACATCAAGGTGGTTGCTAAGACTAAAGACCAATGGCCTGGCATAAATTGTTCCAAAGCTGTTTAAATCTTAGGTGTTTTCAAACCACATTGAAGGTGGCTAGGAAGTAAATAAGTAAGTGAGTGAGTGAGTGAGTGAGTGAGTGAGTGAGTGAGTGAGTGAATGAACCAACAAACAAACAAATAAATGAATGAATAAATAAAAACATTCTACTGTATTCTACTCCACTCTTTTTTCTATTCTATTCTATTCTATTCTATTCTATTCTACTCTACTCTACTCTACTCTACTCTATCTTACTGTACTAGAATAGAAAAAAGAGTGGAGTAGAATTTTAGAAAAGTTGTGCATCAAGCTACTCCCACCTGGTCACATGGCCAGCAAACCCACAGTGTGGTAGTAAATTTTTTTGTAGCCCTCCGGTCCAAATAGGGCTGCAACTGTTGCACCAGGTGAACCTGGGCGAATGACCTCCTCGCCACAGCTGAGAGGTGGTGTTCTAAGCTCAGCTGTCGATCAAGGAGGGCATCCAAGTTGCAGACCCTCTCTGTGAGGGGGCAGAAGCTCCCCCCCAGGGTAATGGACAGACAGGTGGGATTGTCCTTGGGAAGCAGAACCCACAGCCACTCTGCTTTGTTGGGGTTGAATTTGAGCGTGTTTCCTAAAATATCTCATTTTCCTAGGAGAGGGGTGGGTGAAAACTTCCTACAACTTAAGATTAAATGAGACACTGCTTGGAGAAAAATGTTGGCACGGGGAGCACCAATTTCCTAGACTGAATCAAACAGGTAGCCAAAAAACCCCTCTCCTTTGAACAGTTCCAAATGCAGATTGTAGATGTGATTTTTGGAGCCGGCATCAGTAGGGCTTCCTGCATGTTTTCCTTCGATCTCCTGCTGTTAAACCACAGTGAAGTATTTGTACTCCTGATGTTATCTGCCTTGCAGACTGGCCTATATTCAAGGGAAAGTGCTGGTATTTTAGGAAGGGAAAGGGAAGGGGAAAGCAAGGGAAGGTGAAATCTGGAAAATAGGATTTGGGACTTCTTCTTCTTCTTCTTCTTCTTCTTCTTCTTCTTCCTCCTCCTCCTCCTCCTCATCCCTTTCTTCTTCCTCTTCTTCCTCTTCCCCTTCCCCATCTTCTTCTTCTTGATATAAAAAATTTTGTTTGGTTTTCAGAACTAAGGATGGAAATGGAAGGAGGTCTCCTGCTCCCATTTCTTCTCTTAATGGTCTATAAGACAACCCCAAAATCTCTTACCAAGCTCTGAACATTTTTGTGTGTGTGTGTGTGTGTGTGTGTGTGTGTGTGTGTGAAGTATAGCAATGAGACCCTTTTGTATTTTTCCAAAAAACAAGAATCCTGCAGAACCTTAGCCAATCCTATGCACTGATGTTAAAATAAAAAAATAAAATTTCCCCTGAAATCCCGCCCGCCCGCATCTCTTCTCGTGAGATTTGCTCCCTGCGCATGCACAGAAGCCAAATCTCGCTCCAACTCGCATGCGCGCCCGCCAGTCACCCAGAACTGTGCACACATCAGCACCGGTAGCGGCGATAAATTGGAACCCCCACCCGATCCTGAGGCTCTTAGACCTTGGCAAGCGAGGCTGGCTTAATTCAAGCCGTGTCTTGCAAGAAAATGGGAAACGATAGCTAGAGGAAAGTATGTCTGGGCATGCCATGCGCACGGCGGATTCCCCGCTGATGAGCAACGCTGCCCACAGAAACAAGCCTCGCAGTGTGAGCAACACCTCTCCCAATTTTAGAAATTAATCATTGGTATTAAGCGGCAACTGGTTCATGCCCAGGGAATGCAACTCGCTGAATGTCTCCTTGTAATAGTATATATGCTGTACACGCAGGGGTATGAGCCGAGGACTCTGTTTCCACTCCAAAACATTGGGATTTTATTTTCACAAGCTCCCCCAGCTTCCTGCTTTCCGCTCTTTCTTTCCATTCATTAAACTGCAGCTTTCAAGTTCAACCTTCCGACATAACATAGCTTGAGGTTTTTGGGCTGCGAGCTCAACCGGAGCGTTTTCCTTAGTTTCCTTGGGGTGATTTTAAATTTTCACATCCTTCTGCTTGCCACTTTCATTTTAAAGGCCAAAAGAGGTTTGTTTCTTAATTTTTTTTTTGTATTTATTAGATTTGTATGCTGCCCCTCTCCGAAGACTCGGGGCGGCTAACAACAATATAAAAAGACAATGTAAACAAATCTAATATTAAAAACAATCTAAAAACCCCAATTTAAAGAACCACTCATCCATTCAAGCATACCATATATAAATTCTATAAGCCTAGGGGGAAGGGAAGCTCTAATAATAGTAATAATAATAATAATAATAATAATAATAATAATAATCATCATCATCATCATCATCATCACTCAAAAAGGAGACATTAGAACAAATGCTGTCAAAGCCAGAATTGAAAAATCAACAGATGATCTAAAGTGCAGACTCTGTAAAGAAACAGATGAAACAATCAATCACATACTCAGCTGCTGCAAAAAGATCGCACAGACTGACTACAAGCATAGACATGATGCTGTGGCACAGATGATCCACTGGAACTTGTGCCGGAACTACCATTTACCAGTGGCAAAGAACTGGTGGGATCATAAGCCCAAAAAAGTGGTTGAAAATGAGCAAGCAAAACTACTGTGGGACTTCTGACTTCAGACTGACCGAATTCTGAAGCATAACACACCAGACATCCTGATTGTGGAGAAAAAGAAAGTATGGATCATAGACATCGCAATCCCAGGAGACAGCAGAATTGAGGAGAAGCAGCTAGAGAAATTAGTGAAATACGAAGATCTAAAAATCGAGCTGCAACGACTCTGGCATAAGCCCGTGAAAGTGGTCCCAGTGGTACTTGACCCACTGGACGTAGTGCCAAAGGATCTCAGTGGACATTTGAAAACCATAAGAATTGACAAAATCTCCATCTGTCAATTGCAAAAGGCCGCTTTACTGGGATCAGCAAACATAATTCGCCTATAAATCTAATAAATTAATCAGATAGATAGATAGATAGATAGATAGATAGATAGATAGATAGATGATAGATAGATAGATAGATAGATAGATAGATAGATAGATAGATAGATAGATAGATAGATAGATAGATAGACAACATCAAGACTTCTGTATGCACAGAAGCAGAAGGGAATTCTTACAATATAGATGAAAGAAGACAAATTCTTTCAAGAACGGAAGATGAAATTAACAAACTCAGATTAATCTTGGGATTTGAAGATTAGAACTATTTACAACTATAGAAATATTGTTTATTGTTTAATACTGTTAGACTAAGAGATTAATATATTTTATATTTGGATCTATACTGAGGATGTCAAAGTTACCCATTTGTAATGCTTTATTTATTTATTTATTTATTTATTTATTTATTTACTTACTTACTTACTTACTTACTTACTTACTTACTTACTTACTTACTTACTTACTGATTTGATTTGATTTGATTTGATTTGATTTGATTTGTATGCCGCCTCTCTCCGTAGACTTTTCTGGACTGTTCATTTTGCTCTTTTTCTGACCTTTTCTTTTTCTAACTCTTTTTACTTTTACTTAAAAAAAAATACTTAAAAAATTTGTGTATAGCCTTCTTTTAATTTATTTTCAGCACGTAATCAAGAATAAAACATTTCAATGTTTTATCTAGAATAGATAATGTTATATCTTCTTTGCACGGCATTGTATTAATCAAAGTCTTTTTAGACAGTTGTTAGAGCATCAACTTGAAAGATACTTCTTTTTTAGCATTTAGTTTCTCATTTTTATTAAATTATGTTGAGGAAATGCAAAAAAATTACACAAAAGACTTTGATATTTAATGCTGGTGTGCCTTTATTATCTGTTTTCCCCACTGACTTTGTTTGTATAAAATGGTATAACAGAAGAAGTTAACTTGTTTTTGCTGCTGCCTGTCAAATTCACCAAAGCAAAACATTGGGGAAATGCAATACTTTTATCTCTGAATCAATTTAGAAGCGTGAGAAATAGTATCGGCCAAAAAAATATTAAGTAGCAAAGAGAAATGAATATCATTTCTCTTATCATTAAATCATTTACCGTATTCACTTTTTCTTTTTCTAGTGTTATATACCCTCAAAATAGTTTATAATAATAATTTATTTATTAATTAATTTATTTTTATTTATTTTGTCCGATACACAATGAGGGTTTTAGTGGGTATATATCTATATACACATAGTAAAATACATGATGAAGGTTATAGAGGAGATACTCAGAGTAAAATATATCTAAGAAAGAATAGAAAAGAAGGTATAGTAATAGAACATATCAATGAAAGAATAGAAGAAGAGATATAGGAATAGAAGAAAGGTATAGGAGATATAGGAGAGCAATAGGACAGGGGACGGAAGGCACTCTAGTGCACTTGTACTCACCCCTTACTGACCGCTTAGGAATCTGGATAGGTCAACCGTAGATAATCTAAGTGTAAAGTGTTGGGGGTTTGGGGAGGCTCCTCTCCATGGGAAACCCCACCTCTGGACTTCCGTGTTTTTGTGATGCTGCAGGGGAATCCCAGCAGCGAAAAAACGGGCGTTTCGCTGGCAACGGAAGTCCGGAGATAGGGTTTCCCAGCAAGGGGGACCTCAGTGAAATCGCAGCATTGTAAAAACATAGAGGTCCAGAGGTGGGGTTTTGAGGACTTTGGTGTTTTTGTGATGCTGCGATTTCACTGGAAAACCCCACCTCCACACTTCCGTTGCCAGCGAAGCGCTCGCTTTTGCGATGCTGGGATTTCCCTGCTGGGATTTCCCTGCAGCATCGCAAAAACACAGAAGTTCGGAAGTGGGGTTTCCTATGGAGGGGAACCTCAGGAGAATCCCAGCAGTGCAAAAACGGGTGCTTCGGCTGGCAAAAGGGGTGAATTTTGGGCTTGCACGCATTAATCGCTTTTCCATTGATTCCTATGGGAAACATTGTTTCGTCTTACAAACTTTTCACATTAAGAACTTCATCCCGGAACCAATTAAGTTTGTAAGACAAGGTATCACTGTACCTGCCTAGTCCTAGAATGTATCCCTCTGTTAATGCAACTCAGGATTGTATTGGCCTTTTTGGCTGCTGTTGCACATTGCTGGCTCATATTTAGTTGGTTGTTCACCAAGACTCCAAGATCCCTCTCGCAGTCACTGCTTTTGAGTGTGGTTTCACCCAGTTTATACTCTATATATGACTTTGGTTTCTCTTACCTTTTACTTTTTTTACTTTTACTTTTATTTTACTTTTCCCTGCATTGAAGTTCAGGCCCATCCATCTGGATCCTAAGCCTGTCCTCTATGGCAGTGTTTCCCAACCTTGGCAACTTGAAGATATCTGGACTTCAACTCCCAGAATTCCCCAGCCAGCGAATTCTGGGAGTTGAAGTCCAGATATCTTCAAGTTGCCAAGGTTGGGAAACACTGCTCTATGGTATATTAACTAAGCATACACTATGGACCATTGGATGAAGTGAAATACCAACATAGCAGAAAGTCTTTGTAATAAAAATGTAATATAACCAATACATTCATGTAATTAATACTGTATAAATATGTCTGAAACACCACAGCCTTGCGTGTCAGCAAAAACCAAACAACTTTATTGCAGACTGCTCATACTGAATTTGAAATAGAGAATAAATCAGAATTATTTATTATTGAATAATCAGAGCTGCTGATTCCTGGGGCCAATTGCGCCTTATGAATGACCCAAATTTATCATTTTATTTATTTGTATGTATGTATGTATGTATGTATGTATGTATGTATGTATGTATATATATATATATATATATATGTTTTTTTGGGGGGGGGTTATGTCGGATCCCCTGGTATATTGAAGGAACGTCACAGCTCCTTTTTGCCTCTAGGCCCAACCCAGGACCATTTCACGGCAGTTAATTTATTTATAGCCGACAACTATATTCTGCATGTGTCTAAAAAAACATTTGACATATATATATATTATTTAAAACAAAACAAACATATAAAAACACACAAACATAAAAAGGAAAACACACATATCCGGGATGGTTTACATCCCAATTTTCATCAGAAGCACATATGAAGTTGTATATGTGTTTACATTAATTGAGAACATTTTTTGTCTATATTTACTCCAAATACTGAACATTTCATAAGAAGAAGAAAAAATAGAAAAGGAAAAATGAAAAGAAGAGACATTAAAAAATCTAGTTTCAATTAAAAAGATAAACATATCTTTTAAGCCTTACATTTTATTTCACTTAATTAGCTATTTCTTTGTTTTAACAAATTGTAGAATTTATCCCAAACTCTATAATAATCCATTTCCTCTTTCCCTTCTAATTTTTTGGTTAACATATCCATCTTGGCACATTCCATAACCTTTTAAATAATCATTTCATCTCTTGGTATGTCCTCGCTTTTCCATAATTGAGCATTATTTATTATATATAATTTGGATTGCTGCACTGTATTGCTTTTAAATTTCAGTGATAGGTCAATCCCGGATTGTTTAAAGAATTTTTTTTAAAGGGGGAGAGACCCCCCCCCCCAAAAAAAAAAAAAAAATTCCAAGCCTTTCCATGTACCTTTAGCACATGGTATAGAAACATAGAAACATAGAAGTCTGACGGCAGAAAAAGACCTCCTGGTCCATCTAGTCTGCCCTTATACTATTTTCTGTATTTTATCTTAGGATGGATATATGTTTATCCCAGGCATGTTTAAATTCAGTTACTGTGGATTTATCTACCACGTCTGCTGGAAGTTTGTTCCAAGGATCTACTACTCTTTCAGTAAAATAATATTTTCTCATGTTGCTTTTGATCTTTCCCCCAACTAACTTCAGATTGTGTCCCCTTGTCCTTGTGTTCACTTTCCTATTAAAAACACTTCCCTCCTGGACCTTATTTAACCCTTTAATATATTTAAATGTTTCGATCATGTCCCCCCTTTTCCTTCTGTACTCCAGACTATACAGATTGAGTTCATGAAGTCTTTCCTGATGCGTTTTATGCTTAAGACCTTCCACCATTCTTGTAGCCCGTCTTTGGACCCGTTCAATTTTGTCAATATCTTTTTGTAGGTGAGGTCTCCAGAACTGAACACAGTATTCCAAATGTGGTCTCACCACCAGCATTCTATATAGCGGGATCATAATCTCCCTCTTCCTGCTTGTTATACCTCTAGCTATGCAGTCAAGTATCATTTTCAAAAGGCTGCAATGACTTCGTAGATGAGATCGTACGCATGCAGAAATGATAAACTTGTTGCTTCAGGTAAGTAAAGTACGCAAGGAAGGAAAAAAGACATCCAGCTGCCAAAAGTATCATTTCCAGAGAAGTTGCGTTATATTTAATGTTACCGCTGGAAGAGTTTCAGTCATAATAGCTCTCTGCCTTCATTAGAAAGACGAAACTGCGGTGGTGACATAACTCTGCCCTTTGGGGAAGACGTGTAGGGGTTGGGATGCATTTGGGGGGGAAATGCCAGGACTTGCTTTGCCATAGGCAGCCTTGCTTACGTCACTTTTGGGTCCCCTTGTTAAAATTAGAAAGCAGGCAGTCCTCATGAGTGCAACTGAGCCCAAGATGTATGTGGCTAAATAAGAAATTGATTACATGAGTTTTGATTCATTTTAAGTCTTGGTTGACTCAGCCTTCCCTCCTTCCGAGGTGAGTAAAGTGAGGACCGAGATTGTTGGGGGCGAGATGATGACTCTGTAACTGCTTAGGGAGGGCTGTAAAGCACCGTGAAGCGGTATATAAGTCTAAGGGCTATTGCTATTGCAGATTAACTCTGCCCACTGCCAGGAGTTCGATCCTGAGCAGCTCAAGGTTGACTCAGCCTTCCATCCTTCCGAGGTGGGTAAAATGAGAACCCAGATAGTTGGGGGCAAGAGGATGACTGTGTAAACTGCTTAGAGAGGGCTGTAAAGCACTGTGAGGTGGTACATAAGTCTAAGTACTATTGCTATTGCTACTGACTTCCCTTCCCATTTCCTTCTTTCCTTCCTTCCTCCCTCCCTCCCTTCCTCCCTCCCTCCTTCCTTCCTGTTAAAATGCAGTATTGTAGACTAATTCTGCCCACTACCATGAGTTTTATTTATTTTATTTATTTATTTATTTATTTTGTCCAATACATAATGAGGGTTTTAGTGGGTATATATCTATATACACATAGTAAAATACACGATGAAGGTTATAGAGGAGATACTCATAGTAAAATATATCTAAGAAAACATAGAAAAGAAGGTATAGTAATAGAACATATCAATGAAAGAATAGAAGAAGAGATATAGGAATAGAAGAAAGGTATAGGAGATATAGGAGAGTAATAGGACAGGGGATGGAAGGCACTCTAGGGCACTTGTACTCACCCCTTACTGACAGCTTAGGAATCTGGATAGGTCAACCGTAGATAATCTAAGGGTAAAGTGTTGGGGGTTTGGGGATGACACTATGGAGTCCGGTAATGCATTCCACGCTTTGACAACTCGGTTACTGAAGTCATATTTTTTACAGTAAAGTTTGGAGCAGTTAATATTAAGTTTAAATCTGTTGTGTGCTCTTGTGTTGTTGTGGTTGAAGCTGAAGTAGTCGCCGACAGGTAGGACGTTGCAGCATATGATCTTGTGGGCAATACTTAGATCTTGTTTAAGGCATCTTAGTTCTAAACTTTCTAGGCCCAGGATTGAAAGTCTAGTCTTGTAGGGTATTCTATTTTGAGTGGAGGAGCGAAGGGCTCTTCTGGTGAAGTATCTTTGGACATTTCCAAGGGTGTTAATGTCTGAGATGTGATATGGGTTCCAAACAGATGAGCTGTATTCGAGGATGGGTCTGGCAAAAGTTTTGTAAGCTCTGGTAAGTAGTGTGAGATTGCCAGAGCAGAAGCTACGTAGGATTAGGTTTACAACTCTTGAAGCCTTCTTGGCTATATTGTTGCAGTGGGCTTTGGCACTTAAATCTTTTGTTATTAGTATACCAAGGTCTTTAACCAAGTGGGGATTATCTGTGATAATTTGATTATTCAGTTCGTATTTGGAGTTCAGATTCTTCTTCCCAATGGGTAGGACAGAGCATTTGCTAGTTGAGATTTGGAGTTGCCATGTGTTAGACCACCCAGAAACAGCGTCAAGGTCTTTTTGGAGAGTAGTTGTGTTATCGGTGGTGTTGAAGAGTTTTACATCGTTGGCAAAGAGGACACAGTTGCTTGTGATGTAATCGCAAAGGTCATTGATGTAGAGAACGAAGAGCGTTGGTCCCAGTCAGGGCCACCATCAGGAATTTTGGGGCCCCATACAGCCTAAGTGTCTGCCCCCCCCCCCCCCGCCATTTAAAAACTATTTTAAGTCGCCAAGCCACTCTATCCCCCGGGGATTAAAAAAGTAAAAAAAAGTAAAAAAAAAGTAAAAAAAGAAGAAAGAAAGGAGAGATAAATTCATATCTATAAATTTATCAGATGTCATATATAGTGTCAACTTATCTGTTGACCAGATTACAACTTTTAAGATCTTTACTATCAATATAGATGAAACTAACCTCAGATTGTGACCCCTTGTTCTTGGGTTCACTTTCCTATTAAAAACACTTCTCTCCTGGACCTTATTTAACCCTTTAACTTATTTAAATGTTTCGATCATGTCCCCCCTTTCCCTTATGTCCTCCAGAGTCCAGACTATACAAATTGAGTTCATTAAGTCTTTCCTGATAAGTTTATGCTTAAGACCTTCCACCATTCTTGTAGCCCGTCTTTGGACCCGTTCAATTTTATCCATATCTTTTTGTAGGTGAGGTCTCCAGAACTGTATTCCAAATGAGTCTCACGAGCGCTCTATACAGCGGGATCACAATCTCCCTCTTCCTGCTTGTTATACCTCTAGCTATGCAGAGGAAGAAGAAGACTCAGAATATTATAAGATGTTTGTATGATTGGTTTCTCAAATTAGGGTTCCTTAATTTAATTTAAACTTAAATATTAGATTTGTTTATATTGTCTTATTATTGTGGTTAGCCACCCCGAGTCTACGGAGAGGGGAGGCATACAAATCTATTAAATAAATAAATAAATAAAATAAAGATATGGGATAATTTTTATAATTGGTTAGAGGAAAGAAAGGATAAAAGAAAAGAAACTGAACAGAAAGATAATTTAAGAAATTAATAAATAAAATTCAAAGAAAAATGTCAAAATATGTAAAAATGCGAAGCACTACGTTAACAAAATACAACGTAAATAATGGATAAATCTCCAATTGAAATTTTGAATGAGCAGGGAATTTAAGCACCTCAAATTTATGTTGTATTTATGTTTTGATTTTCCTTTTGTTTGTCATTCTTATTTTTGTGTATGTATATAAAAATAATTTAAAAAAAAGGAAATAGGGATGATGGTAACAGTGATAGTTCCCACGCCTAATTTATTTAGTAATAATTGTGGCTGCCCATCATAGCAAGCAACTAATTGAGGTTATCTGTATCTTGCAAGTACTTCCGTGCAGTCCATTTGGAAACGTCTGGCTCTTTACAATAAATAAACAAATGAATGTAAAACTCTGACCGACACTTCCTCAATAGAGATGCAAAGGGCAGTGTAGGCAGAGTTAACCAATCATAAAAATATTCCAATGAAATCAGCTCCCCAGTGCTAATTCCAATAGCGTGCCAAGCCATGTTTTTTTTCAGACTGAGCAACTTTCAAGATGCCTGGACTTCAACTCCCAGAATCACCCTCCCCAGGCATTGAATTATGCGATAGCGCACACGTATGCACTTCCGGCGCCCATAGGAAAAAAGGTTCACCATCCCTGGTGTAAGGATTGGACTAGAAGACCACCAAGGTCCCTTCACATTCTATTCTAATTATATTTATTTAATTATTTTATTTTATTTTATTTTATTTTATTTTATTTTATTTTATTTTATTTTATTTTATTTTATTTTATTTTATTTTATTTTATTTTATTTTATTTTATTTTATTTTATTTTATTTTATTTTATTTTATTTTATTTTATTTTATTTTATTTTATTTTATTTTATTTTATTTTATTTTATTTTATTTTATTTTATTTTATTTTATTTTATTTTATTTTATTTTATTTATTTATTACATTTGTATGCCGCCCCTCTCCGCAGACTCGGGGCGGCTAACAACAATAATATACGACAATATAAACAAATCTAATATTTAAGTTTAAGTTAAATTAAGAAACCCTAATTTGAGAAACCAATCATACATACAGACGTAGCAAGCATAAATTTTATAAGCCTAGGGGGAAGGAATATCTCAATTCCCCCATGCCTGACGACAGAGGTGGGTTTTAAGAAGCCTATGAAAGGCAAGGAGGGTGGGGGCAACTCTGATCTCTGGGGGGAGTTGGTTCCAGAGGGTTGGGGCGCCACAGAAAAGGCTCTTCCCCTGGGTCCTGCCAGATGGCATTGTTTAGTTGACGGGAACCGGAGAAGGCCAACTCTGTGGGACCTAACTGGTCACTGGGATTCGTCTGGCAGAAGGCGGTCCCAGAGATATTCTGGTCCGGTGCCATGAAGGGCTTTATAGGTCATAACCAACATTTTGAATTGTGACTGGAAACTGATCGGCAGCCAATGCAGACTGCAGAGTGTTGGTGTGACATGGGCATATTTAGGAAAGCCCATGATAGCTCTCACAGCTGCATTCTGCACAATCTGAAGTTTCCGAACACTTTTCAAAAGTAGCCCCATGTAGAGAGCATTACAGTAGTTGAGCCTCGAGGTGATGAGGGCATGAGTGACTGTGAGCAGTGACTCCCGGTCCAAATAGGGCCGCAACTGGTGCACCAGGCGAACCTGGGCAAACGCCCCCCTCGCCATGTGCAGAGGGCAAAATTCATGCACTTTACATTTACATACACTGGAAGTAGAGATGAAAACCTGGGATGACACTGGACAGTGGAATTCTGACTTCCAAGGAGGTTTATTTTATAATATTTTGCCTCCACTTGCATTATATCGCACACATCTGTTTGCCCATAAAGCTAGAGCTAAAAAGATCCAATGGATCTCCATGCACACAATACCAAAAACCGAAGGCCAGGAAAATAGGGTAGATTCTGATGCCTTCTCGTCCCTGAGCTGTCGGAAGTATCAGTGGATTAACCTGGAGGCAATTGAATCCAGGGATTTATAAAGCAGCACCTGTTCCCTCAAAGCAAATAGTATGTGCTTGGAGTCAATTACCACTGGCTACAAAGATTTGTGTCTTTCTGATGACGTCTCTTCCAATTTAGACAATTCCTGTCCAGTGACTGCCCAAACAATCTTTCCCCCTGTATTATCAGCTGCGGTCATCAAAAGCCATCAATATTAATTTGGGAGGGAAGGAGGGAGGGAGAGAGAGAGAAAGAGAGAGAGAGAAGGGAAGGGAAGGGAAGAGAAGAGACAAAGGGGGGAGAGAGAAAGAGATAAGAGAAAAAGACAGAAAAGAGAATGAAATAGAAAATGAGAGAAGTAAAAGAGAAAGCGAGGGAAATGAAAGAAAAATGGAAGAGAAAAAGAGAGTGAAACAAAGAGAAAATGATAAAGACATAAAAAGAGAGAAAGAGAGAGAAGAGAAAGGAAAAATAGGGCGGAGAGAAAGAGACAAAAGAGAAAAAGACAAGAAAGAGAAATAAAAAGGAGATAAAAAGACAGAAAGAGAGAGAAACAAAAGAAAAATAGAATGGAAAAGAGTGAAATGAAAGAGAAAAGGAGAAAAAGAAATGAGAGAGAGAGAGAAGACAGAAGAGAAAAATAGAGAGGGAGAGAGAGAAAAAACAGAAAAAGGCAGAAATGAGAAATGAAAGGGAAAAGGAGAAAGAGAAACAAGTGTGTTTGTGTGTGTGTGTTTGTATGAGAGAGAGAGAAAGAGAAGAGAGAAGAAAAAAGACAGGAGGGGAGAGAGAGAGAAAGAGAAAAAGACAAAAAAGAGAAATGAAAAAGAAAAGGAGAGAAACAAAAGAGAAAAAAGGAGAGAGAAGAGAGAACAGAGGAAATTGTTTATTGTTGAATTGCTTCGGCCGCTAGATATTTATTAGAGGCATATTTCTCCTTCCTTTGCTATTTTGTCTTTTAAATATTATCTGCTAAGATTGTGCAGCTTTATTTTCCAAATCAATGTGTTGATGAGAAACCTGTTTAAACATTTCATACCAGAAGCCTGGGACAGATTTCACAATGAAAAACTTGCCAGATGGAGGCTTAATTCGAACGAACAAATGGCAACCAATGATCTGTGGGTCTGTGAAGGATATTTGCCACAGTCCTCCAATTCCTCAAAGAGAAGCTGAAAAGCAAGGGACCCATTTCGACAGGCAGCAAGGACAAGCGGTCCTGATACCAGAAGGGGTCCATTGCTGTCAACAGAAGGCGTAGGAAAATCACATGTCGTTGTGCATGACTACAAAGTGGTCTTCCTTACTGCCTCTTCTCCAGATACCCATGAAAGGTAGAATTGGAGATCTCTGTTTAATCTGATTTCATGACTAGCCTCAACATTATTTCCAAGGGGCTCTTGGCATGAGTAAAGCTGGTCTTTGTGATTTTAAAATGATGATCTGAGCATCCTTACATGTATTGTAGCTGTACTTCTTGTCACTCAACAAATCAAATAATGACTTCCTGTCTTGGGAACCAGTGAAGGGCTACAAAAATATTTACTATTACACTGTGGGTGTGGCTTATTTTGTGGGTGTGGCTTGCCAGCCATGTGACTAGGTGGGAGTGGCTTGATGATCATGTGACCAAGGGTGACGTAAAGGTCATGTGATTGGCTTAAAGGTGGCTAACCTGACATCACTTATGACAAGGGTTTGAGTTAGGGTTAGGGTGCCTGGCCTCTTCTTGCCTCAAAGAGATACAATTTCCCTATCTATTTGCTGTTAATGATCATCCAAAATATACTATTTAATTCTATGTATGCATGCCATATGCATACATACATATTATACACAGGCACACAAAAATTACATTATCTACTATATAAAGTATATATCCCCCCACACACGCACACATAGCTCTTCTAAAATTATACACATTCAACCTCATTTACTGCGGTAGGAAAAACACACCCAGAACCCAGAAAGGGGAAAAAAATCAATAAAGAATAAATTAGAATCACTCTTCGATATGTAAATAAAATGCAGATCCTAGCTTAGAAGAATGTTAAGATGTTTGTACAGACCCTCCAACTGGTGGTGGGGTATGTATGTTGTTAGGTGGTGGGTGCACCTTCACAGGGCACTGTTTTATGTTGTATGATGTGTAGTTTGTGTGTGTAACATTTAAAAAACTAATAAAAATATTTTTTTTAAAAAAAATTCCGGTTTTGCCTATCTGACCGTACCCGTAAGAGCCCATCAATGGTGGGAATCCAGTCTATTTATTCTAAAATTAAGCACTTTATTCTAGAATTTACTGTGCTCTCCAAATCTGACTTCAGGAATAAATTGTGGAGAAAAATTTAGTCAAAGTCCTGCAGCAATTCATAGATTTTTTAAAATGATTGATCTACATTCCTAATTAAAATTGCTAAAAAGCTTCTTAAACATTTCACGTATTCCCAAAAAGCACGAAGGTACTAATATAAACCTCGAGCTGAGCTTCATGAACCTGGCAAAAGAATCCAAAGAGATGGCGTATTCTTAACAGAAATTTAAGAACGATGTCTGAATGAACCCTCAAGGAATACAAGCAATGCCACTAGGCACGAATTTCTAAAAGGAGAGACAAACTACAACTTGCAGAATAGAACAAATTTAAAAAGCAAAGGCAGACATACCAGGGTGCACATTTTCAATCTGATAACATCTACCACCAACAGAGGTGGGTTCCTATTGACACGGTCCAGTGCACCCCTTTGGTAGTGGTCTACTGATTAGCAGATTTTGGCGTGACAGCTCCAGTGCTGTCTTTGTGGTCCGGGCACCACCCTACACCACCCAAGCCAGATGGCAGCCCAATCTCTTCTTGAATATGTCGAGAGTTGGGGCATTCACAACCTCCACTGGCAGGTCTTTCCACTGGTTGATCGCTCTGACCGTCAGGAAGTTCTTCTTTATTTCCAGGTTGAATCTCTCCTTGGTCACCTTCCATCCATTGTTCCTTGTCTGGCCCTTTGGTGCCCTGGAAAATAGTGTGACCCCCTCCTCTCTGTGGCAACCCCTCAAGTACCTGTAGACTGCTATCATGTTCCCCCTGGCCCTTCTTTTCGCTAGGCTATCCATGGCCAGTTCCAGCAACCTCTCTTCATGTCTTGGATTCTAGTCCCCTGATCATCTTGGTTGCTCTTTTCTGTACCTTTTCCAGAGTTTCTATGTCTCTTTGGAAGTGTGTTGACCAGAACTGGATGCAATATTCCAGGTATGGTCTGACCAGGGCATTATAGAGTGGTATTAATACCTCCCTAGTCTTGGAGTGTATCCCTCTGTTGATGCCGCTTAGAATTGTGTTGGCTTTTTAAGCCGCTGCTGCACATTGCTGGGGCCTTATGTGGTGCCTTCCTATTGGTTGATTGAGGTGTTGATGGCTGGCGATTGGCTGTTGTTTTCTTGGACCGCCAAGCCCTTGGCTCTGAAGTACCTGATAAGCTGGTGGTAAATCAGCACTCCTGTTGAATGACAAGGAGCCCGTTTCCCAGACTTCAATTATTTCCCAGGCTATCTTTTTACCTGCTCGGCCAACAATCTGAGTAGCTGCAAAATTGAACGTATGTCCTTTTCGTCTGTTTTTTTCCCTTCATTCCTAACTCGACTTCTCTTTAACTGAACCTCTTCTGTTTGGGGAGCTGGCATACTTTCTAGCTTTTAATGATGCGTGCATATGGATATTACCTTGATGCCATCTGAAAAGGCTTGTCCTGAACCCAGAAGCAGGATCTGGAGGCCTATTTATCACCCGGTGACAGGAGAAAAACAGGTGAGGCGTCTGTGTGCCAAGTTCTGCTTTTCAACTCCCACAGAGGTGAAGGATTGGTTTTGCAAAAACATGAATAAATAAGCCTCCTCATTTCACATTCAGTGCTCAGCATAAAGCAGTGGGTGTGGGGGGGTGGGGGTGGAGAGGGATTTGTTTATTGGCTTATGACAGAAATAAAGAAATTCCGTTTTAGATCATCAAGACAAAATGCAAATAAAAAAAATAATGTCTCCAGTGCGGCGTCGAGCCTACAAAGTAAAAATGAAACAAAATCGCTTGCGATAAAGTTGGTGGCAAAGCCTGAGATTTTGAGGGAGGACCTTCAAAGCCTCCTTTTCATGTGGCCACAGCACATATTTCCTATGAAATGAAGAAAACTAATTATGTTAGCCGCAACTAAAATTGGAAAAGATATTACTAGTTACAAATATAGACTTGGTTGTGGGTTTTGGTTTGAAATAACCATTGGTTCTTGCCCTGGAAATTCTCAATTGCTGACTCTGTTCTTCTTTCTTTGAGTTCTTAGTACTGTTCCACCTACTCCCAATATCTGCTAACCAGGAGAATTTCCACTTCTAACTTGTTCATTTAATCATTTTTTTAAAATAAAAGAGTTTAAAAATAGCACCACCTGTTGGCAATTAAAAGATTTACTATGCCGTGCATGTCATACGAAACCCTAACACAAGAACAACATAAGTTAGAGTACATTCCCCCCCCCCGAATTTTCCACGCTATTAAATTTTAAAACAAAAAATCAAAACCCCTGGGCTTGTCTTCTCTCATTATTTCAATTTGTTAATTTAAAGGCTGCAATAATCCAGATGACCACCAGATGGGAGGAACGAGATGCCAAAATTAAATTTGCTGCCCTCTACTGGTCACTTTTACTTTTGGCGGCCGGACTAGAACAATCCTGTTTAGAATACAAATCACATTTGGCTCGGTCTCCCTTGGCTGGACTTGCTCTCATGCTTTTAAGCATCATCATTTGAAATTCTAAATAATAGTTCTGTAGAGTCGGTCTTCCCTGGGGTCAGGTGTTAGCAGCTGGGGGTTTGCAGGGGTAAAGGAGAACCTCTAGCTAAGATTCTGTGAAGTTCAAAGAACCCCCAAATCCCACTCCTGGCTGGCCCCACCCACTCTGCCCCTCCCCTCCCAGGAGTCATCACGCAACCCATTTTAGATGTAGGTAAGTATAGGGTTCGTGCAGAGGCTTGGAGAGGACGAAAAACGGGCTTACTGGAAGTTTGGGAAGGCCAGTAACAGGCCCCTTTCTGGCCTCCAGAGGGCCTCAGGAGCCTGGGGAGGCTGTTTTTACACTAGAGTAGGCTCAAGGAAAACCTCCAGAGCCTGAATACAGCAACCCCCAGTAATGGGCTCCTGCGGGTATGGTCAGGTATGTACAACCAGTACAAAAAGTTTGGTCAGGTACGCTGATCTGGTAGAAAATTTTTGAATTTTTTTCTTATTTCCCCTTCTGGGCTCTGGGTATGTTTTTCCTATTGCAGTAAATGGGGTTGAATGTCTATAATTTTGAAGAGCTGTACAGTTTATATAGTAGATAATGTATACTTTTGTGTGCCTGTGTGTAATATGTATGTACACATATGGTATATAACCATAGAATTAAAGAGTATATTTTGGATGTTAAATAATAGTAAATAGGTTTTATTTATTTATTTATTTATTTATTTATTTATTTATTTATTTATTTATTTATTCAATTTTTTATGCCGCCCTTCTTCTTAGACTCAGGGCGGCTCACAACATGTTAGCAGTAGCACTTTTTAACAGAGCCAGCCTATTGCCCCCACAATCCGGGTCCTCATTTTACCCACCTCGGAAGGATGGAAGGCTGAGTCAACCTTGAGCCGGTGATGAGATTTGAACCGCTGACCTTCAGATCTACAGTCAGCTTCAGTGGCCTGCAGTACAGCACTCTACCTGCTGTGCCACCCCGGCTCAGATAGGGAAATTGTATTTCTTTGAGGTGAGGAGAGAAACCCTTGACCTAAGTGATGTCAAGTTGGCCACCTTTAAGACAGTCACATGACTTTTAAGCCACCCCATCACATGATCATCAAGATCGTCACACGGCCAGCAAGCCACACCCACAAAATAAGCCACACCCACAGTGTGGTAGTAAATATTTTTGCAGCCCTTCACTGCCCACCCCCCGCAAGAGGCCATCTAGGCTGCGTCCATCATGGCCACGCCAACCAAGCACCCGGGCAGAGAACCCCTTGCTGGGATGTTTTATTATACTGAAAGAAAAATTGACTTGGATTTTAAAAAATGAAGGAACAACAAAGCAAGTGAAAAGAAGGTGATAACAGCAGCAACCAGAATGCCAGCTATAAAAGGTTCGGACACCCAGCTCTCCTCCAGCAATTTAGCCTCATCTTCCTACTAAACGTAACCAACATCTCTTTGAAAAAACAAAAAACGCCAAATTGACTTGACGTAGCTGTTCTGTTTTTATTAAAAGGGCAAATTTATGTTTGCTTCTGCCAAAGAATTCTGTGCTAGCTAAGAAATGAATTCATGATTCCAAAGAGCTGTACAAATATTTCTGAGACCGCCAGTCAATTAAAAAATGTTTTATTAGTCATGTGTTATAATTGATTAAATATGTACAAAGTTAGTGTGTGTGGAGGTTAATAACAATAAAACAATCTTTTTTAATCATCGTCTTAGACAAACTGTTCCTTATTCTCTGTTATGGAGGAGCCATGCATATCCAAGGAAAAAATAATAGCCATGTTGGTTAATGTCTATGTATTATGTAATGTAATATGAATTAATTAGAAAATTCTTACAGAATAACAGGATAACAGAATTAGAAGGGACCTTAGAGGTCTAAACCATTTCAGTCAAAAGGTTGTCCAGTCTCTTCTTAAAGGAGCATCCACAACTTCTGGAGGCAAGTCGTTCCACTGGTTAATTGTTCTGTCAAGAAATTTCTATTAACTGCTAGGTTTATTTATTCAATTTTTTTATGCTGCCCTTCTCCTTAGACTCAGGGCGGCTTACAACATGTTAGCAATAGCACTTTTTTTAACAGAGCCAGCCTATTGCCCCCACAATCCGGGTCCTCATTTTACCCACCTTGGAAGGATGGAAGGCTGAGTTAACCTTAAGCCGGTGATGGGATTTGAACCGCTGACTTGCAGATCTAGCAGTCATCTTTAGTGGCCTGCAGTACTGCACTCTACCCACTGCACCACCTTGGCCCAATCAGGTTGTTTCTCTCCTTATCTTTATTAGACCAACTCAAAGGTCTAAATCAGAGGTGGGTTCCCAGTTAGGACCAGTTCACCCGAACCAGTAGCAACCTGCTGGTGACATCACAATGATGTCACAGAACTGGTTCGGTCAGTGAAGATACAGGGACAACTGCCATATTTTTTTAAAAAATTGGGAGGGAAGGATTTTTTCCCAACCACGTGGCGTGGGAGGAAGCAAACAGGAAGCAAGGTAAGTTAGAACCCATCCTTGGTCTAAATTATAGAGTCCATCAGATCATCTTCAAAAAGATGAGAGGAGAGGCAGGATGTAGTATTCCTTGTGTAGGTCTAAGGTCACATGGTTGGGCAAGCCCAGAAGTGATACAAAGCCACACATGAATGCTCAGTTCACATTCTTCGGAGAGGGGCGGCATATAAATCTAATAAATAATAATAAATAATTATGCTGTTAGCATAAGTTAGCATGGGTTTTGAACCCTAGGCTTTACAAACACAGAGCTCCGGGTAGGTCTGGGAAAATTCTAGCCTGGGGAAATTTTAGCTTGTAGTAAAATGTAACAGGAGTGTGTTTGACCTATTGCCCAAACTTCCCTAGAGTAAATGCCCTTGCATTTACAACACTATGAATGCTATACTGTTCATTGTATGAATTATCACATCATGTAATACTGCGCATGTACGTAGCTGAAAGTTGCATAGAGATAAGATTCCTATAAGAAAGCTGGTTGGAAAATAAGTTTGGATTGATGGATTTATTTTTTATTTTTATTTTTGTTATTATTTATTTATTTTTATGTTATTTTATTTTATTATTGTATATTATTATTATTATTATTATTATTATTATTATTATTATTATTATTATTATTATACATGATGGATTGATTTGCTTGTGGTAATAAAGGTGGCTTCTTTCACTCCTACAATGGTTTCTGCCTATCTTTGAACCCTTCCCAGTTCTACAGCAGGAGAGGAGAAAAGACAGAGGAAATGAAGTAGAATAAATTGTTATTATGTCAGGAAGAAGAGGGCATTCTGATCAGATCCATTTATGAATTTCACCAGAGATAAGCTTAAGGGACCCGGTGGCTCAGTGACTAAGACGCTGAGTTTGTCAATCAGAAGGTCGGCAGTTCAGCGGTTCGAATCCCTGGTATCATGCTCACTAAATACACAAATAAATAAAAGCATCTCAATATAGGTCTTGGAGAGTCCCAGAAGGAGGAGAATGTTGGTTGGCTGGTAGTTGCCCTACCAGCAAATCACCTGCAAACGAGTAATTCATTTCCCTTCCTTGTGAAATGGCTCCAGCTAGCCCTCATTGGCAGTTCCAGAGCAAGAGCGATCTCCATTAAATAACTGCCTGCAACATTAAAGGAAAGCAATCACTGTTAATGGACCCCGAAGTGGAATCAATGAGCCAGCATCAAAGAGGCTCTGTCAAATTGGGGGGTGGGAGGGGGAGGGGGTAGATCTCCTGATTCAGACTTCGTGACATCCTTTCAGTGGGGGGGGGAGGTCCCATGTAGAGAAAGTCTGGTGGCCCCAAATTCTGCTCAGAGGTTTTGTGAGTTTTCTCCTGCCTTCGTTTGGTAGTTTGTGCTCAAGGTCTTGGTTCCATGCTTTCCAGCATGATGAGAAAGTCACAACCAGAATTTATTTAGCATCATAAGAAGTTGAAGAATTTACAATCATGCTTCTTTTTATCCTAGGTCGAAGGATCCCCTTCCTTCCTTCCTTCCTTCCTTCCTTTCTTTCTTTCTTCCTTCCTTCCTTCCCTCCCTCCCTTCCTCCTCCCTCCCTCCTTCTTCTTTCCTCCCTCCCTCCCTCCTTCCCTCCCTTTCTTTCTTTCTTCTCTTCTCTTCCTCCTTCCTTTCCTCCTTCCTTCCTTCCTTCATCCTTCCTTCCCTCTCTCCCTCCCTCCTTCCCTTCCTTCCTTCCTTCCTTCTTTCCTCCCTCCCTCCTTCCTTCCCTTTCTTTCTTCCCTTCTCTTCTTCCTTCCTTCCTTTCCTCCTTCCTTCCCTTCCTCCTTCCTTCTCTTTCTCTTAGTTTTACTCTCCCTTTCTTCAACAGCATCTCTCTGAGGACAAGGAAGAAGGAAGAAGACGACTTGGTGGCTTTCCCCTCTGTTCTTTAAAGGTAGCCCCATGTAGAGGGCATTGGAGCATTCGAACCTCGAGGTGATGAGATTGCGCATGTGCATAGGATAAAAGAACCCAAATGGCAGCATCTGAGTGGGTGGACGGAGCCTTGCGCTGCCTTTGCAACAAACACAAGCAAATCAGGAGCATTTCACCCAATTCAGAGAGAATTCAGGTTATTAGGAAACAGGCTCTGACCTCTTTAGATTTTCTCCGTACCCATAGAGGATGTTTTCCAGCCTTGAGATGGAAGTCTGGAAAGCCTTACGCGGAGGGTCCCGTATTTTCATAAAAACGACTCACGTGGCTTTCAAATGCACAAATATATAAAGCAAACACGCAGGTGGCCAGAGCTGCTAATGTCATTTCCAGAAGAGCTATTGAGAGTTTATCCCGCTCTTCCCTTGCAGCTAGGTTGTTTCCTCAGATCCAAAGGCTCCCCTAGGGATCTTGTGAGTGCTTTTGTTGCCGTTGTTTGGACTGGCATGTGTTGTGTGTCCTGGTGCCCACAGGACTCACAGGGTTGGCAGATGCTGCTTCACGTTTCCCAGCTGTGCTCTTTGCTTTCCATGAGCGCACTCCGGCAAGGGTTGGTGATGTCATGGAATCACAGGGCGAGAATGCTTTGGGGGAATCATCACTTAGCCTGGAACTTATTCCCTAGCCTAGATCATAGAACAGTGATGGGGAACCTTTTTTCATCGGGTGCTGAAAGAGTGTATGTGCACATTATCATGCCTGCACTCTTTCGGCACCCGAAGGAAGGAGGAGAGGAAGGAGGAAGAGAAGGGAAGAAAGAAAGGGAGGGAAGGAGGGAGGGAGGGAGGAAAGAAGGAAGGAAGGAGGGAGGATGAAAGGGAGGGAAAGAAGGAAGGAGGAAAGGAAGGAGGAAGAGAAGGGAAGAAAGAAAGGGAGGGAAGGAGGGAGGGAGGAAAGAAGGAAGGAAGGAGGGAGGGAGGAGGAAAGGGAGGGAAGGAGGAGAGGAAGGAGGAAGAGAAGGGAAGAAAGAAAGGAAGGGAAGGAGGGAGGGAGGAAAGAAGGAAGGAAGGAGGGAGGAGGAAAGGGAGGGAAGGAAGGAGGAAAGGAAGGAGGAAGAGAAGGGAAGAAAGAAAGGGAGGGAAGGAGGGTGGGAGGGAGGAAAGAAGGAAGGAGGGAGGGAGGAGGAAAGGGAGGGAAGGAAGGAGGAAAGGAAGGAGGAAGAGAAGGGAAGAAAGAAAGGGAGGGAAGGAGGGAGGGAGGGAGGAAAGAAGGAAGGAAGGAGGGAGGGAGGAGGAAAGGGAGGGAAGGAAGGAAGGAGGAAAGGAAGGAGGAAGAGAAGGGAAGAAAGAAAGGGAGGGAAGGAGGGAGGGAGGAAAGAAGGAAGGAAGGAAAGAAGGAACGAAGGAAGGAACGAAGGAAGGAAGGAAGGAAGGAGGGAAGGAAGGAAGGAAGGAAGGAAGGAAGGAAGGAAGGAAGGGACTCCTTTGACCAAGGATAAAAAGAAGCCCACACTCATAATTCAATGCCTGGGGAGGGCAAAAACAGCTTCCCTCACCTCCCGGGGGCCCTCTGGAGACTGGAAACAGCCTGTTTCCCAAGTTCTGGTGGACCCAGTAGGCTTGTATTTCACCCTCCCCAGGCTCCAAAGGCTTTTCTGGAACCTGGGAAGGGTAAAAACACCCTCCTCCACCCCCCCCAGAGGCTCTCTGGAAGCCAAAAATGCCCCCCCCAGAGCCTCTTTGAGAGCCCAAAATCAGCCAGCCAGCACACACATGCACATTGGAGCTGAGCTAGCGCAATGGCTCACATTATTATTATTATTATTATTATTATTATTATTATTATTATTATTATTATTAATTAGATTTGTATGCCGCCCCTCTCCGCAGACTCGGGGCGGCTCACAACAGTGATAAAACAATATACAGTGACAAATCTAATATTAAAAGTCTAAAATAACAAATCTAACATTAAAAGCCTAAAAACCCCATTATTTAAAAAGCATGCACACAAACATACCATACATTAAACTACATAGGCAAGGGGAGATGTCTCAGTTCCCCCATGCCTGATGGCAGAGGTGGATTTTAAGGAGTTTACGAAAGGCAAGGAGGGTGGGGGCAATCCTAATCTCTGGGGGGAACTGGTTCCAGAGGGTTGGGGCCACCACAGAGAAGGCTCTTCCCCTGAGTCCTGCCAGGCGACATTGTTTCGTTGACGGGACCCCGGAGAAGGCCAACTCTGTAGGACCTAACCGGCTGCTGGGATTCATCCAGCAGAAGGCGGTCTCGCGGGTATTCTGGTCCGATGCCATGAAGGACTTTATAGGTCATAATCAACACTTTGAATTGTGACCGGAAACTGATCGGCAACCAATGCAGACTGCAGAGTGTTGGTGTAACATGGGCATACCTAGAGAAGCCCATGATTGCTCTCACAGCTTCATTCACATTCCAGCAGATATGTGCCATAGTTTCGCCATCACTGTCATAAAACATAGAATAATAGAGTTGGAAGGACCCTAACCAGTACAGTGGTACCTCTACCTACGAACGCATCTACTTACAAACTTTTCTAGATATGAACCGGGTGTTCAAGATTTTTTTTGCCTCTTCTCACGAACCATTTTCCATTTACGAACCCAAGCTCGGAAAAATTTCCTGGCCGCCGCTATTACGCATGACCCATGAGTGAGTCTCTACGAGCGCATCAGGTGACTGAGTCATTGACCCATTTTAAGAAAAAAGTAGAGTAACAAAGTGTAGTGTAGCGCACGTAGAAATTAAGCTTACGGTATTGGGCTTCTCACCGCCTCCCACCGACCTCCCACCTCCCAAGCACCTAGTCCTCCAGCAAGTCGTCAAGGTAACTTAAAACTTTTTGTTAACTTATTTTTTCTTTCTTATCTATTGTTATGGCTTTCATGTGCGTGTATAGGTGTACTCTTTTTTTTGGTTTTAAATATAGTAATAAGACAAAAATGATTTGACTTTTGGGATGGGTTTGCATGCATTATTTGCTTTTACATTAATTCTTATGGGCAAAATTGCTGATTCTTATGAACTTTTCTTCTTAAGAACCTGGTCATGGAACGAATTAAGTTCGTAACTAGTGGTACCACTGTATTTCATCACCTTCAATTATGTTCATTAGAAAGAACAAGTTTTTTTCTATCGCTCTGTTTTCTTATCTTCAATCATCTTCATTTTTATTTCAGTAGAAAGAGGAGTTTTCTTCCTATCATACATGTTGTTTTTGTGATGGTTTCTTTTCAAATAAATCTTCAATTTCACCTGGTCCACTTGACAAAGAATGACCCAGCAATGGATGGAAACTAATCAAGGAGAGAACCTTGATTAGTTTAGAACAAAGGAACAAAGGAAAAATTTCCTGATAGTTAGAACAATTAATCAGTTAAACAATTAATCAGTGAAACAACCAGAAGTTGTGGGTGTTCCAACACTGGATTTATTCATTCATTCATTCATTCATTCATTCATTCATTCATTCATTCATTCATTCATTCATTCATTCATTCATTCATTCATTGGATTTATATGCCACCCCTCTCCAAGGACTTGGGGTGATTTTAAAACCATTTGTCTGAAATGGTCTCCTACTTCATTATGGGTTGGACTAGAATAACTCCAAGGTCCTTTCCAATTCTGTTATTTTGATTTTATTTAGCTGTTAGCATATTTTGGCATTTGTTTGCTTTTATCTACTCTTGTCTTCCTCTTTCCGATTTTCCTGGTCATCGACTGAACAAATATTATTGATGGACTTAAACAAGCAAACATCGTTCCATGCAGTAATATGCATCCGTATAATTCGATCTACTTTTATAGTCATCCGTCAGACCTCACCTCAATTTTACAGCACGCCATTATAGATGTGATGCAAAATTTTGCCACCTGATAAATGACTTTTGGGTTTCTGTCTGTTAGCTGATAATTTAGGGGGGGGGGGGAATCCATCTGAATGCCCAGGGAAAATTTTAATTAAACGAAGCAGCAGCAGTTGAAACAGTCTGCAGTCTAACAGAACTGCAAAGCCAGCACCTGTTTCTAGCCTGATAAACATCAAATAATTAGGCCACTCAACATGCCCAAAAACTTCTGATGGTGCCTTATTAATTGTTTGCTCTTTGTCAGTAAAAAAACTGATGGGAACGGGGCACCAAGCCTTCTCTATGGTACCCTACAGAATTTGCTCCCAAGTGACCTAATGCTGGCTTGGGCTTTGATAACTTCTGAAAACTATTTCTAACTCTTAATTTTATTAACGATTTCTAACTTTCTTAATGGATTTCTGGAAGGGATTTCTAATCCATTCCAAGTCTTAATTTTACGTTGCATTTTCAGCTCAGGCAGTAACTGTCAAAGAAGTTATAAGCAGCGTGGGCAGGTCTGAGCATATAATAATAATAATAATAATAATAATAATAATAATAATAATAATAATAATAATAATAATAATAATTATTATTATTATTATTATTATTATTATTATTATTAATTAGATTTGTATGCCGCCCCTCTCCGAAGACTCGGGGCGGCTCACAACAATAATAAAAAACAATGTTATAATGGAACAAATCTAATATTAAGAAAAAAAATACATATAAAACCCCATCGTTTAAAACCAAACAACACATGCATACCAAACATAAAATATAAAAGCCTGGGGAAGGTCTCTCAGTTCCTCCATACCTGGCGATATAGGTGGGTCTTGAGTAATTTACGAAAGACAAGGAGGGTGGGGGCAGTTCTAATCTCCAGGGGGCCACCACAGAGAAGGCTCTTCCCCTGGGCCCCGCCAAACAACGTTTAGTCAACGGGACCTGGAGAAGGCCAACTCTGTGGGACCTTATCGGTCGCTGGGATTTGTGCAGTAGCAGGCGGTTCCGGAGATACTCTGGTCCACTGCCGTGTGGGGCTTTAAAGGTCATAACCAAAACTTTGAATTGTCATAGATTTTATTATATTTATTTATTATATGAATCAGGGATGAAATGTTCCAGGTTCGCTCGTGCCTGTCAGTCATCAGAGAACAGGTCGCCAAGGGGGTGCGAAGCTCCACCCACTTGCCGAGATGCCAGGATTTGCGCATGCACAGATGGTAAAAGAATGTTCCAACACTGGAAGTTTTTAAGAAGATGTTGGATAACTATTTGTCTGGAGTGGTTTAGGGGGTTTCCTGCATAAGTAGGGGGGTTGGACTAGAAGACCTCCAAGGTCCCTATTCTATTCTTTTCTTTTCTATTTTATTCTATTCAGTAAAGGGCTGCAAAAATTTTACTATCATACTGTGGGTGTGGCTTATTTTGTCGATGTGGCTTGCCAGCCATGTGACCAGGTGGGAATGGCTTGATGATCATGTGACTGGGCCGGGTGGCTTAAAGGTGGCCAACCTGATGTCACTCCATATCAAAGGTTTGGGTTAGGATGCCTGGCTTCTCCTCGCCTCAAAGAGATACAGTTTCCCTAGCTATTTATTATTACTGAACATCCAAAATATGCTATTTAATTCTATGTATATATGTCATAAATGTACATACATATTACACACAGGCACACAAAAATATACATTATCTACTATATAAACTGTATGTGTACGTACACACACCCACGCACGCACAGCTCTTCTAAAATTATACACATTCAACCTCATTTACTGCGATAGGAAAAACATATCCAGAGCCCAGAAGGGAATTTTTTTTTTTCTACTGGTTCTGCGTGCCTGACCATACCCAGAGGAGCCCATCACTGATCCTATTCTCTTCTGTTCTGTTCATTCTCTTCTGTTCTCTTCTATTCTATTCTGTTCTGTTCTATTCTGTTCATCCTCTTCTGTTCTGTCCTATTCTATACTGTTCTGTTCATTCTCTTCTGTTCTCTTCTGTTCTGTTCATTCTGTTCTGTTCTCTTCTGTTCTGTTCATTCTGTTCTGTTCTATTCTATTCTGTTTATTATCTTCTGTTCTGTTCTATTCTGTTCTGTTCATTCCCTTCTGTTCTATTCTCTTCTGTTCTGTTCATTCTCTTCTGTTCTCTTCTCTTCTGTTCTATTCTGTTCATCCTCTTCTGTTCTGTCCTATTCTATACTGTTCTGTTCATTCTCTTCTGTTCTCTTCTGTTCTGTTCATTCTCTTCTGTTCTGTTCTCTTCTATACTGTTCTGTTCATTCTCTTCTGTTCTCTTCTGTTCTGTTCTATTATGTTTATTATCTTCTGTTCTGTTCTATTCTGTTCTGTTCTGTTCATTCCCCTCTGTTCTATTCTGTTCTGTTCATTCTGTTCTTTTCTGTTCCGTTCCGTTCCGTTCCATTCCGTTCCGTTCCGTTCCATTCTGTTCATTCTCTTCTGTTCTGTTCTGTTCATTCTCTTCCGTTTTGTTCTATTCTGTTCTGTTCTGTTCATTCCCTTCTGTTCTATTCTGTTCTGTTCATCTCTTCTCTCTTTGTCTCTTCTGTTCTTCTCTATTCTGTTCTGTTCATTCTCTTCTGTTCTCTTCTGTTCTGTTCATTCTCTTCTGTTCTATTCTGTTCTGTTCCCCTTCCCTTCCATTCTATTATAATGTGAGCTTCTGTTTCCCTGCAAATGACAAAACAGAAGATCACAAAGGAAAAAGATCTTACCTTGTGCCGTGCTGTCAGTGTTAGGATGCACCCCGTTCTACCAGCCAGCTGGTCTTTGGGTCTCTGCTGCGCATGCGCACATTTCTGCACATGTGCACATTCGCATATGTCCCACACATGCTGTTTGGGGCACTCAGTGTCTAAAAGGTTTGCCATCACCGGTCTAAGCAAAGTTTTCCAGGCTCGGTGTTTTAAACCACCCCCAGGATAAATAATCCTAATCTCTGCATTTTGCAACACCTGTAATTACTTTGCTTGAGGGACCAATTTTTTTTTCCTGTCCACCTGTGACTTTCCTCCCATCACCAAAGGCATGGAAAAACGGCTCGTTTGTTGACGTTCCCAAGGAATAAGCCCTATGTGGCATTGGGCCAAATTACCTGCGGGACTGCCTCCTACCGCATGAGTCCCAGCGACTGATGAAGTCCAACAGAGTTGGCCTTCTCCAGGTCCTGTCAACTAGACAATGTCGCTTGGCGGGGCCTAGGGTAAGAGCCTTCTCTGTGGCAGCCCCAGCCCTCTGGAATCAGCTCCAACTGGAGATTCACACTACCCCCACCCTCCTCGCCTTCCGTAAGAATCTTAAGACTCATTTATGGAGTTGGGGCAATTAGACCTTAGAAACATAGAAACATAGAAGATTGACGGCAGAAAAAGACTCATGGTCCATCTAGTCTGCCCTTATACTATTCCCTGCATTTTATCTTAGGATGGATCTATGTTTATCCCAGGCATGTTTCAATTCAGTTCCTGTGGATTTACCAACCACGTCTGCTGGAAGTTTGTTCCAAGCATCTACTCCTCTTTCAGTCAAATAATATTTTCTCACGTGGCTTCTGACCTTTCCCCCAACTAACCTCAGATTGTGCCCCCTTGTTCTTGGGTTCACTTTCCTATTAAAAACACTTCCCTCCTGAACCTTATTGAACCCTTAGTCCCCTGGCCGACGAGTGTCATGTATGGTTGTCTGAGTGGGTATGATTGATTTTTAATACATTTGGGGATTTTACATTAGTTTATTTAGTTTTAAATTAATTGGATTTAGGCTGTTGTACTCTATTGTTTCTTTTTTATATGTTGTAAGCCATCCTGAGTCCCCGGAGAGGGGTGGCATATAAATCCAATCAATCAATCAATCAATCAATCAATCAATTAATCAATAACGTCAAGGGAAGGAAAATAAGTACTGTCTGCCAATGATATTCTCTAACTCAGTGTTTCCCAACCTTGGCAACTTGAACATATCTGGACTTCAACTCCCAGAATTCCCCAGCCAGCATTCGCTGACTGGGGAATTCTGGGAGTTGAAGTCCAAATATTTTCAAGTTGCCACTGCTCTAACTTACCCTCCCCAAAATGCATCGGGGAAGTCCAGTGGGTCAGCGATGGCCGAGAGCTTGTTATATTTACTACTGGGGTGATTTTGCCAAAAAATGTACCAGAAAGGATTGGCCAAGTCATCGTTCATAATAACAGAATAACAGAGTTGGAAGGGACCTTGGAGGTCTTCTAGTCCAACCCCCTGCTTAGGCAGGAAACCCTACAGCTAGTGATCGGCTGCTGCCCCCACAGGGTGGGGTGGGGGACGCAGTGGGAGTAGTAGGTTTATGCACTATTTGTTGAATACTTAATAGTTTTTTATTGTCCTTCCTTCTCTAGTACCTTAGCACGAGCCTTAATTACTTACTTTTGAAATAGAAAATAATTCTATAGTATGTTTTTACCCATAAATGCTTCAATCATTTTAATCATGATCTAGAACTGAACTTTTAGAGCAATGAAAGAAAATTGAGCTACTTGCCTAATCTGTTATCATACTGAACGTTGTGGGTTCAGTACAAAACTTGAAAATGTTACTGTGATCTTCAACAAATGATGCTATCTATCATTTGTCCTTTTTGTGGCTATTCAAATAATGTGACTTAATCTACTGAAAAAGAGTCCAAGCACCTATTTGAAAAGTTATCTTGGTCGGTAAGCCACTCCCACCCAGTCACATGACCTTTAAGCCATTCCCTGGTCACATGATTATCAAGCCACTCCCACCGGGTCACATGGCCAGCAAGCCACACCCTCAAAATAAGCCACGTCCACAGTGTGGCAGTAACTTTTTGGCAGCCCATCACTTCCTGCACCACTTCAGACAAGTGGTTATAAACCCTCAGCCTTCAGCTCTTTCTTGACTAGGAGAAAGCAACGGAAATGTCATGTTTTATGTCTGTCAATGCGAGTAGCGGGAGAGAAAAGGAGGCGCTTGACCAAAAGGAGCCGCAGAATGGCTCTCCGCCATCCATCTCTCCGAAGGAAAAACAAACAGCGTAGCTAGATCAGGCTGAGGACGAGATTAGAAAGAGCCAAAATGTAGGTCACACGCAAATTTTGCAACACAGTCGGAATTCTTTTGGGGCAGCTTCAAAGCCGAGGCTCCCAAGTCCTGGAAGGGCCGTTCCCAGGGATTGTTCTGGGCTTCTCTTTTATTTCCAAGCTTGATGTCATCTTTTATCAACGGCGAATAGGAAAGGACGATTTATCTGTCGTTTTTCATGCATCTTCATCCTGGGAACGAATTATGTTGGGGAAAGTGCCTGATTCCCCCCCCTCGCAACCAAGGCTGCTCTTGTTCCTCTTCTTTCTCTTTCTCTTCCTCCTCCTCCTCCTCCTCCTCCTCCTCCTCCTCCTCCTCTTCTTCTTCTTCTTCTTCTTCATCTCTTTCCTCTTGTTGTTCTTGTTCTTCTTCCTCCTCCTCTTCTCTTTCTCCCTCCCCTTCTTCTTCCTTCTCTTCTTCTCCTTCTTTCTCCTCCTCCTCTTCACCTTCTCCCTCTCCTTCCTCTTCCACTCTTCTCCTCTTCCTCCCCCCTTCTTCTCCCTCTCCTTCCTCCCCCTCCTCTTTTTCCTCCTTTCCTCCACCTCCCCCACTCCTCCCCCTTTTGCATTTTAAAAATATTTTCCAAGCCAGTTGCATTGCACAAGGGTGGAAAGACGGAAAGTGTCTCCTCTGATGGAGACAGCGGAGAGAGAAGGTCCCACTTGTGCACTTAAATGTTCGAACACTCCGTGAAAATAGCTGGCAGCTTCCATCCTTCATTCTTTTCATTAAAAGAGTTGGAGAATACGCTGGGGAGCAAGGAGAGAAAGAGAGAGGCGGGGAGGGAGGGGAGAAAAGTGGGCCATTGTACTGCAAACACAATCCCTCCTCGGCCATTGAAGCAACTTTCCGGTTGCATTCCAACGTGACATTTTGCTTCCTGATCCAAGAATGACAAGCGGGAAAGACCAGGCGGTAGGGAAAGGTGCCAGATGCGAAACAAAGCAAAATAGGATGCCAAACACCAACTCAGAGAGAAAATTCTTTCTTTCTTTCTTTCTTTCTTTCTTTCTTTCTTTCTTTCTTTCTTTCTTTCTTTCTTTCTTCCTTCCTTCCTTCCTTCTTTCTTTCTCTTTCTCTTTCTTTTTCTTTCTTTCTTTCTTTCTTTCACTTTCTCTCTTTATTTTTTCTTTCCTTCCTTCCTTCCTTCCTTCCTTCCTTCCTTCCTTCCTTTTTTCATAGACCGCCCTTCTCCTATTAAGAAGAAAAGCCGTTCTTGGCTCACGTTCTTGGCAATCTCATACTACTTACCAGAGCTTACAAAACTTTTGACAGACCCATCCTCGAATACAGCTCATCCGTTTGGAACCCATATCGCATCTCAGTCATTAACACCCTTGAAAATGTCCAAAGATACTTCACCAGAAGAGCCCTTCACAGAATACCCTATGAGACTAGACTTTCAATCCTGGGCCTAGAAAGCATAGAACTAAGATGCCTTAAACAAGATCTAAGTATTTCCCACAAGATCATATGCTGCAACGTCCTGCCTGTTGGCGACTACTTCAGCTTCAACCACAACAACACAATAGCACACAACAGATTTAAACTTAATATTAACCGCTCCAAAATTGACTGTAAAAAATATGACTTCAGTAACCGAGTTGTTGAAGCATGGAACTCATTACCGGACTCCATAGTGTCATCCCCAAACCCCCAACACTTTACCCTTAGATTATCTATGGTTGACCTATCCAGATTCCTAAGAGGTCAGTAAGGAGCGAGTACAAGTGCACTAGAGTGCCTTCCGTCCCCTGTCCTATTGCTCTCCTATATCTCCTATACCTTTCTTCTATTCCTATATCTCTTCTTCTATTCTTTCATTGATATGTTCTATTACTTTATCTTCTTTTCTATTCTTTCTCAGATATATTTTACTATGAGTATCTCCTCTATAACCTTCATCATGTATTTTACTATGTGTATATAGATATATATACACCCACTAAAACCCTCATTGTGTATTGGACAAAATAAATGAATGAATGAATGAATGAATGAATGAATAAATGAATAAAAAAAATAAAATAAATTTGAACCCCCAAATTCTGTCACTAAGCAAGACATATCTTTGATTTTGCCCCATTTTACCACCTTTCTTGCCACATTTGTTAAGTCAATCATTGCAGTTGTTAAGTGAGTGATATGGTTGTTAAATGAATCTGGCTTCCCCATTATTAACTTGGTTTGTCATAAGTTTACAGCATAGTTAAGAGCTGAGGTGGCGCAGTGGTTAAGAGGGCAGTACTGCAGGCTTCTTATTTTGCTGACTGGCAGCTGCCTTCAATTTGGCAGCTTGAATCTCACCAGGCTCAAAATTGACTCATTCTTCCAGGTTGTTGGGGGGCAAGAGAATGACTCTGTAAAACTGTGAAAAATCTGTAAAAAATACAGTTTATATAGTAGATAATGTAGATTTTTGTGTGCCTGTGTGTAATATGTATATACACATATGGCATATATACATAGAATTAAATAGTATATTTTGGATGTTCAGTAATAGTAAATACATAAGGAAATTGTATTTCTTTGAGGCGAGGAGAGGCCAGGCACCCTAACCCTAACCCAAACCCTTGATGAGGAGAAGGAGAAGCCGGTGGAATAGGAAATGGAGATGGAAAGGGAGAAGGAGATGGAGAAGGAAAAGGAGGAAGAGGAGGAGGAAGAGGAGGAGAAGAAGAAAAAGAAGAAGAAGAAGAGGAGGAGGAGGAGGAAGAGGAGGAGGAAGAGGAGGAGGACAGAGAAGGAGATGATGATGATTACATTATTTTCACATAATAAATGTTTGCTGTGTTGATGAACAGTCTGAAACTTCATGAAATGGATTGATAAGTAGAAAATAATTCAGGGTACCTAGTTAATGAGCTAGTTAATTTCTTTGTCTGAAAAGTTTTGCCCACAGCAACCACAGTATCTTTCCTTAGCTCAGATTTGGTTCTGGAATTTTCAGTTTTTCAGAGAGTTCTGCTGATGAGGAAGGAAGGAAGGCAAGAATCACAGCTCTCGTTACATATTTTTATTCCAAAATTCCTTTGAGCTGGAAAGGCTAAAAAACAGAATGATGAATGAATAAACAGATTACTACATGCTCCTTAAAGGAGAAATGACTTAAAATCTAAGAATCCCTTAACTAGAGGTCCCTTTACTAATTTAAATCGTCAGTATCTGCCATACATGTAATAGTAAACAAACACAGGGCATCAGAAGAAATTGGATTTAATTCAATGGCCTTTTTAAACTATAAAGATTCTTATACAATTTCAATTTGTTTTCAGAATCAGACTAAATGCAACTATTTTCACTCTGATTCATATGTTCTTTACTACCATGTTTTATATACCTAGCTGTTCTCAAAAAAATCTCAAATTTCCTGCCCCAAAAGTGGCATTTAATCTGACTTCATTATAATACACTGGAAGTAGAGAGAGAGAAAAAAATCTGCAACCGTTTTTCCATTACAACTGACAAAATCCTAAATACGGTAGGTATGCTTGTGTTTGGAAACAGTAATTCTCTCTATAAACAGAAATGAAAGAGCCAGCATTCATTTTAATACTACTCATGTACATATTTATTGAAAAAAAATGTTTCCACAATTAATTTTAACAGCTTTATGCTGGATGGCTTCTTTTACACTATAGCATTATGTACAGTTGATGAAAAGGTCATCGTGATGGAGGAAGGCAGAGAGAGAAAATAGAAAACAAGTAGAAAGTTCTACTTAATTTGCACAGCTATGTGAGAAATTTCCTAGCTGTTAAAATTCTGAAAATGTTGTAACAATAAATTGAAGTAGAGACCTTCAAACTTCTAGGTTCTATCATATCTCAAGACCTAAAATGGTCACTTCACATCAAAAACATCATCAAAAAAGCACAACAAAGAATGTTCTTTCTGCGCCAGCTCAGGAAGCTCAAACTGCCCAAGGAGCTGCTGATACAGTTCTACAGAGGAATCACTGAGTCTGTCATCTGTACCTCTATAACTGTCTGGTTTGGTGCTGCAACCCAACAGGACCGACACAGACTTCAGAGGACAATCAGAACTGCAGAAAAGGCAATTGCTGCCAACCTGCCTTCCATTGAGGACTTGTATACTGCACGAGTCAAAAAGAGGGCGGGGAAAATATTTACTGATCCCTCACATCCTGGACACAAACTGTTTCAACTCCTACCCTCAAAACGTCGCTACAGAGCACTGCACACCAAGACAACTAGACACAAGAACAGTTTTTTTCCGAATGCCATCACTCTACTAAACAAATAATTCACTCAACACTGTCAGACTTTCTACTAAATCTGCAATTCTATTCTACTAGTTTTTCTCATCATTCCTATCACCCATTTCCTCCCGTGTTGACTGTATGGCTGTAACTTGTTGCGTATATCCTAAGATTTTTATTAATATTGCTTCTTCATTGCTTATTTGACCCCTATGACAATCATTAAGTATCGTACCACCTGATTCTTGACGAATGTATATTTTATTTTATGTACGCTGAGGGCATATGCACCAAGACAAATTCCTTGTGTGTCCAATCACACTTGGCCAATAAAATTCTATTCTATTCTATTCTATTCTAAAAGTGGAAAAGTCAGGTCAAAAGTAATGACACATTACCTACCATTTATTAACTATATTTTACATTATGATAGAGAGCCAGCGAGAGATGTTCAGAATCCATTCTATCAATTAAAAATAATAATAGAAACACTCCTTAAGTCCTGGGAAGTGAGATTGTATTCAGAAAAGGCTGATTCCTCCCTAATTCACTGGCATGTAACAGGGAGGGAAGGAAAAGTGCAAGATTTTGCTATGTAGCCTATCTCGATAAAGTATAGTTCTAATCATCTGTTGAGTCAATTTCCTGATCTAATCTACCTTAAAGCTGACAATCGTTTGCCTATTTAGTTTGTTTGCATCTCACATTTATTATTTTTATGAATATGGCATCTAATTCTTCTTCCTCCACCTGCTTCCCCCAAAACATCCATTATTATTATTATTATTATTATTATTATTATTATTATTATTATTATTATTATTATGTCAGTACAACACAGCAAACGAGATCACTATGCTGGATTTCGTATTTCATCACCAGTCGGGCGCTTTCCAAGCACCTAGCACTGCGTGATGTAGCGGCAAATTATGTTTGCCGATCCCAGTAAAGCAGCCTTTTGCAATTGACAGATGGAGATTGTATCAATTCCAATGGTTTTCAAATGTCCACTGAGATCCTTTGGCACTGCGCCCAGCGTGCCAAGTACCACAGGGACCACTTTCAGGGGCTTATGCCAGAGTCGTTGCAGCTCGATTTTTAGATCTTCCTATTTCACTAATTTCTCTAGCTGCTTCTCCTGAATTCTGCTGTCTCCTGGGATTGCGATGTCGATGATCCATACTTTCTCTTTCTCCATGATCACAATGTCTGGTGTGTTATGCTTCAGAATTCGGTCAGTCTGAAGTCCCACAATAGTTTTGCTTGCTCATTTTCGACCACTTTTTCGGGCTTATGATGCCACCAGTTCTTTGCCACTGATAAATGGTAGTTCCGGCACAAGTTCCAGTGGATTATTATTACTATTATTATTATTATTATTATTATTATTATTAATTATTATTATTTATTAGATTTGTATACCGCCCCTCTCCGCAGACTCGGGGTGGCTCACAGCAGTGATAAAACAGTATACAATGGCAAATCTAATATTAAGTCTAAAATAACAATTTTACATTAAAAACCAAAAAAAAACCTTATATAAAAGCATACACACAAACATACCATACATAAAACTGCATAGGCAAGGGGAGATGTCTCCGTTCCCCCATGCCTGATGGCAGAGGTGGGTTTTAAGAAGTTTACGAAAGGCAAGGAGGGTGGGGGCAGTCCTAATCTCCGGGGGGGAGCTGGTCCCAGAGGGTCAGGGCCGTCACAGAGAAGGCTCTTCCCCTGGGTCCCGCCATCCATCCATCTACCCACCCACCCACCCATCCATCCATCTACCCACGCACCCATCCTCCCACTCATCCACCCATCCACCCATCCACCCAATAATCCATTGATCCAATAATTAGATATCTTTATCAGTTAAGACTTAGAAACAGGGATGGTGTGAAACCAATAGAGGACCCTTTAGATATGTTTCAAAAAAGTGTATTAGACAATGTTTCTTTATCCTGCCTTGAAAAAGTGTATAAAAGCTTCTTGAATCTTTTGTTCTGGGTCCTGGCATTTTTACGGCTGGGACCCCTTTTATTGAAATGCTTCAATATCTGTTACATCATAACAGCTACTATTATGGTGTAGCAAACAGATTTTTGTATATATTGCTTAGCAATATTTTCACACAGCCGCAATCCAAACATACAACTTGATAAAAAAAAGAAACAAAATCAACTAAAATAGCAATAATTTTAAAATATCAAGAAACATTACAGGCACTGTTAAGCTAAAGTAAATCAAAGGTTAAAGGCCCACTGGAGCACCTCAAGTGGGCCTTTGAACGGGTCCAAAGATGGGCTACAAGAATGGTGGAAGGTCTTAAGCATAAAACTTATCAGGAAAGACTCCATGAACTCAATCTGTAGAGTCTGGAGGACAGAAGGGAAAGGGGGGACATGATTGAAACATTTAAATATGTTAAAGGGTTAAATAAGGTTCAAGAGGGAAGTGTTTTTAATAGGAAAGTGAACACAAGAACAAGGGGGCACAATCTGAGGTTAGTTTGGGGAAAGATCATAAGCAACATGAGAAAATATTATTGTATTGAAAGATTAGTAGATCCTTGAAACAAACTTCCAGCAGACATGGTTGGTAAATCCACAGTAACTGAATTTAAACATGCCTGGGATAAACATATATCCATCCTAAGATAAAATACAGGAAATAGTATAAGGGAAGACTAGATGGACCATGAGGTCTTTTTCTGCCGTCAATCTTCTATGTTTCTATGTTTCTACCCCTGCTTTGGATTCTGCTGGTAGAATTGTCTATTCCTTAATTTTTTTAATCAGGCCTGTCCTTTTGCACAGAGGAGAGGTAAAAAGAATGCAAAGGTATCGTTTGGCTGGTTCAATCTGGTGTTTGCAAATTGGCTGTTAGATTCTTTGGCTTCCTCCCTGGAGGTCATGGAGGTCTAGATTGAATACATACGATTGCCTGCAACAGATCTGAGCAGCTCCCCCTGGGCACTTGGCACTCACTGCTTGAATTCTCACTATCTGCATCAAATATACCTCTGACCCCTGTTAACACAGATACGTTGTTGTAGTCAGGGGGAAGGTTAGCCCAGTTTCTCACCGGGCGAGATTCAAGAGGAGAGTCAAGGTAAACGGAAGAAGGAACTAATGTTGACACATTGACCCATAAAATTCTTGCTAGACATGCAAAGCTTCTTTCCTTTTTTGTGATTTTGGATTTTGAGGACCTGTATTCTGCACGAGCCAGAAAGAGGACTGTGAAAATATCTACAGACCCCTCACATCCTAGACACGAAAGCTATTCCAACTTCTTCCCTTAAGACGATGCAATAGGGCTGTGATGGGCGAACCTATGGCATGCGTGCAATGAAGGGCTGGGAAAAGTGGGTGGAACTTATTTTGTGGGTGGGGCTTGCTGGCCATGTGACCAGGTGGGGGGTGGCTTGATGATCATGTGACTGGGGGCGGTGCTTAAAGGTCATGTGATTGGCTTAAAGGTGGCCAACTTGACATCACTCATGTCAAGGGTTAGGGTGCCTGGCCTCGCCTCAAAGAGATACAATTTCTCTATCTATTTACTATTACTGAATGTACAAAATATAAAATTTAATTCTATGTATCTATGCCATGTGTACATACATATTACACACAAAAATATACATTATCTACTATATAAACTATATGCGTATGTACACACACACACACACACACACACACACATAGCTCTTCTAAAATTATACACATTCAATCTCCTGTTTGCCTTCCTGACCAGGTAGGTTTGCAACTGACTCGCTGGCCCAGGGATTCACCACTGACAATTCAAGAAGGAATTATGAAATCAAGAAAGACCCCCACCAAACTTTGAATCTTGGTCCCCTTAAACTTCAAGCACAGCACAATTCTACCCAGAACAAACCCTGCTATTGAGCTTTCCAGAAGACCCAAACAACACAAGAGCACACAACAGATTCAAGCTTAATATTAACCGCTCCAAACTTGACTGTAAAAAATATGACTTTAGTAATCAGGTTGTTGAAGCGTGGAACTCATTACCGGACTCCGTAGTATCATTATTATTATTATTATTATTATTATTATTATTATTATTATTATTTATTAGATTTGTATGCCGCCCCTCTCCGTAGACTCGGGGCGGCTCACAACAATAACAAGAACAATGTTAAAAACAAATCTAATAATTTAAAAAACACTAAAAACCCCATTATTAAAAGCAAACACACACACAAACATTCCATGTATAAACTGTATAGGCCCGGGGGAAATGTGTCAATTCCCCCATGCCTGACGGCAGAGATGGGTCTTAAGAACTTTACGAAAGGCAAGGAGGGTGGGGGCAGTTCTAATCTCCGGGGGGAGCTGGTTCCAGAGGGTCGGGGCCGCCACAGAGAAGGCTCTTCTCCTGGGTCCCGCTAAACGACATTGTTTAGTCGACGGGACCCGGAGAAGACCAACTCTGTGGGACCTAACCGGTCGCTGGGATTTGTGCGGCAGAAGGCGGTCCCGGAGGTATTCCCTAACCCCCAACATTTTACCCTTAGATTATCCACAGTTGACCTCTCCAGATTCCTAAGAGGTCAGTAAGGGGCGTACATAAGTGCACTAGAGTGCCTTCCGTCCCCTGTCCTATAGTCTCTCCTATATCTCATACTTCTTCTCTACTATATCCTCTATAATCTTCATTGTGTATTATTGTGCATTGGACAAAATAAATAAATAAAATAAAATAAAATCTGCTGAAAGGAAGCATCTCCTTCTCGCCAAGTTTATTAGTCTGCTCTCATTCCCCCCCCAAAAAAAATCTGGTTCCCTACTCATCAATTCCAAGACTCCCCCACAAGTCGAAGGCATCTGCAGCTCCTCATGAAGTAGCAATGCACAATTAAATATCATCAGCATGCTGATGAAACCTAGTCTCAAACTGTCGGATGACCTCTCAACGGTAGTTTCATATGCATTTGGAATTACATGTGGGAGAGAAATTGGAGAGCACAGGGGCTCAATCATTCCTTCCCCCGTAGCCATTAACTGGAACTGCATACTCAAGGAGGAATGGAACCCCTGCAAAACAGCATCCCCGATTCCCAACTCTATTATAGAAGGTGAACCTCCAAGTAGCTCACGCGTGAGAAGCATAATGGGGAAACCTCAGATACCGTGGACCTTTCCTGCTGCTAAGGTGAGATGCTATCTACCCACCTCTGAGTCTGCAGAAAACTATGTCAGCATGAATCTGCCTGCCCCCCCTTTTCTCCTCCCAAGCATTACTTCCACCAACCTCTATTTTCACTCACTGCCACGAGTTGCTCCTTGGTGGTGGGCATAGTTCCCTCTAAGCTGAGCAGTGAGCAATCACTCACTTAAAAATCATCACCAACTCAGAGTTTTCCAAACCTGCCCAGAAGCCGAGAGGGAAATTTTATTATTATTTCTGTGCCGCCCAGTCCCAAAGGAACTGCCGCTCAGACACTATACTTTTCCGCCCACCCCCCCAAAAAATTAGAGAGAACACTGGTGGTGGGTTTCAAATCCAATAGACTTTGCATATATGGAGACTGTCCGAGGATGGTTCCTGTTGTAGCCCACACCACATCTCAGACATCAACACTCTCGAAAACGTCCAAAGATACTTCACCAGAAGAGCCCTTCACTCCTCCACTCGAAACAGAATATCCTACGAAAATAGACTAACTATCCTGAGTCTTGAAAGCCTAGAACTACGGCGCCTAAAACACGATTTAAGTATTGCCCACAAGATCATATGCTGTAACGTCCTTCCGGTCAACGACTACTTCAGCTTCAACCACAACAACACAAGAGCACACAACAGATTCAAACTTAATATTAACCGCTCCAAACTTGACTGTAAAAAATATGACTTTAACAATCGAGTTGTCGAAGCGTGGAACTCATTACCGGACTCGATAGTGTCAACTCCCAACCCCCAACATTTCTCCCTTAGACTATCCACGATTGACCTCTCCAGGTTCCTAAGAGGCCAGTAAGGGGCGTATATAAGTGCACTGATGTGCCTATCGTCCCCTGTCCAATTGTCTTTCCTTATCTCATATATCATATATATTCTCTCCTTATCTATCTATCTATACATATATATATATATATATATATATATATATATATATATTATATATATATATATATAATATATATTCTCTCTGTATCTCTTATATCATATATATTATCTTCTTTTTTACTTTCTATCTTTATATACTGTATATTACTTAATATCTGTTCTCTTCCATATGTATTGTATATTGAACAAAGAATAAAAAATAAAAAATAAAATAAATAAATAAATAAGTAGTTGGCTCTAGCCCAGCTCCTGCCCCAAGGAATGTGGAGGTGGATGCAGGGGAAACATCAACATGTCATAGGTCTGTTTTATTGCAGACAGAGTCAGGTAGTGCAGTTTCCTCGGACGAAGAAGAAGGTGAGGGCGACTTGGAAGAGGGGGGCTTGGCACACAGCCCAGGAAGCCAATCTCCATTATCTTCGGTCGATTTGGATGAGGAAGTGTTAGACCCATGCAGGCACAGAATTATGCATCAAAGAGACCAATTGAGGAAGTATTACAGGAGATAAGGGAGGCCACCTGTGTTTGGGTGAGGCTCCAGTAATTAGAGCTGCTGATATAAATAGCAGCGTGCTGGTTTGGCCGTTGTGGAAGATTATCTGATCGTTGTTTCTTCAGGACCTTGCCTTGCTGTTTCCAGACTTTGTTTGTTGATTTTTCACGACTTTGAAACCAAAGCAGAGCACAGTGTGTGTGTCTCACTTTGTGGAAGAAGGAAGGCTGTGACGTTTCTTCACAGCTGCTAGCTAAGTACTTAAGGACTGGTTAAGGGGATTGTACAGCCTACAAGGTTGTTTTGGGACGAGTGCTCTTTGCAATACAAAAAGGGTGCTTTGTTTCTTTTGAATTTTGTGATAAAGAACTTTGTTTTTGAATTTTCAAGTGTGTGTGTGTGTCTGAAATTTGTACCCTTGAATTTTCGGGAGATTCATACCATAGAGCCCGGCAGAACAGTTCCCAAGCAAGGGGAAAGATGTACATTGCTCAACAGTAGTAACTGCGAGAGGGATCTTGGAGGCTAGTGGATAACCATTTAAATATGAGCCAGCCTTGTGCAGCAGCTGTCAAAAAAGCCAACACAGTTCTAGGCTGCATTAATAGAGGGATAGAATCAAGATCACACAAAGTGTTAATACCACTTTATAATGACTTGGTAAGGCCACACTGTGAATACTGCATTCACTTTTGGTCACCATGATGCAAAAATAATATTGAGACTCTAGAAAGAATGCAGAGAAGAGCATCAAAGATGATTAGGAAACCAGAGACTAAAACATATGAAGAATGGTTGCAGGAACTGGGCATGGCTAGTTTAATGAAAAGAAGGACCAGGGGGGACATGATAATAGTGTTCCAATATCTTAGGGTTGCCACAAAGAAGAAGGAGCCAACCTATTCTCCAAAGCACCTGAGGGTAGAACAAGAAGCAATGGGTGGAAACTAAACAAGGAGAGAAGTAACTTAGAACTAAGGAGAAATTTCCTGACAGTCAGAACAGTTAATCAGTGGAACAGCTTGCCTCCAGAAGTTGTGAATGTCCCAATACTGGAAGTTTTTAAGAAGATATTGGATAACCATCTGTTTGAAGTAGTGTAGGATTTCCTGCCTAAGTCCCTCAAATGTTGCAACCCTGCTATCATATCACTCCTAGTCCTTCTTTTCATTAAACTTGGTATGCTCAATTTCTGCAATCAGAAATTAGCTGACAGGAGCATGTAAGGTGTAAGTACAAGCTCCAGGTGTAAGAAAGCATTGTAGCAATGGTGTGATCTCTGCTTTGCATATAGGAAGCCTCAGGCTTGGTTCTGCAACATTTTCTAGATTGCAAAAGACACCACCTGCCTGGAGCTGTTAAGAGAGATACAGTCAACATGCATGTTGACCAAGATGCCATAAATAATTGAATAAATGTCCTAAACATCAGAGTAAAGCATTCAGTGGTATACAACAAGTATATATGTGTATATGTTTACGTTTATACAGTACATCTACCTGTTCAGCAGAGGGCTGCCTGCCGCCAGTGCTACCGGTGACATCCCTGCAGCAGGCGTGGGCACTCGTCTGGTGCGCGTTCAAGCAGGCATGGGTGACCTTGAGATTCGGCTTCCTGCACATGTGCTGAAACTAAATCCTGCGCATGTGAGATTTTGGAAATTTTCGCCCATTTTTTTTTGCTTCTGCAAAAATTGCCAAAATCTTGCGCAGGTGAGCATCCTCGCAGGAGATTTGGCTTCCTGTGCATGCACAAAAGCCAAATCTCACATGGGGGCATGCGTGCACATGCCAGTCATGCGCAACTGTGCATGCATCCTTGATTTTACTACCACTCTATAGAGTGGCCCCCTCTGGCAGCAACCCACCACTTTAAACCTGTTAGCCTAGAGGTTAATTCTCTGCCTTACAAGGCAAAGGTTGCAGGTTCAAGTCCCAGTGAGGGTATGGCTAGCTGATGAGGTCAAAATAAGGCCGAAATAGATCTATCCTAGTCTTCCTTAATTTTCAAATTCAGCAAAAACATGTGACATATATATAGTGTGTGTGTGCCTATGTATGTAAATATGTATATGTGTGTATGTATGTATACATATATGTGTGTATGTATATGTATGTTACCATTTGTGGGCAGATTTTAAGTGCCTAATATACCTTAGCTAATTTATGTGACAACTGTGTTTATTCCTTTCCCTAATAGTATCAAACTGAATATAGACTTCATAGGTTATGGATTGTAATTTTAGTAGTACAGTATTCACAATGCATAATTGATAGACTGGGTTTTATTATGGATTTTATCTGTTTTTTATCATTTTATCTTACAATTTTTGATTGTGTATTCACTAAGTGTTTTTATTTGTTTTGGTCTATGACTGTAATAATAAATTTGAAGCTTGAAGATTTTCAAAATACTGTCCTGGTGTCTGAGTATCCAGAGGTCTTCATCAAGAAGATGGTTTACAAGCCAGAAAAAATGGAAAATGTGGTGAAGGAAGTGTTAGGTAGTGGCGGTAGGAGGATGTACTTGATGTTTAACGCCATTCACCAAGTAGTCTTTGATGGATAACTGGAATCTACAGAGATACACACTGGGTGCTTTCATGAATCAGAGTTGGGGTAGGCTGCACTAAATTCTTTCCTTCAGCATGAACAAAAAGCAATAATTATCGGTTGCCCATTTTGGGGAATATAAAAACCAACTCTGTCAATGTGGCTTCTTTGCTTAGCAAAAATATATTTGGTCAGTGAAAAACAGCGGATAGACTACAAGTCAGCAGTACCAAGCTGGATGGTCCATAAGAACTGGACATAACCTTCTAGATTGAAGTAGTCTTTAATTTACAATTATTCATTTAGTGACTGTTCACAGTTATAACCATAGTGAAAAAGTGACCGTTTTTTCACATACAACCATTGTAGCATCTCTGCGGTCACATGATCAAAATTCAGATGCTTGGCAACTGACATGTACTTATGACAGCTGTAATGCTCCAGGATTATATACTGTATTTTTGGAGTATAAGATGCACTTTAGTTTTGGGGGAGGAAAACAAGGGCGGAGGGATTTTTGCCTCTGCCTCCAGCAATTTACCTCCCAGCAAACAGCACAGATTATATAGAATAAATAGAATTATTTATTGGCCAAGTGTGATTGCACACACAAGGAATTTGTCTTTGGTGCATAGGCTTAATGCGCTGTTTATATACACTGTTTGCTCTGTATTGCTGTGCATGTGTGCTGACCCATAGAAATAGCAAATAATTGGAGAAATGTACATTATGGCAGTATATAAATGCCAGAAAGCTTTCTTAAATGTGGTCACCCTATGTCCTCCCAATTATTTAAATAAATCTTCTCCAAACATGACTGTCAGGGTTTAACTTAACCTTATCGTAATACTAAACAAGACACTGTTACATTTCAGATTATACTTGTACAGATGCTGTTAAAATTGATGTGGCTTTTTTGAAGCATACATTATTCTCTTCTGTTTAAAAGAAGATGCAAAAACACGGGGCCTCTTCAGATCAAGCATTTATTTTAAAAAGCTTCTTCATTTTGTTAAGCTGTCTAGAGCAATAATAAAGCGGTCTTTAAAAATAAGTCTAATAATTTGAACATTCTACAGACATTTATAGTTAGCGACTTACCTCCTTGTATCCAGTTTCAGCAACTAATTAGCACAAGAAAATAAAATTCTGCCCCTGCCTCTCCCTCCCAGCAATTTGCCTCCTTGCAGCTTTAGTTTCACTTTCATTTAGCATGTGGACCTATCTGCAGATTCAACCAGCTGGTGGTCCGGAGGCTGATAATCAGTTGCTTGTGCTAATCAGGCTCTTGGCTGTTTGCTGCAAGGAGGTAAATTTCTGGGAGGCAGAGGGTGGGGATGGCTGGCAGGGGCTATATTTGGTGTATAAGTTGCACTCAAGTTTCCACCCTCTTTTGGGGGGGCTAAAAAGGTGCATCTTATACTCTGAAAAATACGGTAATCCCCTTTTGTAACATCCTAAAAAAAACCAAGGAATCAACGGGGAAGCCAGATTCACTTAACAGTTGAATCACTAATTTAAGAACTGCAGTGATTCACTTGACAACTGTGGCAAAAAAAATCTTAAAAGGGGCAAATGCCATTTAACAGCTATCTTGCTGAGCAATTTTGGGCTCAATTGTGGTTTAAGTCGAGGACTTGCACCGGTACTGAAAGATGGGCAGGTTTTTCAAAGCTACAACAGTAATTGCGAATAGACTTTGGCTCCACATATCTTGAGACTTGGGAGTTTAAGCAGTTGCTGGGGGGAAAATTGTGATACCTGTAGCATCCATCTCCAGTGCTCTTTACCCGTGCTGTGTGTTTCAATGTGTTTTTTAGAGTGTTATTAATGTTCCCCAGCAGTTCCCTTCACCCGGCTTCACAACTGCCCCAAATACAACCAGCCACAAACAAGCCAATCTTAGTCCACAAAGCAATAGCCAATAGTCCATAAGACAATAGAAAGTTGCTCCAAGAAGTAAGTCCACCAAACAAGCTCAACGCCACCAGGCAAAACTGAAAGTATATCCATGAGGGCTCACTAGGTAAGAGAAGTTCAGAATCTCAAGGCACAAAGTCAAGCAGGAAGCACGAGGATCAAACACATGGCCATAAACCAAACATGTTTTTTTAAAAATTATTATTATTATTATTATTATTATTATTATTATTATTATTATTATTATTTATTAGATTTGTATGCCACCCCTCTCCGTAAACTCGGGGCGGCTCACAACAATAACAAGAACAATGTAAAAAACAAATCTAATAATTTAAAAAACACTAAAAAACCCCATTATTAAAAGCAAACACACACACAAACATTCCATGTATAAACTGTATAGGCCCGGGGGAGATGTGTCAGTTCCCCCATGCCTGACGGCAGAGATGGGTCTTAAGAACTTTACGAAAGGCAAGGAGGGTGGGGGCAACTCTGATATCTGGGGGGAGTTGGTTCCAAAGGGTCGGGGCCGCCACAGAGAAGGCTCTTCCCCTGGGTCCCGCCAAACGACATTGTTTAGTTGACGGGACCCAGAGAAGGCCAACTCTGTGGGACCTAACTGGTCGCTGGGATTCGTGCGGCAGAAGGCGGTCCCGGAGATATTCTGTTCCCAGCAATGCCTCCCTCTGCCTGCTGTGATAAATAACTTTCCAAAGCATCCCATCAAGATGAGCGGGGCCTTCTCCTGAGTAATCTGGCAGATCTCTTTTGCTCTTGTCTTTTCTCTGCCCTGCATGCTCTCGGATCCACTGTGGAAGGCAGCTCCTCCTCCTCCTCTTCACTGACCTGCAATCTGTCTCCAGGTCTAAGTCCCCTTTTGGTCAGCAGTTCAGAGTCATTAATTAAACCAGTTCCTGATGTGCCAGGAATGAGCTCATCCTCCCTTACTCCGAGGAAGAGTCAGGGGAGTCATCCAAGGAAGACATCACATTGACAAAGAAACAGAAAACCTATAATGGATGTAAAAGCTGAAGATTCCAGAGCAGGAAACAGTGAAAAAGAAATTAACGTTCAATTGGCGGTTTCATGTCTCTGGGTAGTTCTTCAACCATGCTTGCTATTCTGCAAAGTTGGGTGGCTAGAGGGCTGTTGTATTCATGGAAGAATGCGATCGATTCATTGGGCTTCATTAGAAGGCGGGTTGTAGATTTCTGTGCACTTTGGAGGATTCAAGGAACACGCTCAGTTCACAGAATAACACATTTAATCTATTGAGCTGGAGCATTGCTTGGCACTGTGTGAAAACGTGCTAGAGCACTGCAGCTTCTCTGTAGCTCCAAAGCTGGTGTTGTAAGAAATATCCTCCTGGGTTTGGTTCCAAGTGGAGAAAAAGACACTGGAAGCATGGGGCTGCCTGGAAAGATGGTTTATTGGAGGACAGCAGGACCACATGGTCTGAGGTCCGAGGTGTTCTGTCTGACTCAATGACCAGTCAGCAATTAGATTCCAATTAATACTCAGATACAAAGATGGGAAGTATAATAGTCTATTGTTCAAGCAAACTTCTTGAAAATCACAAATTAAAGCAAGGAATGTCAATTGACTGCCAAAATTCAAAGCGAGCGGCAAAACTGATAAGGAATGTTCCAAAACAGAGTTGTAACTTAAAGCCTGTAGCTTGGTTGTGTTGTGATTCAGTCTGAGGATGCTCAGGGACCAGCTGCGTCTCTGCTGGATCCAGGCCCGGAGGAGGAGGACAGTGAACAGGAGTGGGAGGACCAGGCAGACGGGGGAGAGGAAAGTCAGGAAGAGGATGAGGGGGAGCAGCCTGAGAGCCCCGGGGGGGGGGGTGCTCTCCCCAGCCAGTAGCCTGGCCTCATTGCATGAGGAAGCACAGGCTATAATTGACATGAGACAGCGACGTGCAGCTCAGAGACGGGACCAATTAGAAAGGTATTGGCATCACTGAATTGGCAACAGCTGGGTTTGGGTGTGGTTCTCCTCAGCAGGGTTTAAAAGGCAGGCAAGCCTTTTCAGCCATGTGGAGCGTTAACAACTGGAAGTTCTGTGACCCTGCTTTGCTTCTCGGCGTCTCTGATGTTGGCTTGTGGCCTAGAAGACTGGAAGACTTGGGGGAGGCGTATGTTTGTTATCTCCAGCATTGTTTTTGACAGCAAGAATCCTGTTTTACTTCATGGCCTTCGTGAAACATCTTTGAAGTTTCAGCGTGTTCCTGTTTGTAAGGACATTTTCTGTTACCTGTGTTTGCTTTGAATTCTATAAACTGCCTTTGATTTTTACCAGTGTGTCTGGCTTCTCTTTTTGGGTTGGTGTTTGCCTCTGGAGGGACCCAGACAGAACAGGTTGAAGCAGAAATACTCACAGATTTCTCAAAACTATATTTTTTCAAGACTGCAGCAATATTTGAGAGGGGGAAAAAACTCTGAACTGGCTACCTCTTGTAGGTATAAACGTTGATTTCCTGCAAAAGGAACCTCCCAGTCCCCTCCCCTTTTAAACACTCTGTTATTACACACTGCTCACAGCAGTATTCAAGGCCACTCTCTATGTCTGTGTACCTGCTCTTGTCTCCCATGCATTCTTCTCACCTGTGCATCTAAAATGGGGTCCACAATCTCCCCCTCTTCATCAGACCCAGACAGGGCCCTAGCTGGGCATTCTATATTCTCTGAAGGACCCTCAATCTCCATCCCTTCCTCACCCTCACTATCCGACTCCCCTGATAGCGACATGGGCCTATGATGCTCAGACAGACCCAGTTCCTCCTCTTAAAGGAGCTGGCTGTGATCCAACCACAACACCAGGGAAAGGGGGCATCCATGCCTCGAGGATATTGAAGGAGAGAAAAGGAAGTTGCTGAGAGTCCCTGAGTTTTTCATACTCTCTGTTGGGCCCTACCTCAATGTTTCCTGTTCCTCTATAAAAATGCACTTTGATTGGTGGTCAGACTTCCAGGAGGCAGGAGTCTTAGCTAACTCTGTTGTCTGTGTCCCAGGCTTGGCTGATGTAATCTTCCCAGGTGCCATTGCTGAGTTTGTTTGCTAGATGGTGTTGTGATTAGCTCTGGCCCAGCTCCTGCCCCAAGGAATGTGCAGGTGGATGTGGGGGACACATCCAAATGCCGCAGGCCTGTTTTGCTCCCAATGGAATCTGCCGATGAAGCCTCCTCTGACCAAGGAAGCGTGAGTGACAGGGAAGAGGGGAGTTTGGCAGACAGCCCAGGAGGAGATCAATCATCTGTATCATCCCTGGATTCTGAATAAGAATTAATGGCACATCCACGCATACGTAGAGTGATGCATAGGAGACAACAACTGAAGGATTATTACAAGAGAAAATGAGGCCACCAGTGGTTGGGTGGGGCTGCTGTAATTAGTGCTACAGATAAAAGTACAGCCTGGTGTTTTAGCCTCATGGCAGTTTATCTGATTCATTGTTTTGTCAAGATCGTGGTTTTTGTGCTGTTCAAGATTGTGTGTGGACTCTCTGAACTTTAGAATTGGACTCAATTTCCCAGTTATTGGGTGAGCAATTGGACTGCATTTAACCTGTGCCTTATGTGTACCAGAAAATCCCTTTGACATTTAAAAAGGGAGCTGTTTCTGTTTTTCTGTTAAACGTTTGGGTTTTCCTTTTATCGTGTGGTGTGTGTCTTCCTGGACTAATTACCCTGTAATTACGGGCTGTTGAAACATGCAGGCAGAACAGATGGGTCTGCCTGAAGGGATAGATCTTTGTTATGTAGAACAGACTGGTCCAGGCTATTAACAAAGGTAGCTGGGATGAGTGAGCTGGGCCCATTCTTTGATGGCACATTGACAAAGGTGGGATTACTAAAAATGAGTCTTTTTTCTGCCTAAATCCATGTTTCTCCATTTCTCAGCCAGGGATATTCCATATAATATTCTGCCTTTTAAATATTTCCTAGGATATTTCATTTTTTCTAGGAGAGGGTTGGATGCTAACTTCCTACACTGGAAAACGTTATTTTCCATTGAAATTCCCTGAACTGAATTAATTCGCTACTTGGGAGATTCTAAGTAAAGCTCGCAAAAACTGATCAATCACAGCAAACCAAAACACCTCGGATAAGCTTAATTCCTTGGCAAGCCTGCTATATCCAGGCCTTAAACATATCTACAGGGACCTGTCTTTGTGCAACACATTTTAGCCTTCAACCATGATTTATAAATCACAATGGCTGGATTAATAACACACTAGGTCAAAAAACTAAAACCTGCACAAAGTGTGCACCAAACCAGTAAGAAATCTCTACTGGGAAATACTGCTGAATGTGTTACTTTCTCTGGAGGAGGTGCTTGCATGCAATTCCAATTAACACAGAATACAGAATTATTGGGCTACAAGGGATCATAGAGGTCTTCATTTAGAAAGTACCTCCAGAAAAGGGATATTGGGCATAGCCATTTCTACTTGTAGCCTGTTAGCATCTTTTTGATCCAGTAAAGAATCCTAACCAGAGACCTGGCAAAGACTGGATCATGTGGTATCTCACCGTCTCTGAGATTCTCATTAAATTTCCCACCCATCCATCTACGGGAAGAAACAGACTCCGTTTGTTGTTGCCTTGCTTCCTGGAACTTGTCCTTCTATGCTGAGAGACAAAGTGCATGCAAACATCCTACTCAAGGCCCAAGCTGCTCAACCTAGCAAGAACTGGTAGGAACCAGCCAGAAGTGTTGACAGAAGTCCTCACTAAATCAAAATGGCTAAGGAAGGCCTGTTTGCTCTCCTCCTGTTCAAAGGAAGCTGGGAAACACGAGAAAGGTGAAACAGGCAGATGAAATGACTGAAAACGTTCAATCCGAAGTGCAAAACAAAGGGCAACCAAAAATATAAAAGAAAAGAGTTTAAATTTCTTAGCTTGGCTAGTCTGGATGTTTCATCTGTGATTTGTTCAACAAAACGCAAGCAGGCAGGCAGGCAAGCAAGCGATGTCTGCTTAAATAGTAAGCAGTGAAGTTGTATTTCAGTGATGGTGAACCCTTTTTTCCTCGGGTGCCGAAAGAGTGTGGGCATGCACTAACATACATGCGCGAGTGCCCACACCCATAATTCAATGCCTGGGGAGGTCAAAAGCTGCTTCTCCCAGGCTGGAAACGGCCTGTTTTCCAATTTCAATAGGCTTGTGTTTTATTTATTTATTTGATTTTTATGCCGTCCTTCTCCTTAGACACAGGGCGGCTTACAATATGTTAGCAATAGCACTTTCTAACAGAGCCAGCCTATTGCCCCCACAATCCAGGTCCTCATTTTACCCACCTCGGAAGGATGGAAGGTTGAGTCAACCTTGAGCAGGTGATGAGATTTGAACCTCTGACCTACAGATCTACAGTCAGCTTCAGTGGCCTGCAGTACAGCACTCTACCTGCTGTGCCACCCCAGCTCTTCTTTTGCCCTCCCCAGGCTCCAAAGATTTATATGGAACTGGGGAGGGTAAAAACACCCTTCCCCATCCCCCCAGATGTTTTCTGGAAGCCAAAACTGCCCTCCTAGAGCCTCTAGGTGATCCAAAAATCAGCTGGCTGGCACAGACATGCATGTTGGAGCTGAGCTAGGGCAACAGCTTGCATGCCAGCATATATGGCTCTGCATGCCACCTGTGGCACCCATGCCATAGGTTCACCATCACCCTGTATATACCATATTTTTCAGAGTATAAGACACACCTTAAAACTAAGGAGGGAGGGAGGAAAACAAGGGGAAAAAATCTGCCTCTGCCTCCCAGCAATTTGAGAAACAGCAAACAGTACAGATGATATACAGTTTGCTGTGTATTTCTGTGCGTGTGTGCCTGACCCATAAAAATAGGAAAGAAGTGAAGAAATGTACATTATGGCAGTATATTAATGCCAGAAAGTTTTTCTTAAATGCAATCACACTAACTCCTCCCAATTATTTAAATAGATCTACCCCAAACCTGACTAAGTCAGGTTTAACTCAGCTGCCTTATTGTAATACTAAAACAGGACACTGTTACATTTCAGATTATATTTGTACAGATGCTATTAAAATTGATGTGGCTTTTTGGAAGTATACATTATTCTCTGCTATTTAAAAGAAGATAAAATAGCTTTTAAAAGAAGATACAAATGCTCAGAATCACATTCCAATACTCCAACCACTACCTCAACCACATGCACAACCACAACAACCTCTATCTCAACCACATATACAATCTCAAACATCTATTTAATTTATTTATTTGTCAATCAAGTATGGGACAGTAGTTTATATAAACACTACATAGAAATTATTGATTAAAAAAAGACAATAGGACAGGGACGGTAGGCACAGTGATGCGCTTAAGCATGCCCCTTACAGACCTCTTAGAAAAGGGGAGAGGTCAACTTTAGACAATCTAAGGTTAAGATTTTGGGGTTGGAGGAAGAAACAACAGTCAGGTAGTGCATTCCAGGCGTCGATCACTCTATTGCTGAAGTCATATTTTCTGCAGTCTAGTTACCAACCATCCAAGCAATTTATCCTTATTCATCAAAGGAATCCTTGAAAGTGAACAAAATCATAATAATGCTATTCTATTTGGGCCTATTTTATTAAAGGTCCAAATCCAATTTCCCCTTTCCCTTTGGCTTTGACCAGCATCAACTTTGCAGTAGAAAAATGAACAATAGCACCATCAACACAACCACAGTACTGTGTCTGTCTGTCTATCATCCCAGCATGGCAAAGTAATGCAGGCTAACTCACTGATCATTCCAGGAGTTTGGTTTTGAGTGGCTCAAGGTTGACTAGATTGTTGGGGCAAAAGGCCGATTCTGTAAACAGCTTAGAGAGGGCTTTTTAGAGGTATCTAAGTGCTATCTCTATCTTATCAATATCTACTTTATCACTTTCTCTGTCATCTATCTATATTAATATCTTCTCTCTCAATACCTCCTTAATATCTACCTCATCTCTATCATCTATCCATCAATCCATCCAATCATCATCTCTTTCTATCTGTATAAGTATCCCTTCTCTCTCTCAATATCCCTTCTCTCAATACCTCGATATGTACTTCATATCATCTATCTGTCCTATGCAATCTATCATCTACTCATCAATATCTTATCAATATCCCATCTCTTTCTCTGTCATCAATATCTATCTTCCTTAATATCAATAAGAATATCAATCTCATCAATTTGCCCAGGTTCGCCTGGTGCACCAGTTGCGGCCCTATCTGGACCGGGACTCACTGCTCAGTCACTCATTATTATTATTTATTATTATTATTTATTGGATTTGTATGCCGCCCCTCTCCGTAGACTTGGGGCGGCTAACAACAGTAATAAAAAACATCATGCAAATCCAATGCTAAAAACAACTAAAATACCCTTATTATAAAACTAAACATCCATATAACAAACATACCATGCATAAATTATAAAGGCTTAGGGGGAAAGGATGTCTCAATTCCCCCATGCCTGACGACAGAGGTGGGTTTTAAGGAGCTTACGAAAGGCAAGGAGGGTGGGGGCAATTCTAATCTCTGGGGGGAGTTGATTCCAGAGGGTCGGGGCCGCCACAGAGAAGGCTTTTCCCCTGGGCCCTGCCATGCGACATTGTTTTGTTGACGGGACCTGGAGAAGGCCCACTCTGTGGGACCTAACCGGTCACTGGGATTCGTGCGGCAAAAGGCGGTCTCATAGATACCCTGGTCCGGTGCCATGAAGGGCTTTATAGGTAATGACCAACACTTTGAATTGTGCCCTCATCACCTTGAGGCTCGACTACTGTAATGCTCTCTACATGGGGCTACCTCTGAAAAGTGTTCGGAAACTTCAGATCGTGCAGAATGCAGCTGCGAGAGCAATCATGGGCTTTCCCAAGTATGCCCATGTTTCACCAACACTCCGCAGTCTGCATTGGTTGCCGATCAGTTTCTGGTCACAATTCAAAGTGTTGGTTATGACCTATAAAGATCTTCATGGCATCGGACCAGAATATCTCCGGGACCGCCTTCTGCCGCCCGAATCCCAGCGACCGGTTAGGTCCCATAGAGTTGGCCTTCTCCAGGTCCCGTCGACTAAACAATGTCATTTGGCGGGATCCAGGGGAAGAGTCTTCTCTGTGGCGGCCCCGGCCCTCTGGAACCAACTCCCCCCAGAGATCAGAATTGCCCACACCTTCCTTGCCTTTCGTAAACTTCTCAAAACCCACCTCTGCCGTCAGGCATGGGGGAATTGAAATATCTTTCCCAGGCCTATATAATTTATGTATGGTGTGTTGTGTGCATGTTTTTTAAATTATGGTTTTTTAATTTCATATTATTAGATTTGTATTGTACATTGTTTCTATCACTGCTGTGAGCCACCCCGAGTCTACGGAGAGGGACGGCATACAAATTTAATAAATAATAATAATAATGATAATAATAATATCTAAATATCTTTTTACCTTATCTATTACCTATTACAATAGTCATATATCCCTCTTACAGGATCAAGCACCTTAAGAATATAGAAGTTATTACCACTGGGCCACAATCACAAATCACCAAATCTCTCCTAGAGTCATTTTCCACTCTTGCTGCTAGCTCAGTATTTGGCTGAAATCTCACGCTGGAACAACATCAAAATCAAAAGGAGACCTTTCACCTTCATCTTGCCTGAAGGACAAAGACAGCTCTGAATCATCCAAACCCCCTTAAGCGGCTTATACCTTTCATTTGAACTTCAGGAGCGGTATTAAGCTCTAATGACTTTAATGGCACATCTGAAAAGTCCTGGCTGCTGGCATTAATCATTGCTCAAACCTGGGAAGAAATCCAGCGGGTTCTGGAGAACCGGTAGCGGAAATTTTGAGTAGTTTGGAGAACTGGGAACTACCAGCCCTGGAGTGGGGTGGGAAAGGAAATTTTGCAGTATCTTTCCTTTGGAGTGGGAAAGGAAATTTTGCAGTATCCTTCCCCTGGAGCGGGGTGGGAATGGGGATTTTGCAGTATCCTTCCCCCTGGAGTGAGGAGCGAATGGGGATTTTGCAGTATCCTTCCTCCAGGAGTGGGGAGGGAATGGAGGATTTTGCAGTATCCTTCCCCCAGGAGTGAGGAGGGAATGGGGATTTTGCAGTATCCTTCCCCCTAGAATGGGGAGGGCATGGAGATTTTGCAGTATCCTTCCCCTGGAGTGGGGTGGGAATGGGGATTTTGCAGTATCCTTCCCCCTGGAGTGGGGTGGGAATGGAGATTTTGCATTACCCTTCCCCCTGGAGTGGGAATGGGGATTTTGCAGTATCCTTCCCCCTGGAGTGGGGTGGGAATGGAGATTTTGCAGTATCTTTCCCCCAGGAGTGAGGAGCGAATGGGGATTTTGCAGTATCTTTCCCCCAAGAGTGAGGAGCGAATGGGGATTTTGCAGTATCCTTCCTCCAGGAGTGGGAAGGGAATGGAGGATTTTGCAATATCCTTACCCCTGGAGTGGGGAGGGAATGGAGATTTTGCAGTATCCTTCCCCCAGGAGTGAGGAGGGAACGGGGATTTTGCAGTATCCTTCCCCTAGGAGTGGGGAGGGAATGGAGGTTTTGCAATATCCTTCCCACGCCCACCAAGCCCCACCCACCAGGCCACACTACGCTCACCAAGCCACGCCCACAAAACCGATAGCAAAAAAATTGGATTTCACCACTGCGTAACACTTTCATTGGTGTCATAAAGACACCAGAATTTTAAGAGTTTGTCATCATCTGGATTTCAAGAGTTTCTACGCTTTTAAGCACTATATCAATAAGAATTAGTGTAGCAAAAACGGCATTTGCCTCGTTTGATGCCCTGTGGTATTTTTGATTAGCTATATACCAAGCCATTTCCAGGAATTTTTTTTTCTTTTTAACCAATTTGGAGGATAAACTTCAGTTTTAATTTGTTGGACGTGACAGCGGAAAAAGTTTAGCAAATTCCCAAATTAAAGGCTCACCTTCTGCAAAGAAAAAGAGGCTTGTTTCCTAAATTGCACAGCTCTTCTCTAGCCACACATCTACCAGATGATGTGGGCATCAAAAACCACGCTAAGTAGTCCAAGACTTCTGGGTCTGGTTGAAAAAAAATCAATTTACCATTTTTGATTTTTATTTTTTTGCAATGAGCCACCAGAATGTTTCCCAGACTATTTATTCCAGCTAAAGCATATATCCCAGGGCAATATACCAATACCAGTCTGTGACCAGTTAGGAACTGGGCCTCATAGATGGAGTTGAGCATTGGGCAACCAAAGCTTCATCTGTATTTGCAGCCCTTCCCAACTCTAGCGTCACCAACTCAGCTCCAGCTCTGTTCACCAGGCATTAGATTCTCATAGGACAAGAACAGATTATGAATATGGCCAGAAATTGATATAGGGTGAAAGTACAGGTAGTTCTCCACTTACGACCACAAATGAACCCAAAATTATGTTACTAAGTGAGAAATTTATTAAGTGAGTTTTACAAACCCATCTTACAACTTTTCTCGCCACAGTCGTTAAGCAAATCACTGCAGTTAAATTAGTAACATGGTTGTTAAGCGAATCTGGCAAATCCCCGTTGACGTTGTAAAGTTGCCAAAGGGGATCATATGACCCCAGGGACACCGCAGCTGTCATAAATGTGGGTCAGTTGTCAAGCATACGAATGTAAATCACGTGACTGTAGGGATGCTGTAATGGTCCCAAAGTGTGAAAAATGATCATAAATCCCATTTTTTCAGTTGCTGTTGTATCTTCAAATGGTCACAAAACAACCTGTTATAAGTCAAGGACCACCTGTAGTTTGTAGTGACATGGACAGAGCCAAGGTTAAAAATTCCTACAGCCGTTTTTGCTCCTGACACCCTACAAGTGCACATATGATTTAGCATTAAGTACTGTTGTAATTAAGGGCAGCCATAAATCTTCCCATTTGCTTCATCGTTTCTAACAGAAAGAATTTAGATGGACTTGATTTCACCTTTACAGGAAGAGAATTTATTGACCTTGTTGGGCATTTTTTGTGTTTGTTTGTTTGTTTTTAGCGGCCTATCAGGCAGAAAAGGAAAGAACAAAGATTAATAATTCAACGCGCACAAACATAAAACACAACAGGTGATGGATCGGTTTGGTTTTATTCTGGGAAGATCGCAATTACAGAGAGCTGCGATGGCAGCCAAACTAAACATTGGGGCTACTTTATCTTCAAAACGAGGAATGCAGAGATGGATGGAATTGGCAGGAGGGGGGAATGAAACCTTATAGACACTTAGGGCAGGGGTCAGCAACCCGTGGCTCCGGAGCCGCATGTGGCTCTTTCATCCCTCTGTTGAGGCTCTCTGTTGCAGGTTGGTAAAAGGAAAAGACGCCATGCTAGGAGGAGACTCTATGGTGGGGAAACCGGACTACCGATCGGCAGGGGAAAAAGGACGCCATGCTAGGAGGAGATTCTATGGTGGGAGAACCAAGCTTCCAGTTGGCAGGGGAAAAAGGACGCCATGCTGGGAGACTCTATGGTGGGAGAACTGGATTTCCGGTCGGCTGGGGAAAAAGGCCGCCACGCTAGGAGGAGACTCTATGGTGGGGGAACTGGACTTCCGGTCAGCAGGGGAAAAAGGACACCAGGCTAGGAGGACGCTCTATGGTCCAAAGACAGGCTACAAGAATGGGGGAAGGTCTTAAGCATAAAACGTATCAGGAAAGACTTAATGAACTCAATCTGTATAGTCTGGAGGACAGAAGGAAAAGGGGAGACATGATCGAAACATTTAAATAGGTTAAAGGGTTAAATAAGGTTCAGGAGGGAAGTATTTTTAATAGGAAAGTGAACACAAGAACAAGGGGACACAATCTGAAGTTAGTTGGGGGAAAGATCAAAAGCAACGTTAAAAAATATTATTTTACTGAAAGAGTAGTAGATGCTTGGAACAAACTTCCAGCAGACGTGGTTGGTAAATCCACAGTAACTGAATTTAAACATGCCTGGAATAAACATATATCCATTGTAAGATAAAATGCAGGAAATAGTATAAGGGCAGACTAGATGGACCACGAGGTCTTTTTCTGCCGTCAGTCTTCTATGTTTCTATATGCCCAGAACCTGCCCACTTCCTAGGGGAGCAGAAAGATATAAAACAGTCGAGCCAGCCAAGGTTTCACACTATTATGCTTTTCCTGTCTTCAGAGATGTTGATGGCCCCTCTGAAGAAATCTATTGAATTCTTTAGACCACTCCTTGGGAGTAGCTAACACAAGAACTTGACTTGTAACCGATGGTTGAATTTTGAATGGTACCCATTTCAAAGTACAGGCAGATACTTGTATTTTTACTGTACTTTACAAAATTCAGGTGAGAGGGTTCATGCTTCCCTTTAGGTACTGTGTTTAGGTACTGCTTTAATGTGGCACCCATATGCCCTATCTCAGCTAGACTTTGTAGTACCAACCAATTGTTTAAAATATGCGCCTTTTAACCCGAATTTCATGGAATTGAAATTCTTTAAGACAGCTTGAAAGGATGAGTCTTCGGAGAGAGGCGGCATACAAATCCAAATAATAAATGAAATAATAATAATAATAAATAATAATAATAATAATAAATGAAATCATAAAAAGAGGGGGATATTTCTTTCTGGCATCAAAAACACGTATGTTCTTTCATTAACCCTTGTCAGGCAGCTGATACTGTTCTTTTTAAAAAAGGAACTTTTCAAATTACAAGCTATTAAAAAATGAAGAATTTAATAGGTCAAACTTGCAAGCAGGACAGCCACTGATGTGAACAACAAATGTTTTGAAAAATATTTGTAAACCCTTTAGGAGTTGAGCTCCTTCCACCCCTGCCTCCCCCCCCCCCCCCAAGTGTTAAATGGCAGATTTCTGAGTTGTTTAGGTACAAAGATCCCAAGAATGTTTGCAAATTATTGAGTATAACTTAGAATGCCACCCATAAAAATGTAGGAAAAACAAGATTGTTTTCAACCCTTTTGGCGGCTTCTCTGATCTTAGAACATCGGATGGGGAAACAAAAATAAAAGTTATTGAAACAGGGCTCCAAAGAGCACGCAATGTGCAATTTCTACAACACAGTGCTCTCCTGCCATGTTGGACTACAATTCCCACCATGCACTGTCCCCAAAGGCAATGGATATGATGGGAAGGTGATGGAGTTGAATGTGCATGGAGATCCTAGGTTTACAATAAAATATTAATAATACTGTACTCGTAAAATTGTTTATATTTTAAAGTAAAGAGGTGAGGCCAAAGAGAACTTGTAACTTATTCTAAGCCCTACCGGCATTTAAAAAACCTCATTAAGTTCTGCAATATCAAAGGTGAAAAAAATGTTTTATAAAGAGTCACCGACAAAGGTGGAATCTATTTTCTGTGGCTGCCAATGCTGCTTTCTTCGGGATTTCAACCACCTATGAAAAATAACTGAAAACAACATCCAACTGGGTCAAATTAGGTTCAAAAGCAAAGTTTTTTTCTCGAAAGTACATCTTTAAGTCACTATCAAAACATCAGATTTGGAGGGGTGGTGGTGGTGGAGAGAAAGAAAATGCATTAGGTCTTTAATGGAAAGTGGGGGAAAAAACCTTGCTAACATGAATAAATGGTTACCTGAAATGGCTGCTTCTCAAGAGAGCAGTTAACAGGAAACCAAGCAGGGAAATAATTGAAAAAGTTACAAGGACTGCAAAAGTATCATTAAAAAACCCACACTAACTGATATTGCCCAGGCAGCCCACGCGAAGTATTAAAAGACAACTTGAGTCATATGTACAAGTTTTCAAAGGGTCCATCGGGGTCTTCCCACCCATGTTGGCTTGCTTGATCTTCTGCCTGAGGGAGGAATGGGAAGGTGTTAAGACATTTTCTAAAGCCGGGACAATCACAAATGAGTTTCTGCCTTTTATCCAGATTTGATAGGAGCGAGGGCTTGAAGTGGTTCGTCGTGTTCCCAGCTGGGACATGCCCTCCGCTGCTTTGGCACATACACTCACATATTCCAGTCCGATTGGGTAGCCACAGTCTAATGCTGCTTTGAAGCTGGCACCACTCCTGAATGGCTTGAAGTATTTATCAGCTCAAGAGATCAAAGGTCTGCAGACACTGGGTGGAGCAGCAATATGCCACAAAACTGACCCTTGTTCTCCTGGAAGACAAAGAGTTACACGAGTTAAAAAAGGAGAACAAGAGGCAGTGGTTGTCTTCTCAAATTAAAATGCTGGCTTTAAGATACAAGATACAACTTTTACGGGTGGCTAAAAAACACACACAAAGGAATTGGGAGCGAGGATTGAGCCCAGTAAACTAAGTCAGTTAATTATTAGTGCAGATTTGAGACTAGCAAGAAAACATCTGGAAGATTTCCCTAACTTTTTAAAGGAAGAACATACATATATCCATCCATCCATCCATCCATCCATCCATCCATCCATCCATCCATCCATCCATCCATCGGTAGGTAGGTAGGTAGATTAGACAGTCAGACAGATTAGACAGACATATACATACATACTATACATACATATGTACACACACACCTTCCGAAACAGCTGGGGTGCTTCTCGGCATTCTCATGAATGCCGAGCCCGGAGATTCGGCAAAAGTTCAGGTTCGGGAGAACGCCTAGAAGCGCCACCGCCCAGCTGTCACCCTCTGAAACAGCCGGGGAGCTTCTTGGCGTTCTCCAGAATGCCGAACCTGGAGGTTCGCCAAAGTTCGGGTTTGGGTTCAGGTTCGGAGGACGCCGAGAAGCGCCGCCGCCCGGCTGTCACCTTCCCAGAAGAGCCGTGGAGCTTTTGGCCGGTCGGGAGGCTCAAACGGAGGTGGGGAATCCCAATAGGGAATTCCAGGGGCGGAACTTTGACGTCACGGAGACGTCCTTCCTAGCTGGCCAAAATGGGGACTCCAGGAAGGACGTCTCCGTGATGTCAAAGCTCCGCCCCTGGAATTCCCTATTGGCATTCCCCACCTCCGTTTGAGCCTCCCGACCGGCCGAAAGCTCCACGGCTCTTTTGGGAAGGTGACAGTTCTCCTGAACCCCAACCCCAACCCAAACTTTTGCTGACCTTCCGGGTTCGGCGTTCGGGAGAACGCCAAGAAGCCCCCGGCTGTTTTAGAAGGTGACAGCCGGATGGCAGTGCTTCTTGGTGCTTCCCCCGAACCCGAACCTTTGCCTAACTTCCGGGTTCGGCGTTCAGGAGAACGCCAAGAAGCGCCCCGGCTGTTTCAGAAAGTGACAGCTGGGCGGCGGCGCTTCTCAGCGATCTCCTGAACCTGAACTTTTGCCGAGAGGCGCCAGGGCGGCAGCGCCCAGCAGAGCACCCGTTTTTGCGATTTTTCTGGGGGGCGGGCCATGCACGCATTAATCGGTTTTCCATTGTTTCCTATGGGAAACATTGTTTCGTGTTACGAACTTTTCACCTTACGAACCTCCTCCCGTAACCAATTCTGTTCGTAAAACAAGGTATCACTGTACTGTATATTCATCTCTCTCCCTCTCCCTCTCCCTCTCCCAACCCTTTTACAATGCTCCCTCAAATCTTCCATATTTGCTACTAAATAATCTATGCTCTATGTTGTGACTTTCTCCATGTGGTGACGGAAACGGGAACATGAATTTTTAGGCAGAAAATGTTTGCTTAACCAGGGGGGGCGGGGAAAGAGAAAGTTTTGAACCATTTTAACAAGTAATCTAAAATATATATCCACATCAGTAAAAGCAACATCATTGGTAGCTTACAAAAAAAAATGTAAAACCGGAATTACTGAATTAAAAATAACCAGCAATTAATGTCCTATTTACATAGTCATTTATTGGCATATGGAAAGGCCAACAATCACAGTGCACAAAACCGAATCTTAAGAATATAACCACTCTGAAAAGAAAGTTAACACAATTATTTGCATACCAAATAATTTTAAATGCTTGGGCAAATATTGCTTGCACTGGCGCCAAAAGGCAAACATCTAAAGAGGCATTCCTTTTACCTTAATTCCTCCCATCCTTTGACTCATAAACTCGAGTTCTGCTTTTATGGAAAGCTCACGTGTCTGAAATTATTGGAGAATACTGGGTGCTTTTTGATTCAAAGCATTACCTCTCCTAGGAGCATAACCAGGATACATTTTATCATCCAATCCTATGTGCGGAAGTAGGATTCCACATTGTTAGCTAAAATAATATGCAATAATTAGGTGTGTTCCCCATAGTTTATTCAGGATCTGGGGGAAGAAGTTAAATGCAGCCTTTGGTGATTTGTGCAGGGATTTACAAGGCAAATGACCAAGCACACAAGAGGAGAATAGGTATGCATTTGTATATGTGTTTAGGTCAACTAACATTGGAAAAGGCCTTGGAGTTAACCTATGCTGATCTAGATACTGATTACTGGTGGAGTCTTTTTGTTCTACTTTGGGCTGGTTCATACTCTGTAGGTCAATGGTGGGGAACCTAAGGCATGTGTTCCACAGATGGTACACGAAGCTATATTTGAGGGAACGCAAGGCGTTGCCCTATGTTGGCTCCAGTGTGCATTTAGGTACTGGCCAGCTGATTTTCAACCTTCTTTTCAGCCATTTTCTCTCTCCCCAGGCTTCAGGAAAGCCTCCTAAAGCCTGGGGATGATGAAAAACGGCCCAACTGGCCTACCGGGAGTTCATTTCTGAAGTTCCAGTTGACCTGTTGGGCTGTTTTTTGCTTTCCCCAGGTTTCAGGAGGCTTTCCTGAACCCTGAGGATGGCGAAAAACAGCCGAATTGGCCTACCGGAAGTACTAAGGCTTCACTGAGGCCTGGGTACATGCACGGCAGTGGAGGGAGTCAGTGTGGGGAAGGTTGTACACATGTGCAGGGGAGGGCAGGCATTGCGTTACGGGTGTGGGCACGCACACGTGCGCTATCACACACCTGAACACCGTTTTGGCACTCGACTCCAAAAAAGGTTTGCCATCTCTGCTATAGATCCTTTGGAACTACTACTTGTTTCAAGAGTCATGTTTTCCTGAGGAGATAGCTAATGCAGGTCCTTACACCAAGTCTGATCACCAGACAAACAACAGGGACTGCAGCTTTCAGTTTCTCAAAATTTCAACCTTCTTTAAGAAGGCAGTCCGGGTATTTTTTTGTCACTTGGGGATTTGAGGGAGGAGAAAAGCGAATGCAATGTACTCAAAGGGAATTCTGGGAGTAGAAGACCACAAGCCTTCAAGTTGCCAAGTTTGGAGACCCCTGCTCTAGAAATCTGGACAGTTGCATGCTTTGCTTTCTGATTCTCTCCCTATTCTGTAGGAAGAAAGAATCTTTCTCATAGCTCGTTTTCTGCTACTTCAGCTTCCCCGGTAAAGAAAAAATAAACCTTGTTCAATTGAATATTCAGTGTGAAATGCTGCAATTCGGAATATAAGCGGCTTCTTATGGAAAAGCCACCTCCTTATTAAAGAAAATGCTTATGACCTAAGAGAGGATAGGGAAGGGGGCAGGGAAAGAAAATCTTAAATTTGAAGTGTATTAATAGACAAACACATAAAGATAAAAGAAACAGATTAAAGCATGAGTAATGCTTTCATTATAATATTTTCCAATAATGAAATTACTGTACTGTATTACTGGAAAATATTGTACATTACAGATAGGGAACCAATGGGCTCTGGTTGGTTTCTGATTCACAGTGTTACCTCTCCTAGGAGCATAATCAGGATACGTTTTATCATCCAATCCTATGTGCGGAAGTAGAATTCCACATTCTTAGCTAAAGTAATACGCCCATGCCCCACCTAAGCATCTCTAAAATCCTGATATTAATACTTAAACATCAGTATTAATTATTATAATAAAAGCATTATTCATACTGATGTTTCAGTATTAATAATGTTTGTCTTGTTCTCAGGAAGTTGCGGGGCTTACAAATTAAACTAACTAAATAAAATAAATAAATAAATAAAGGGGGGGAAAGTAGGTCTAGAAAGAAAAAGGGAAGGGAAGAAGAAAGAGAAGGAACTAATAAAGCAAAAAGATAAATATAGAATATATGTATAAAGATTCTGTAAAAGAATGCAATGAGAAATGAAATGATAACTATGTGAAAAATCTCGGTACGGGAATAAAAAGAAAAAACTTTTTCAAAAAAGAAAGAAAGAAAAGAAAAGCCACCTCCTAATCGAGTCTTAGTAACACACCGATAACATACGCACGTCTCCATTTGCAGGGAAGATTGTCATCAGACTCACAAAAGCCCAAGCATTTCCCTTTGCAGATGCCTTCTCTCCCAGCCGAAGCCCACGCGTACGGTCTGAAACCACTGTGTAATTTTCTCTGTAATTACCCCTGATGTAATCCAGCCATCGGTGTCTCTCTCAAGGGAAAAAGCTTTGGGTAGACAATAGTGAACATGGGCTGACTGCAACGGTGGCAATGTCCCAGAGGGCAGTGCAGCAAATCCAGGAGGCTTCTGGGTAATGAGATCGGAGTCATGAACTTCAAATCTAGAGAGGGTTGGAAAAAGGGGGGGGGGGAAAGGATGGCGTCAGAAGCGATTCCAAAAACCCTGGAGTGTCCTGTGATCAACTTTTCTGACTTTCTGACTAGCAACTGGGAAGCCAAATCCACTTGACAACTTGTCCCTAATAATAATAATGATGATAATAATGATAATAACAAATCATCATTATCATCATCATCCATGTTTGTGTCCATGCTTTTTAAATAATGGGGCTTTTAGACTTTTAATATTAGATTTGTTACTGTATATTGTTTTATCACTGCTGTGAGCCGCCCTGAGTCTGCGGAGAGGGGCGGCATACAAACATAATAATAATAATAATAATAATAATAATAATAATAATAATAATAATAATAATAATAATAGACATTGTGATCGTGGAGAAAAAGAAAGCATGGATCATCGACATCGCAATCCCAGGAGACAGCAGAATTGAGGAGAAGCAGCTAGAGAAATTAGTGAAATACGAAGATCTAAAAATCGAGCTGCAACGACTCTGGCATAAGCCAGTGAAAGTGGTCCCAGTGGGACTTGGCACGCTGGGCGCAGTACCAAAGGATCTCAGTGGACATTTGAAAACCATCGGAATTGACAAAATCTCCATCTGTCAATTGCAAAAGGCGGCTTTACTGGGATCGGCAAACATAATTCGCCACTACATCATGCAGTCCTAGGTGCTTGGGAAGCGCCCGACTGGTGATGAAATACGAAATCCAGCATAGTGATCTCGTTTGCTGTGTTGTACTGACATAATAATAATAATAATAATAATAATAATAATAATAATAATAATAATAACAACAATAACAACAACAACAACAACTATTATTATTATTATTATTATTATTATTATTGGTAATTATTGGAAAGAAAAAAGTGTAAAAGGAGAGAAGAAAGGAGGGAAGGAGAAAGAGAGGAGAGAAAGAGAGGAAGGGTTACTGTGGAATAAGAAGGGGATATGGAGTCGTAAAACAGCAACATTGACTATATGTGTTAATTTTAGAACAAATTATTATGAATGTAAAAAGATAAGGTAAATTATTATTAATGAGATGATATATTTGTGTATTTGTATGAGAAATAAAATAAAAATAAAAATATTTTAAAAAACCCAACAATGGCGACAAGAAAAGTTGCAAAATGGTGCGGAACTCATTTAAGAACTGTCTCGCTTAGCAATGTGAGCTTTGAATACAATTGTCGTCCTATCTTAAGGACGACCCGTATTGCAGACACTCGATCGTCATCAGGCTACCTTTCAGAGATTGGCAGTAAGTGTTATGCAGGGTCCTCATGGCCGCCTCCTGCAAAGGAAGCACGCGGTCCAATTCCGTCCCTATTAACTTCACCTCCGCTGGGAGGAACACCGTCAGCTGTCCCGATGAAAAGGAAAGAAGCTGCACCTCTGTTTTCTGAGTGGGAGAACCACAGCTGGAGAGACATTTGAAGAAAAGAGGGAGAAATTAGACATAGGGAGCAATGTGAAGTTGGTGTGATCGGTGACCTAAAGCAGTGTTTCCCAACCTTGGCAACTTGAAGATACAATCATGCCTCATCTTACGAACCTAATTGGTTCCAGGGGGAGGTTCGTAAGACGAAACATTGTTTCCCATAGGAAATAATGTAAAGTCAATTAATCCGTGCAACCAAAAAAAAACCCCGCAAAAAAAACCGCTGCCGCCCGGCTGTGACCTTTTAAAACAGCCGCGCGGCTTCCCAGCCGTCTCCTGAAGCTGAACGCCAAACCCAAACTTCCGCGTTTTGCATTCAGAGGCTGCTGGAAAGCCGCGCGGCTGTTTTAAAAGGTGACAGCCGGGCTGGGGGGCTTCCCAGCCGAACGCCAAACCCGAACTTCCGCGTTCGGCGTTCGGAGGCTGCTGGGAAGCCCCCCAGCCCGGCTGTCACCTTTTAAAACAGCCGCGCGGCTTCCCAGCAGCCTCTGAACGCCAAACCCGGAAGTTCGGGTTTGGCGTTCGTAACACGAAAAAACTTCGTAAGAAGAGGCAAATTTTTTCTGAACCCCGGGTTCGTATCTTGAGTTGTTCGTAAAACGAGGGGTTCGTATCTTGAGGTACCACTGTATTTGGACTTCAACTCCCAGAATTCCCCAGCCAGCATTCGCTGGCTGGGGAATTCTGGGAGTTGAAGTCCAAATATCTTCAAGTTGCCACGGTTGGGAAACACTGACCTAAAGCAACATTATGGCATTAATGTCACTGGACTGTGGTGGTGCAGTGGTACTGAAGGCTACTTCTGCTGACTGCTGGCTGCCTGCAATTTGGCAGCTCGAATCTCACCAGACTCAAGGTTGACAGCCTTCCGTCTTAAGTGAAGCCAGATTCATTTAATAAACCCGGGTTACTAATTTCACAACTACAGTGCTCGGCTTAACAAAGGTGAACGAAAAGTCGTAAAATGGGGGCAAAACTTACTTAACAAATTTATCATTTAGCAACATCAATTTTGGGCTCAATTATGGTCGTAAGTGAAGGACCGCCTATATTTGAAGTCAAAATCAAGCCAGTTCCTAAATATGGTTTAATTCAAAATATGCAAAGCTGGCAACCATCTGAAAATGTCTCACATATTTACAGGAGGCGCCCAACATAGTGATTCAGGAATGAAAATTAACGTGCTGACGAGAAACTTGCAAAGTGTGACGTCTCCAACTCGACTTCATCAATTTCAATCAGGCCGGCAGATGTCGAGCAATTACACTTGCAAAAGGCAAGAAGCTTGCTCCAAGGACTGATAGAAGTAAATATGGCAACTGTACACAAGGGCGTTGATCCCAAAGTATTTTAATCCACACAAAGGGGTGATATCTCAACAGAAAACTATCAATAAAGGGGACTATTTCTAGCTCGGGGTAGACATGAATGGTCCTTGGTGCTCCCTGAGCTTGGCTGTTTCCTTGCTAACATTTCATTACCCTACCAGGCAGTGAAGGGCTGCAATTTTTTTTTACTATCACACTGTGGGCGTGGCTTATTTTGTGAGTTTGGCTTGCCAGCCATATGAACAGATGGGAGTGGTTTGGTGATCATGTGACCAGGGGTGGCTTAAGGGTTATGAGACTGGCTTAAAGGTGGCCAACTTGACGTCACTCACGTCAAGGGTTTGGGTTAGGGGGCTTGGCCTCTCCTCACCTTACAGAGACACAATTTCCCTACCTATTTACTATCACTGAACAACCAAAATATACTATTTAATTCTATGTATGTATGCCATATGTGTACATACATATTACACATAGGCACACAAAAATATACATTATCTAGTCTATAAACTGTATGTGTATGTACACCCACCCACGCACGCACAGCTCTTCTAAAATTATACACATTCAACCTCATTTACTGCAATAGGAAAAACATACCCAGAGCCCAGAAGAGAAAAAATAAATTCAATTTTTTTCTACGGGTTCTGCGTACCTGACCGCACCCGTAGTAGCCCATCCCAGCTACCAGATAACACCATCAGTGCTAGAAAGGAGTAGGGTTTGTGAAATGGAGGAGGGGAGGAGAACAACTATGGAGTCCCTTGGTGCTCTCTGAGTTTGGTTGTTTCCGTGCAAACGTTTCATTACCCATCTAGGTAACATCATCAGCGATAGAAGGGAATGGAATGTGCAGAGAGGAGCGGGAGGGTGATTATGGAATCCTTGGTGCTCTCTGAGCTTGGTTGTTTTCTTGCAGATGTTTCATTACTCAAACTACAACTGACTAGCAAATCAGCAGCTAGTTTGGGTTGTCCTCAAGAAGACAACCAAGCTCAGAGAACATCAAGAGAAAATCAGGAAAAAAAACCTAAGTAAAGATAGATTTCAGGAATCTGGTTACATTTAAAGAATTTAAACGACAGACATGAATATATATATATAAATAAATGCTGGTTCTGTAATTTGGTTTTTACACTTGGATCTAGCAACCAACATTTCGTTCATCCAAGGCATATGTTTATTTACTTACGTACTTGGCATTTTAAGTTGCAGATTTCCATGTGCTCCAGGTGGCTAAGAGATATTGCATCACTTTGATCAGCATCTAATGCCAGCACCGTACCTGCAGGCTGCCACGTCTCTCAAAGCCCTTGAGAGGCAACCTGTGTTCTTTGGAAATCCAGACAGATGGGGGAAGGCGGGTTATCTTGTTATAAGCTGTTCTCCACGGGAGTCTTTATTCCCGTGGTCTCCATGGGTGGCATTCACTTAAGGAGGGGACCCTTATGCAATCCAACTGCTTTTATCAAAAAGACTTACAAAACGACACTGAATTTGACACGGTATTTTTTTCCCCTTAGGCCCTTAGGATAACTGCAGCTTGTAAGTAGTAACACAGCACTCGTTTAGCTTATGTTTCTCAATCTTCAAGGTCTGTGTTGAATTGAGAAGCAAGGAAAGGAGAGGAGAGGAGAGGAGAAATGATAGCAGTGTTCCAATATCTCAGAGGTTGCCACAAAGAAGAGGGAGTCAGGCAATTCTCCAAAGCACCTGAGAGTAGACAAGAAGCAGTGGGTGGAAACTAATGAAGGAGCAAAGCAACTTAGAAGTAAGGAGAAATTTCCTGACAGTTAGAACAATTAACCAGTGGAACAACCTGCCACGAGAAGTTGTGAATGCTCCAACACCGGATGTTTTTAAGAAGATGTTGGATAACCATCTGTGTGAAGTGGTGTAGAGTTTCCTGCCCAAGCAGGAGGTTAGACTAGAAGACCTCCAAGGTCCCTTCCAACTCTGTTGTTGTTATTGACGTCAGATAACACAGTGATATAGGCCGTAATTGCGCCTGTTGCCACTACCAGTTTGCCTGAACTGGCTGAATACCATCACCGGTGATCTGCCAAAAACAAAGAGCTGTCCCTTGTTTTGATGTTGCTGTTTCCGCTGGAATGCAATCTTTTTCCATTCAACAATTCCAAGAACATGGAATCTCTCTCAGCTGGCAGAAGCCAGGACCCATTTATCTTTGACGGATCCACTCCTAGTGTGTTTGTCCGAACAGGGCTGAGGATTTAACTTCTGCGGCTGGTGTTTATGAATATTCAACTCCTGGAGATAAAAAAAAATCTCCCTTTGTCCAATGTGAGCAGGCCTCGCGGATCTATTTACAGAATCACCTGACAGAAGGCAATTCAGACCTAAGGGGATTAGACCAACAGTTGCCGTGTCATCTCATGTGCACGCTTTCAAGTTTTGCCAGCAGTGCCTAAAGCATGCAGAAGGATGCTTTGCAAATTATGAATCAATCCAAGTTAAACAGAGGCATGTTATTCTGTTTGCTGAAGGAATACAAAAATTGCCATCTTAATACGGAAAAGCAAGCAAGTGGTATCCAATACACTTTTCAGCGGCAGGAAGAAAACTTTAATCACCCTCCAGATGTGCTAAACTATATTTCCCACTGCAGAATGCTACCAGGAGTGTTGGGAAGTGTATTCTAAAGGACCTGGAAGGTGTGAAGAGCTTAGTGCTGAGCTTGGTTGTTTGCCGTCAGAGTCATCTTAAATGCGCAAATGAAAATAGCAACAGCACTTCGGTTTATATACCTCTTTGTAGCGCTTTACAGCCCTCTCTGAATGGTTTTACAGAGTCAGCATCTTGCCCCCAAAACTCTGGGTCCTTATTTTATCCACGTCCAGGTCCCGGCCAGTAGTCAATGTTGCTTGGCAGGGCCAAGAGGTAGAGCCTTTTCTGTAGAGGCCCCGGCCCTCTGGAATCAGCTTTCCCTGGAGATTCACACTGTCCCCACCCTCCTCGCCTTCCATAAGAGTCTTAAGATTCATTTATGTCACCAGGCCTGGGGCGATTAGACCTTAGCCCCCTGGCCGACGAATGTTATACAGTGGTACCTTTACTTACGAACTTAATTCGTTCCATGACCAGGTTCTTAAGTAGAAAAGTTTGTAAGAAGAAGCAATTTTCCCATAGTAAATAATGTAAATGTAATAGCAAATAATGTGTGCGATTGGGGAAACCACAGGGAGCGTGGAGGTCCTGTTTCCTCCTAGGAGATTCCTAGAGAGGAGCCACGGAGGCTTCTCCCCGCCTTTTCTGGCCCAGTTTCCTTCCAGGAGATTCCTAGAGAGGACCCACGGAGGCTTCTCCCTGTATTTTCTGGTTACAGTTTCAGGTTTGTAAGTGGAAAATGGTTCTTGAGAAGAAGCAAAAAAATCTTGAACACCCTAGAAAACATCTAGAAAAGTTCATAAGTAGAGGCGTTCTTAAGTAGAGGTACCACTGTATTACCATGTGGAAAAAATTCAAGTTTATCTCAACACTTCTATTTTATTCATACCAAGTCTCAAGTTCAACATTTCCCTGTCTCAGAAGATCAAGAAACAGCCCAGGAGGCAGGGCTAAGCTCTACAAAAGCATTTAATAGTGAGAAAATTAATGGAGGGGATTTAATACAACTGAATGGAACAGAAGCTATAGGTGAATTCCTTTAAAGCACAGGACCGTCATTCAACAGATTAAATAATCCAATATAACATTTATGAAAAAGATTTACGAGAAAAAAGGATCCACTGTAGGCGTAATTTAAATTTGAGTACCTACCCATTGCAACCAATGACTTTGTTATACAGGTAGGAAGGGAGACCTTTAAGATGAGCATTGTTATCCACATAAACATACTGCAGCTCCCTGGAACGACCTAAATCTGGATTTAAGAAACATTAAAAAGAAAATAAGCAATTACTTTCCTGACAGACATGTTTAAACAAACACATACATACATACATACATACATACATACATACCGTGTTTCCCTGAAAGTAAGACAGTGTCTTACTTTCTTTTTACCCCCAAAAGCCCCACTACGTCTTACTTTCGGGGTATGTCTTACATTGGAAAAAAATTGAAAGGGTCGCGTTCCTGAAGGCATCTCCCCAGAGTCCAGAAGGGCAGCCGCGGGACAGGAGCCTCGTGAGCCCTTTTCCAAGTTCAACCTCAGGGCTCCAAGTGGCGTGCACGCGTGGAGCCGCAGACGCGTGTCGGGGAAGCGTGTGTCTGGAGGGGAGGAGCCGCTCTGCGCAGTTGGGCAGCCCCACCTGCCTGCCGGAAAGGAGGCGGGCGAAGGAGGGCGCAGCTCCGGCCGCTCGCCTCGGAGCCGGTCGGCCTCGCTGGCCGCTTGCAGCCGAGCCTCGGCAGGACTCGGTTGCTGGGACGAGCCCCTTCGCTGCAAGCCGCCGCCCGCTCGGCTCGCTTCGGACCAGCGCCGTCCTTCACTTTGCCAAGCCGGGGAAGAGGCGGTGGCGCCGCGGCGAGGCGAAGGGCGCGCGGGGAGCTTGGAAGCGACGTCATCAGGCTCCCCCCCCGGCAATACCCCCGTGTTTCCCCGAAAGTAAGACATATGTCTTACTTTCGGGGTACGGTTGAAACCCCCGATACGTCTTACAATCGGGGGTGTCTTACTATCGGGGAAACAGGGTACATACATACACATACACACACACACACACACACACACCTTCCTGGCGTGCCAGTGAACATGCCTACCATCTGAGCATGCTAGACAAAACCCTTTTATTAAATAAATGGAAACCGGGTAATAACCAGACAGGTTCTGCAGTGAAAATTATCCCCTAATTTCCACGTTTCTGTCTGGGAATATATGCAAATAGATTCTTTCACAAGAAACAACAGAGGTCTCGTGAAATGGCTGGAAAAAGAACAATGCAGAGTTCCAATTTTCTTATGTGATTTTTTTTTTTGTTTCAAGAAGGCTGCCAAGACTAAGCAAGGCTGTTTCAATCCAAGAAAAACAACGACATGGCTAAGAATAAAAGAACCCTCCTCTGCATTTCTCTTTGTGTGTGTGTGTGTTTGTGCGTGCAGGAACCTGTGAATGAAATGAAACAATTTGATTTACGGCGTTGTTGTTTTTCTTAGCTCCGGGAGACACAGTTTGCTTCACTGAGAGCAGCCAAAAAGTCCAGACAGTCCTCGACTTACAACCCCATTTCCATGGCTAGGGTGTGAGAATAGTTAATCAATGGCATAGCTTGCCTCCTGGAGTTTGTGGGTGCTCCATCACTATGGGTTTTCAAGAAGACATTGGACAACCATTTGTCTGTGTTATTAAAATGCCTTGAGCAGAGGGTTGACCTCAGGTCCCTTCCAGCCTATGATTCTACGATCATGCGAGAAACATTAAAAAATAAAAATCCCCCTAAACATCAGAACTGCAGGGAAAAATTTTTACTACCAACCTGCCTTCCATTGAGGACCTGTATACTGCATGAGTCAAAGAGGGCTGTGAAAATATTTACTGACCCCTCAGATCCTGGACATAAACTGTTTCAACTCCCACCCTCAAAACGTCGCTACAGAGCACTGGACACCAAGACAACTAGACACAAGGACAGTTTTCCCCCCGAATGCCCTCACTCTGCTAAACAAATAATTCCCTCAACACTGTCAAACTATTTACTAAGTCTGCACTACTATTACTACTAGTTTTTTCCCATCATTCCTATCACCCATCTCCTCCCACTTATGACTATATGACTGTAACTTGTTGCTTGCATCCTTAAGATTTTTATTAGAAGATTGAAGATTTTATTAGAAGATAAGCAATCAGGAAACAATATTATTAATATTGTTTCCTGATTGCTTATTTGACCCCTATGATAATCATTAAATGTTGTACCTTATGATTCTTGACAAATGCATCTTTTCTTTTATATACACTGAGAGCGTATGCACCAAGACAAATTCCTTGTCCAAGAAGGATCACACTTGGCCAAGAAAGAATTCTATTCTATTCTATTCTATTCTATTCTATTCTACTCCACATGTTCCTTTCAGACTTCATGCAAACTGTAGAAAAGGAAGGTAGCATCTGAAGTCACAAAAGGAAGTTTGCATGAAGCTCTTTCTTATTTTATTTTTAAAGCAGTACGCTTTGTTTGAAAATTCTTTCCCCATTTTTCTCCTCCTAGCGTGGGAGAACAAAGACTTTTTCACTTGAACAAGCTCCACGAGTCCTAAACAAACCCCAACTCAACTATACTTTTTAAGAAATTGTCCTCAAGGCACCGGCATCTGCATTCCACATGGCAGAACATGGAACAAAAGGTCTTATATGTCTGCCCTGGTATTTTTTTTAACCCTACTGTGAAAGTATAAAACCTAGTGTGTGTTTTGAGATCATAAAGGAAGCAATAGTTAACAAATAAAGAGATTTGTTTTATGTCTGTGTGATTTTTTTTCTTTTTTAAAAAGGAGGAGAATTAATACACTCATCCTCAAAGCATATGGGCTGGCATAGCATTATCCTAAACTAGGGTGGGCGACTCAAAAAGCTGCAGGTGGTCCTTGGCACATTTGCAGCCGCGTAGTTTTCCAAGAACACACTGCTTAAAATTTGGCAGCAAAGAGGCCAGATTCTTGGTGCTGTGATTTTGGTTTTGGTTTTGCTTTGCTTTTCCTCCAAAATGAGGGTGAAAGAGAGGCATGCTGTAAGGGGGAAAAAAACAACAACCTTGAATTTCCACCCTAAAGTGACCTTTAGGATTGACGGGAATTATGCTGCCAAATTCTGTTATTCCCTGAATTTCAGCACAATTTCTTGAGCTGTCTTGTGTGTGTGTGTGTGTGTGTGTGTGTTATAGAGGTGGGTTTTAACAGGTTCTGACCAGTTCTGGAAAACTGGTAGCGGAAATTTTGAGTAGTCCAGAGAACCAATAAATGCCACCTCTGACTGGCCCCATCTATTCTCTGCCTCCCGAATCCCAGCTGATTGGGAGGGAATGAAGATTTATTTATTTATTTATTTATTTATTTATTCATTCATTCATTCATTCATTCATTCATTCATTCATTCATTCATTCATTCATTCATTGGATTTGTATGCCGCCCCTCTCCGGAGACTCGGAGTGGCTAACAGCAACAATAAAACAGTGTACAATAGTAATCTAATACTAAAAACGATTAAAAACCCATTAATATAAAAACCAGACATACATACATACATACATACATACCATGCATAGAATTGTAAAGGCCTAGGGGGAAAGAGGATCTCAGTTCCCCCATGCCTGACGGCAGAGGTGGGTTTTAAGTAGCTTGCGAAAGGCAAGGAGGGTGGGGGCAATTCTAATCTCTGGGGGGAGTTGGTTCCAGAGGGCCGGGGCCGCCACAGAGAAGGCTCTTCCCCTGGGTCCCGCCAAGCGACATTGTTTAGTTGACGGGACCCGGAGAAGATCCACTCTGTGGGACCTAACTGGTCACTGGGATTCGTGCAGCAGAAGACGGTCCCTGAGATAATCTGGTCCGGTGCCATGAAGGGCTTTATAGGTCATAACCCACACTTTGAATTGTGATCGGAAACTGATCAGCAACCAATGCAGACTGCGGAGTGTTTTTGCAGTATCCTTCCCCTGGAGTGGGGAAGGAATGAGGATTTTGCAGTATCCTTCCCCTGCCATGCCCACCAAGCCGGGACTACAGAACCGCTAGTAAAAAAAATTGAAATCCACCACTAGTGTGTTAAGAGGTGAGAATAGGGACACTTTCTTCATGTATATATTTTCCTCTTCCATAGCACATTTAACTTCTGGGAAATAGGCCACCCAAACTCAGCTCTATTTAACCGAATAAGAGATGGAAGGGACTTTGGAGGTTTTCTAGTCCAACCCCCTGCTCGAGCAGGAGACCCTATACCAGTGACGGTAAACCTTTTTTTCCTCGGGTGCCAAAAGAGTGTGGGCGTGAGCTGTCGCGCATGCGCGAGTGCCCACATTCATAATTCAATGCCTGGGGAGGGCGAAAACAGCTTCTCTCACCTACCAGATGCTCTCTAGAGGCTGGAAATGGCCTGTTTCCCAACTTCTGGTGGTCCCCGTAGGCTCGTGTTTTGCCCTCCACAGGCTCCAAAGGCTTCCCTGGAGCCAGGAGAGGGTAAAAACACCCTCCCCCGTCCCTTTGCAGGCTCTCTGGAAGCCAAAAATGCCCTTTCAGAGCCTCTGTGTGAGCCAAAAATCAGCTGGCTGGCACACACATGCATCTTGGAGCTGAGCTAGGGCAACAGTTCGTGTGCCAGTAGATATGGCTCCACGTGCCACCTGTGGCATTTGTACCATAGGTTCGCCATCACTGCCCTATACCATTTCAGAAAAACCGTTGTCCAATCTCTTCTTTAAAACTTCCAGTGTTGGAGCATTCACAACTTTTGGAGGCAAGCCATTCCAGTGGTTGATTCACTGTTAGGAATTTTCTCCTGAGTTCTAGGTTGGAATTAGGTTGGAATTTCATCCTGTGATTTCAGGTCCTTCAAGTATCATAAAACCACCTGGTTGTTGAGAAAAACTGTTTAGTCCCTACTTTTTAGAAAGTCCCCATCCCTGCTGTTCCTTAAAGGATAAAATAGATTTTTTATCAAATTTGGACTGGATTCATGCAATTTGCTAAACTCTGGTTTGTTAAACCATACTGTATTGAAGGAACTTTGGAAGTGTTCTAGTCTAATGCCTTCTTCAAACAGGAGACCCTACACATTTCAGACTGTCCAGACTCTTCTTAAAAACCTCCAGTTAACTTAAAAACAACTTCTGATGGCAAGCTGTTGTTAACAATCAAATTTAAACTGGATTCATGCCAACATGCTAAACCCTGGTTTGTTAAACTATGCTGTATTGAATAAAGTACTGGCTGGATTCTCACAGCTTGCTATGCCACAAACACCAGTTTATCAACAATACTGGTTGGATTTATTTGCATAAGGTGAGAAGCTAAAAACTGGCATTGTTCATCATTAGTGGAAGGATGTAGTAGCCATCCTGAAAGGCTGAAAACCAAGTCTCAAAAGTGGAATTCTGAGTGAAGTTGACAAACTCTGAACTTGGGTTAAGCTAACAGTCCATCTAAAAAATCAGCTAATAGTGCCTATTTTTGCGCTGCTGGGATTCTCCTCAGGCTCCCCTCCATGGGAAACCCCACCTCTGGACTTCCATGTTTTTGCAATGCTGCAGGGAAATCCCAGCGGGGGAATCCAAGCAGCGCAAAAACAGGCACTTCGCTGGCAACGGAAGTCCAGAGGTGGGGTTTCTCAGCGAGGGGAGCCTCAGCAAAATTGCAGCATCGCAAAAACACGGAAGTCCGGAGGTGGGGTTTCCCAGCGAGGGGAGCCTCAGGGGAATACCAGCAGCGCAAAAACGGGCGCTTCGTTGGCAATGGAAGTTCAGAGGTGGGGTTTCCCAACGAGGGGAGCCTTCGGCTGGCAACGGAAGTCCAGAGACGGGGCATCCCAGCGGCGGCGGCTTGGGTTCGTAAGGTGAAAATAGTTTGGAACAAGAGGCAAAAAAATCTTAAACTCTGGGTTCGTATCTCGAAAGGTTCATATGACGAGGGGTTGGTCAGATGAGGTATCACTGTATAAAAATGATGTCAATGGCCCCCTTTTGTAGCTATCTGCCTGCCCAGATATTTTAGAATTTAATTCTCCAATCGCCAAAGTGGCACTCACCAAGAGGCAAGAATGCAAGTTGGTTTCCCGCCATGGACAACTCATTGAGGCTGGGAAGCTGGCAAAGATGGCGAGGGACGTACCAGAGATGATTTTGGTCAGCAGTGAGGTACTGAAGAGAGAGGCACATGTGCAGTTTTTCAGGCAAGGTTATCAAATGATTGGTTGAGATGTCCAGCGTCTGCAGCTCTTTAAGGTCTCCAAGCTCTGCAAACACAACGGCAGAAGCAACCAAAAGACATTAACATTTCATACTTTACAAGAAACAACTCCAGGAAAATGCAGAATGACAAGAGTTGGAAGGAACGTTGGAGGTCTTCTAGTCCAACCCCGTTCAAAGAGAAGATCCTATGACAGTGATAATGAACCTTTTTGGTTTGTGTGCCAAAAGGGTGCGCGTGCATGTGGTAGTGTGCCCGCACATGCCCACATCCATTCTCTACCCTCCCACGCATGCACACTGCCTAGGCTGCCCCTGTGCATGCACACAAGGCCCCCCCCTGCGCATGGGCACAGGCCTCACTGAAGTCTGGGACGGTGAAAAAAAACGGCCAAATAGGCAAACTAGAAGTTTGGGAAACGGACTTTACCGTAGTGCTGTTTTTCACACTCTGGAGCCTTCAGGGAAGCTTCCTGAAGCCCTTGAGTGCAAAAAACAGCACAACTTTTCCAAACTTCTGGATTGCCCATTGGGTGGTTTTTTGTACTCTGGAGCTTCAGGAAGGGGGGGGGGCAGCTTTCCCCAAGGCCGAAAATCAGCTGGCTGGCATGCATATGCGCACTGAAGCTGACATAGGGCAATGCCTTGCATCCCTCCGGTATAGCCACAGGCGGCATGCATGCATATATGTTTGCCATCACGGCCCTATAACATTCCAGACAAATGGATGTCCAGTCTTTTCTCCAGTGATGAAGCACCCACAACTTCTGAAGGCCACTTCTGTTTCAATGGTTCTATTGGGAAATTTCTCCTTAATTGTAGGTTGGTGGTCACCTTGATTAGTTTTCATCCATTGCTTCTTGCCAGGTGCTTTGGAGAATGGGTTGACCCCTCTTCCTTGTGGCAGCCTCCCCAATATTGTAATTCAAATTCAATTCAAAATCCAATTCAAGTTTTAAAAAGAGCATTTACTGTAGGAATTGCAGCAGCAGCAGCCTTTGAATGTATCACCAAGCACCACAGGAGGATTTGCTGTTGCTGAGGCACAAGTTGTTATTGAACTATGTCAGTGATGGCGAACCTATGGCACGCAGAGCCATATCTGCTGGCACGCAAGCCATTATTATTATTATTATTATTATTATTATTATTATTATTAATTAGATTTGTATGCCGCCCCTCTCCGGAGACTCGGAGTGGCTCACAACAACAAAACAGCACAAATCCAATACTTAATGCAGTTTAAAACCCTTAATATAAAAAGCATTGCCCTAGCAGAGCTCCAGCATGCATTTGTGTGCCGGCCAGCTGATTTTTGGCTCACATAGAGGTTCTGAGAGGGCGGTTTTGGCTTCCAGAGAGCCTCCGGAGGGTGGGGAGTTTTTACCCTTCCCCAATTCCAGGGAAGCCTTTGGAGTCTAGGGAGGGTGAAACATGAGCCTACTGGGCCCACCAGAAGTTGGGAAACAGGCTGTTTCCAGCCTCCAGAGGACATCCGGGGGACAGGGGAAGCTGTTTTCTCCCTCCCCAGGCATTCAGTTATGGGTGTGGGAACTCACACATGTGCGATAGCATGCACACAAGCTCTTTTGGCACCTCAGGAAAAAAAGGTTCGCCATCACTGAACTATGTTATTATTAGCATGGAACTTCTGAATTATTTGACGTGACCTGCATAAATCAGGAATCTGGTAAGACTTTTTGAAGATATCAATTTTTATTAAAAAGGCTAAACTTTTGTAAGCATGAAAAGCTTTGCATTTTAATTAAATTTTATACTACCAGGTTCCTCCTGATTGTTGGATATTGTAGTTTAACATGGCTCTGCTTCTACAGTGTTTCCCCAAAAATAAGACCCTGTCTTATATTTTCTTGAACCCTGAAATAAGCACTTGGCCTTATTGCCATGCACTCAAAAGCCTGATTGGGGCTTATTATTAGGGGATGTCTTATTTGGGGGGAAACAGGGTACAAGGTTCACAAATGCTGGTAAGATTTTTTATTCATGGATAGTCTATATGAAGCTATTTGGATTCTGAGCCAAGGTGGCATAGTGGTTAGAGTGCAGTATTGTAGGCTACTTCGGTTGACTGAATTAAGCAAGGGAATAGAGACATCTCTGAGTAGACATGTGCCCCAAGCCCACCAACTCAGATCTAAGAACAGCTTTATGGCAAGAGCAAACATTCTTGATGGTACATAAGAACAAAATTGAACTAGAAGATGGAGGAAGGAGACCATTGAGCAAGGAATAACATTAAAGGAGGAGATGGCTGAAGGATCTGACTTCCCTTATTCTATTTAGAAGACCAAGAATAGGTTAAGCTGTGGTGGCATAGTGGTTAGAGTGCAGTACTGCAGGCTACTTCTGCTGCCTGCCAACTGACTGCAATTTAGCAGTTCTAATCTCTTTTTTTAAATTCAATTTTTAATTGTTTTTTATAATAACAATAAAACATTCACACAACACGTAATGATGTGCTCAATGCTCAAAGTGCCCACCACCAAACATCATTCATAACCCTCCACCAAGATAGGGGCATATTTTCTATATACCATTTTAACTCAAGAGCAATATATCTATTTTCATATTATAAAGTACTGTAATTCTAAATTATTCTTTGTACTTTGGTCTCGAATTCTACTAACCGCATATCCTCTTACCATGTCCCATCATTCCATCAATTCCTGCAGAATAGTTTCACTGGCCGAATTCATCCTCTTATCCATAACCTCAAACTGAATACGATTTACCATCTAATGATACCAATTTTGTATTGTCCATTTTGTCGCATCCTTCCAGCCTAGGACTATTACCGCCTGAGTGCTTTCTATCACTGCTTCTGTTATTTCTGTAAATTCTCCCATCTCATTCCTTTTGACTAATATCGCCATATAATAATAATAATAATAATAATAATAATAATAATAATAATAATAATAATAATTTATTAGATTTGTATGCCACCCCTCTCCGAATATTCGGGGTGGCTCACAACAATAATAAACAGTATACAGTAAACAAATCTAATATTTAAAAGAGATATCTAAAAAACCCATTATATAAAACCACACAACACAAGCGTAACATACATAAAACTATATAAGCCTGGGGGAAATGTTTCAATTCCCCCATGCCTGGTGGTATATTTCCTTTGTAATTGCTCATCGTATATTTAACATCCTATTAATATCCTCTTGCACTTCTTTCCAAAATTTCTGCACTACTGAACATTCCCAAATCATATGCATAAACACCCCCTTGTCTTAACATCCGTGGCAGTTCGAATCTCAACAGGCTCAAGGGTGACAGCCTTCCATCCTTCTGAGGTGGGTAAAATGAGGACCCAGATTGTTAGGGACAAGAAGCTGACTCTGTAAACCATTTAGAGAGGGCTGTAAAGCAGTATATAAATCCAAGTACTATTGCTATAGCTATCCTTCTGTAGCACAAATGTGGTGCAGCACATCTAACAGAGATTGTTTTCCGACTCCTTTGCAGTAACAACCAGAAGATGCTGTACTCTCAGCCATGCCAACTGATTTTATGATCACTGTCCCTAGCAAAATAAGCAAGCAATTCTCTTAATTTGAAGCCCCATTAGACACAATGGGGGAAAAAAGATAGGCATAGGGAAAAGCCACAGATCCCTAAATGGGAAACACTCGAAAAGCAATATGAAAAAAAAGAAGTTTTCTGCAAGGATTGCCATAAAGATCATAGCCATCACATCTTAATTGAAATTGGATAGTCCGCATTGGCTGTGTTATGGTGAAAGTGAAACTCCAGGACACAAAAGTTCTAAACTGAAATCTCCAGGGAGGGGGGTGGAAATGAGGGACCATTTTAACCAGATGCAATAATATTTCAAGACACAGAAACGATAAAAACACTGGCATTTGTGTTATGATCATTTGAAGATAGGAACAGATCTGGGCCTCTTCTGCAGGTGCTGGAGGAGGAATGGGGAAGGGAGCGGATAGGAAAAATGACAGTTCATTAGCAGGCTGGCACGCCATACTGGATAATTGAAAAGAACCAGGTGGATACAGTTGGAAAGGTTTACATAATAGAAAAGCAGGAGACAGGGGGGAAAAAGGTTTATGTGTAAAGTTTTTAAACAAATTTAAACGAGTGGGGTGGAGAAGATAGCAATAGCACTTAGACTTATATACCACTTTACAGTGCTTCACAGCCCTCTCTTAAGTAGGTTACAGAGTCGGCATATTGCCCCCAACAATCTGGATCTTCATTTTACCCACCTTGGAAGGATGGAAAGCTGAGTCAACTTTGAGCCGATGGTGAGATTTGAATGGCTAAACTACAGCTAGCAGTTAGCTGAAGTAGCCTGCAGTGCTGCACTCTAACAGCTGTGCCACCTCGGCTCATAGTGTCACAGAGATAGTGTCACAACTCATCAATTTCAGTGAAGGCAGCTTCCTGTTTCTGCTTTTTCTATACTTTTTGGACTTAACAAGAGGGGCAAGAGAGGGCTGTAAAACACTATGAAGTGGTATGTAAGACTTAAGTGCCCTTCCTTCCTTCCTTCCTTCCCTCCCAGTGGTTAGAATGCAGTATTGCGGGCTAATTCTGCTGACTGCCAGCAGTTCTATTCTGGATTCTGACCTGCTCAACGTTGACTCAGAACTTCCCTTCTTCTGAGGTGGGTAAAATGATGACCTAGATTGTTGGGGGCAAGATGCTGATTCTTGCAAACTGCTTAGAGGGGGCTGTAAAGCACTGTGAAGTGGTATATAAGTCTAAGTGCTATTGCTATTTTTAGTGCCGTTATAACTTTGAATGGTCACCAAATGAATGATTATAAGTCACTACCTGCATATATTTTCCACCCAAATTGAAACAAAGTTATACAAAATGGGAAACGTGTTTGTTGAGGAACTTAAAGATATACATGTGTGGGAGTTGGGCTATTTTAGTTTCCGTTGAATTCAGAAGAAGCCAAAAATCTCAGGCAAATGGATGAAACTCTCTTTGCATAACATGACATTCAGAATGATGGGATGCTAGAAGAAAAGGCTTTTAATCACTAAAACTATCAAGTTTGGCAACTAGACTAGAAAATATGAGTTTAGGAAAAAATAAACCAGAGAAAACCCATGGAGTGAGCTAAGAAAAAACATGTCTAAAATAGAATAGAAAAATAGGATAGAATAGAAAAGAATAGAATTCTTTATTGGCCAAGTGTGGTTGGACACACAAGGAATTTGTCTTTGATGCAGATGCTCTCAGTGTACATAAAATAAAATACAGGTTCATCAAGAATCATGAGGTACAACCCTTAATGATTATCATAGGGTACACACAATCAATTTTAATATAAACCATAAGGATACAAGCAACAAGTTACAGTTGTTCAGTTCATAAGTGGGAGGAGATAGATTTATTTATTTATTCATTCATTCATTCATCCATTCATTCATTCAATTTTTATGCCGCCCGTCTCTTAGACTCAGGGCGGCTTACAACATGTTAGCAATAGCACTTTTTAAACAGAGCTAGGCTATTGCCCCCACAGTCCGGGTCCTCATTTTACCCACCTTGGAAGGATGGAAGGCTGAGTCAACCCTGAGTCGGTGATGAGATTTGAACAGCTGACCTACAGATCTACAAGTTAGCTTCAGTGGCCTGCAGTACAGCACTCTACCTGCTGCGCCATCCCGGCTCATCATCACCTCAGATGGGTGATAGGAACAATGAGAACACTAATAGTAATAGTAATGCAGCCTTAGTGAATAGTCTATGAAACCTCTCTATCATTCAGGTCAGGGTTGTCCAAAAGGTGCCTTTTTTCAAAGGGCAGCTGAACTTTCTTGCATTTTTTTCCCTTTGAAAACATTTCGCTTCTCATCCGTTTCTTTAGCTCCGACTGAACTGAACTAAAGAAGCTTCTAGGATTTGAGAAGTAAAAAAATTTCAAAGGTGAAAAAAAAAAACCCCTAGAGAAAAAGTCTAGTTGCCTTTTGGAAAAAACACCTTTGAGATCGAAAAAAAGGAGGAAGGAGGCAACAAATTATCTTCTGATTTGAAAGAAGAAAAACAAGACTAATCTTTCCTACCCCACCTCCTAATCAAAAAAACCCAAACAAATTTTTAGAGGAGAAAGTGGGGGGGGGGGAGCATCTCTCCTCTTAGTTGATAAAAAGAAAAATTAAGAAACAGTTGGGTGAATAAAGTCAGATCGGATCTTTATTACGAACATAGATCAGCCTTCTGAGTCATCCCCAAAGCCTTGTCCAGCAGCATAAGACCATGAAGAGCACAGCCTACATAACACCCAAACCTCAGACTGGACAAGCTAAGAGGCCCAGCTATTTTCAGACACAACACTTCGGTGGCAAGGCTATTTTTAGTGTCAGGGACCGCCCAGTTCAAATCCTTCAAAGCTGCCAGTTGGCAAACTGGCAACGATCCAGAAGCAGTGCAGGCCAAGATATACACACATATTTTTCTCCAACTCTTAGGGAGAGGCTGAGATATTCCTCATCTTTGTTGTCTAGCCAGAAGAATCCTCCTTCAAATTATCTCCACTTCTTCTTATCCTTGGAATGCCAAACACTGGACGTACATATATCGAAGGCAGACAGTCAATCCCTCCTCAGATTATTACGCGATTACGTTATTACAAGGGCTGAACGGCTCTTAAACTTACCTGTCCTCTAGGACAACTGGAATTGGGTTACTTCTTATTCTAATACCTGCATGGCAATTGGACGGAATTGGTAGCACAGTTAGAATCCTTGCCCGGTAATCTTTTTGGTGCTATCAAAAAGACTACCAAAAACGTTCCCGAAATCTATCTCCCAAATGTTGTAAATGCAAAAAAAGGAAAACGGAACATTTTACCACCAATGGTGGACCTGTCCAGAAGTTAAAAAATATTGGAACATAATAATAATAATATTAATAATATTAATAATAATAATAATAATAATAATAATAATAATAATAATTTATTAGATTTGTATGCCACCCCTTTCCGAAGACTCGGGGCAGCTCACAACAATAATAAAAGACAAGGTAACAGTGAAACAAATCTAATATTAAAAGAAAAAGATATATAAAACCCCAACAATTAAAACCATGCAACACATACCTACCAAACATAAAATATAAAAGCCTGTTGGAGGTGTCTCAGTTCCCCCATGCCTGGCGATATAGGTGGGTCTTGAGTAATTTGGGAAAGACAAGGAGGGTGGGGGCTGTTCTAATCTCTGGGGGGAGTTGATTCCAGAGGGCCAGGGCCACCACAGAGAAGGCTCTTCCCCTGGGGCCCGCCAAACGACATTGTTTGGTCGACGGGACCCAGAGAAGGCCAACTCTGTGGGACCTTATCAGCCGCTGGGATTCGTGTGGTAGAAGGCGGTTCCGGAGGTATTTTGGTCCACTGCCATGTAGGGCTTTAAAGGTCATTACCAACACTTTGAATTGTGACTGGAAACTGATCGGTAGCCAGTGCAGGCCACAGAGTGTTGTAGAAATGTGGGCAAATCTGGGAAGCCCCACAATAGCTCTCACGGCCGCATTCTGCACGATCTTAAGTTTCCGAACACTTTTTAAAGGTAGCCCCGTGTAGAGAGCGTTGCAGTAAATCGAACATGGTAGGGGAATGGCTGAAAGAAATTACAAAAGAAGAAATTGAGAAAAAAACAGAATTATTTTTATTGGGTATTTTTAAAAAAAGAAGTCCAGTATTTGATTATCCATATTTTGCCAGTGGCAAGGATCATATATGCTCAGCATTGGAAAAGTGAAAAAATACCGGAAGAGGGGATGGCAATTAAAAAGGTGATGAATTGTGCAGAGATGGATATGCTGTCAAGAAAACTAGATGGCAAGGAGGATTAGGGCTACTATAAAATATGGGAGAACATTTATAATTGGTCAAAAGAAAGAAAGGATAAAAGAAAAAAAACTATATAGAAAGGCAGTTCAAAAGATTAGAATCCAAGTTTGAAGAAAAGTAGGCAAATATGTAAATATGCAAAACAATACGTTAACAAAAACAAGATAAAAATGCATATATCTCCAATCGAAATTCTGAATGAGAAGGGGATGTAAATATCCCAAAGATATGTTTTATTTATGTTTGGGGTTTTTTTTCCCCACTGTTTTTGTTTTTTCTTTTTTGATTTGTTTTTCACTTTGCTAGTATCCATTATGATATACAAATTTATTTAATTTATTTAAAGTTTAATGTTGTTGTTGTTTTGTGTTTTGTTTTTAAAATTCAATTAAAATATTTTTTTTTTAAAAAGAATCTTCATCCGGTAGTCCTTGACATTTAGTGACTGTCTGAAGTTAAAAAGGCACTGGAAAAAAGGGGACTTGCGACCATTTTTCACGCTTAATGACAATTGCAGCATCTTCAGGGTCTTGTGATCAAAATTCAGAAAGCTGGCAACTCACCTCATATTTACGACAATTGGAAAGGGATGTTTAAATCTCAAGACTTCCTGCGAGATTAAACTAGCGTTATGCAGTGTCAATACACTGTTATAACAGTGAAGAGAACATATAAAAAACTCACTATCAACCAGACTGACCTTAAGGGGGAGATGTGATAGTCATGGGTGAACTCTGGGATCTCCTCTCAAACTAGGGGTCATTACCATGAAGCATAATATTTTGTGTATGTGTGTGCGCGTGGTGTGTATTGTGTAACTAATGATATTTTTGGAGACCATAAGGGGGTCATTGGGTCAAGTAGTTTATGAACTCCTGTTCCGGAAGATGTCAGATTTGAGGAAATGATATTTGTAGCTGTTCTGAGCAGCAGAAACATAGTATAATCCATCTTGTGGTTAGGAGACTCAAGTCAGATCTTAAGAGGGTTAGACTGATGAAAAATGGCAAGTCAAAAAATAAAATGTGATGTGCATCCTTAGGAAGCTTACAGCAATAAAAAAAGGACCAAATGTTTTCGTTCTGCTTCTAAGATGCTCCCATCATTTGTCTCAGAATGCCTTTTATTGAATGAGGATACCGGATCACTGGAAGCCAACGTGCTTAATAACAAAATAAGCTTTGCCGAGGTCGAGATCAAAGAAAAAAGTTACCAGGGATTAGTGTTGGAGCTTATGTAGAAGGCTCTTCAAAGTGAATATTCTTTCTGTTACAAACACTAACTTTCACTATTGCCTTAGGAAATTATGATTAATCAGGGGGAAGAGATTACGATAACAAAACATGACAATGTCTTTGCTCTTCTGATAATTAGGTTGTCATAATGTGTGTTATTGGTACTACTGGTGATCTGCACTGGTATGCCAAACAGTGCTCTATTAGTCTTACCTTGTTCTTAAAAGGACCATCCCCCTCTTCAGCCACCTGGATTCTCTATATTCATCAATATAACTGGTAATAATTCAGAAGAATCAATTCACAAGAATTAATCCATTTAACTAAGTGGAAAATTCTGGCTAGGTCTTACAAGCCGGGCCATGGCATAATTTGTTTATTGTTATCGAATTTATTTGCCACCCATCTTGCCATGGGATTATTCTCGGCAGCTTAACTCTAGATTAATATGCTTTATATTGTGAAGATTTAATGTATGCTACATTTTTTTCAAGTCAAGTTTCCTCAAGGCACTCTTTATGTGTACAGTGTTCCCTCGATTTTTGCAGGGGATGCGTTCCGAGACCGCCCGCGAAAGTTGAATTTCCGCGAAGTAAAGATGCGGAAGTAAATACACTATTTTTGGCTATGAACAGAATTCCAAGTCTTCCCTTAACACTTTAAACTCCTAAATTTACAATTTCCCATTCCCTTAGCAACCATTTAGATTATAACTCACCATGTTTATTTATTAAAGTTTATTTTAAAAAATGTTTTTTAAAGGCAGATGAAAGTTTGGCAATGACATATGACATCATCGGGCGGGAAAACCCGTGGTATAGGGGGGGGAAACCGTAAATTATTTTTTAATTAATATTTTTGAAAAACCGTGGCATAGACGTTCCACGAAGTTCGAAGCCGCGAAAATCGAGGGAACACTGTATTGCCAGGAGTTGTCAAATCCCACACTTGTAGCATCCATGAAGAAAAATAAATAAATGTCAGGTTTGCTTGTATCTTTTGATACGATAGGGAAGAATTCACACCATTTACTTGTGGGATTAGATTGAGCTGAAAGGCAGAACTATTTTCTTCACTATGGTTGACAACAGTGACGAGGAAGAGAGAAAAGGTTCTCTTGTTATGCAGCATAGCAGAGTGAGTTTGAAAATAGCAAATTTTAAAAAACCTTGTTATTGTGGGTTGCTCCATGAAGTTTCTGAAAGGCACCACTGAATGAATGCTGTACAGAAAAGAAAGTCAGTGGGGTTTTTTGGGAATGATGTCCATCCATCATATTCAAAGAGGACCTTGACATGTAATAGGTTGCAGGCTGTCCACAATGTGTCCGCAAGTGGCTGGTAAGACCTATTCAGGCACAAAATGTTCTGCCACATGTCGGACAGACATGCGTGGGCACCACTGTTACAGCATTTTGGAGCTCTGGCTTTGCAGAGTGCTAGCTTCTCTTGTGCTATGGTTGTTCTTCTGTCCTCAGATGTCTGGCAGCCTTGGTGGTTGGTGTTTTTTTTTTTGAATAATAGGCAAATTGATAACATTACTTAATGGACTGGGTAAAAGCCCCGAGTCTACAGAGAGGGGCAGCATACAAACCTAATAAATAAATAAATAAAATGACCCAACCCATGCAGCTATTGATGTTAGGTGACATAAAATGCTCATCTAACATAAAAAACGTCATCAAAAAAGCACAACAAAGAATGTTCTTTCTGCACCAACTGAGGAAGCTCAAACTGCCCAAGGAGCTGCTGATACAGTTCTACAGGGGAAACACTGAGTCTGTCATCTGCACCACTATAACTGTCTGGTTTGGTTCTGCAACCCAATAAGACCGACCCAGACTTCAGAGGATAATCAGAACTGCAGAAAAACAATTGCTGCCAACCTGACTTCCATTGAGGACCTGTATACTGCACGAGTCAAAAAGAGGGCGGGTAAAATATTTACTGACCCCTCGCATCCTGGACACAAATTGTTTCAACTCCTACCCTCAAAACGTCGCTACAGAGCACTGCACACCAAGACAACTAGACACAAGAACAGTTTTTCCCCGAACGCCACCACTCTACTAAACAAATAATTCCCTCAACACTGTCAGACTTTCTACTAAATCTGCACTTCTATTCTACTAGTTTTTCTCATCATTCCTTTCACCCATTTCCTCCCATGTTGACTGTATGACTGTAACTTGTTGCTTATATCCTAAGATTTTTATTAATATTGCTTCTTCATTGCTTATTTGACCCCTATGACAATCACTAAGTGTTGTACCACATGATTCTTGACAAATGTATATTTTATTTTATGTACGCTGAGAGCATATGCACCAAGACAAATTCCTTGTGTGTCCAATCACACTTGGCCAATAAAAATTCTATTCTATTCTATTCTATCTACACCTCTATAACTGTCTGGTTTGGTTCTGCAACCCAATAAGACCGACCCAGACTTCAGAGGATAATCAGAACTGCAGAAAAACCAATTACTGCCAACCTACTTTCCATTGAGGACCTGTCTACTGCATGAATCAAAAAGAAAACATTTACAGACATCTCAAATCCTGGACATAAACTGCTTCAACTCCTACCTCAAAATGATGCTATAGAGCACTGCACACCAGACATAAGAAAAGTTTTTTTCCCAAACGCCACCACTCTGCTAAACGAATAATTCCTAATACTGTATAACTTTACAGCCCAGCATCTTTCAGTACAACAGAATATGTTATGGATGGGTTGGAACTGAGGTGGCTCCCCTGTTGTTAGCATATGCTGCCCTCCCTTAACCATTGCAATTTGAATTTTTTAAAATTAATAACTGATTTTATATGTTAATTGTTTTATAATATTATTGTGCACTGTTTTGTGTTGTGTGTACTTGTTTATATTATAAAAATCAATAAAATTTATTTTAAAAAAATTATTGTGCACCAGATCATTTTTTTTTTGTGGCTCCTCCAACAAGTTAATCCAATCCAGGCTTATCTTCAGATTTTATGCAAAGCCATCTCTGAAATCTGTGGTTCGCACCCCACGCCCGACCTCAACAAACCACACTGTTTGTCTCGGGTTCCTTATTCCCCACATCAAAAAGTATCCAAAGCAATAATGTCTACGTTTGAACACGACAGTAATTAAGTTTGTAAACAATTATGTTTGCTGGTAAATTACATTTTACAGCTAATCTAGCCATAAAAGCCAACAGCCCATTGATAAAGCTAATGCTTGAAAGGAAAATTGAAAAGGCGCACACAGCTTTACACGTCAGCAAGAGATTAAAAAACTTTATGGCTTCACTTGATTAGCACTTCCCAAGGGATGTTGAGGATGCGACCGACCGATGCAACTTTTCCGGAATTCAAATATTTTTTTGTAAAAGTAAGATCCCATTGGTATGATAAGAGTTCCCAATCTTATTCTACTCAGCATTTTCATCATGTTCATTTCTCCTCTATTATTCTTTCTGACCTCTGGATGAATCCCTCTCCGAAACGGGTTCAACCATTTCATAGATAGAACATACTCTAAACCAGTGTTTCCCAACCTTGGCAACTGGAAGATATCTGGACTTCAACTCCCAGAATTCCCCAGCCAGCATTTGCTGGCTGGGGAATTCTGGGAGTTGAAGTCCAAATATCTTCAAGTTGCCAAGGTTGGGAAACACTACTCTAAACCCAAGATGGTGAACCTGGCACGTGTTCAATAGTCATATGTGAAGGGACACAAGGCGTTGCCCTGTGTCAGCTCCTGAATTTTGGCCTTCTGGAGGGTGGAAGGAGGCTGTTTTCACTATCTCCGGGCTTCAGGAAAGCCTCTAAGTCTGTAGATGGTGAAAAACGGACCCAACAGGCCTACTGGAAGTTCAAAGGAGGGTTTCCTAAAGCCTGGGGAGGGCAAAAAAACCCCGCTCAATGGGCCTACTGGAAGTTTGGAAACGAACCTCCGGTAGGCCTGTAGAGCTGTTTTTCACCCTTCCCAGGCTTCAGGAGGCTTCCCAAAGCCTGGGAAGGGTGAAAAATGTCCCAATGGCCCTACTGGAGGTTCATTTTCAAACTCCAAAACTGTTTTTCGCTATCCAGAGGCTCCAGAGGCTTTCCTGAAGTCCGGGGAGGGTGAAAAACAGTCAAACGGGCCGTGGGCTTCACTGAGGTCTGTGTGCATATGTGAGGGGGAGGCAGTATAGGGAGGGTCGCGTGGCATGCGCAAAGGAAGACATCACATTATGGGTGTTCCTAAGGTTAGGAAACACTGGCTTAGAGCAGTTCCTAAATGACAAGTAGAGAGGAAAACTTTGCTTAATCTGATTTAGTACAAAATCACCATTGCAAAAAAGGCATCGCTATGAACAGCCAAGCCATCAAGCTTTCATGTCTAGGTATAATTAACTGTCATCAACATATCGGTTTTGAGAGACAGCATCAATGGCTTATTTTTGAGCTGCAATATGGAGGTTCTTTTTATCTGAACTCGGTCATGCAATATTTTTAAAAAATCATCAAAGAAACCATGAGAACTTAATATTCTTCCAGGTGAACTGCAACTTTTGTGATGCTCCTTTCGTTGCTAGCCTCTGGCTCACTATCCTACATCAAATGTCCCTATTGTAGAACAGATTGGCAGTTACCAAAAGAGGTAAATTTAGCTAATTGATTGATAGAATCACAAGGAATTTGTCTTTGCTGCATGTGCTCTCAGTGAACGTAAAAAGAAAAGATACATTCATCAAGAATCATAAGGTACAACACTTAATAATAATCATAGGGTACAAATAAGCAATCAAATCATACTAGGAAACAATCAATATCAATATAACTTGTTGCAAAAAAGTTACAGTCATGCAGTCATAAGTGGGAAGAGATGGGGGATAGGAACGAGGAGAAGACTAATAGCAATGCAGCCTTAGTGAATAGTTTGACAGTGTTGAGGGAATTATTATTAATTACTAGTTAATGAGATTATTTAATTGAGCTACTTAATCCTTAATTTTAAATGCAACACATGCCAATTCAAATAAAGTTTTAAAGTGCAGGAGGTAGAATGCTATGTCAAACAAGAAACATTATACTCAAAACCAATCTTCAGAATACAGTGTTCCCTCGATTTTTGCAGTTTCAAACTTCGCGAAAAGTCTATACCACGGTTTTTCAAAAATATTAATTAAAAAAATACTTGACGGGTTTTTTCCCTATACCGCGGTTTTTCCCACCCGATGACATCATATGTCATCGCCAAACTTTTGTCCGCTTTTAATAAATATTTTTTTAAATAAACTTTAATAAACAAACATGGTGAGTAATAATCTAAATGGTTGCTAAGGGAATGGGAAATTGTACTTTAGGGAAGGTTTGTGATACTGTTCATAGCCAAAAATAATGTATTTACTTCTGCATCTCTACTTCGCGGAAATTCAACTTTCGCGGGCGGTCTCGGAATGCATCCCCCGTGAAAATCGAGGGAACACTGTAATTTCAACCACTCATTATTTTTGAAAGCTGCCTGAAATCTGTCAGAAAAACCAATGGATCCTTTTGTAATAAACTTGCATTGGTGCTGAAAAGATTAGCCGCCACTGCCCTATGCCATTGCAGAGAAATGGTTATCCAATCTCACTCCTTTTTCCAACTGTGTTAGTATGCAAAGAGTGAATATGCAGCCAGTAAGAGGTGGTTGTTTGAAAGCAGCCGCTCACATTAAAAACAACCTGCTTTATTTTCATGTTAACAACCACAGGGAAGTGGTGAAAGGTAAGCTACTCATGTAACTGAAGGTTTTCCTCGCACCGCTGCGAATTCATTCACTTTCAAGCCTGGTTCTCCTGGAAATGTGCCTGGCATCCCAAACGTGTCCTATTGCGCATGTTTGTATGTTTGGTTACTAAATTAGGAAAGCGGAATGCAGGGGTGAAAGACAGCAGGTTCTGACAGGTTCTGGACAACCAGTAGTGGAAATTTTGAGTAGTTCGGAAAACCGGCAAATACCATCTCTGGTTGGCCCCAGAGTGGGGTGGGAATGGGAATTTTGCAATATCCTTCCCCCAGAAGTGGGGAGGGAATTATTATTACAGACACAGATTTCAAAGGATAATCAGAACCGCAGAAAAAACAACTGCTGCCAACCCACTGTTCTGTCGGGCTCTCTGGCAGACTCCTCCCAAAAATTCACAGGTACAAATTTCAGACACACATACGTTTGAAAATTCAAAACAATGTTCTTTATAATGAAAATTCACTTAAACCAAGCCCTCTTTTGGTACAGCAAAGAGCACTCGTCTCCAAACAAACTGGTAATTTGTATAAGTCCCTTATCAGTTTTGTGATACTTAGCTTGCAGCTGTGAGGCAATTCACAGTGAAACACACTTTGCCCTGGTTTAGTTTCAAAGCGGGGGAAAAATCAGCACACAAAAGGTCAAAGTCAGTAAAGCAGTCATGAAACACAAGGATCAGATAATCCTCCACAATGGCCAAACCCACAGGCTGCTATTTATAGCAGCCTCACTAATTACCACAGCCCCACCCAACCACAGGTGGCCTCATTTTCTTTGATAATAATCTCTCAGTTGTTGTTGTTGCCTATGCATCGCTCTCCGCATGCGTGGCTGTATCATTAACTCTTGTTCTGAATCCAAGGAGGCGCTAGATAATTGATCTCCTTCTGGGTTGTCTGCCCCACTCTCCTCCTCCCTGTCACTCATGTCTTCTTGATCAGAGGAGCCTTCATCATCAGATTCCACCGGGGGCAAAACAGGCCTGCAGCATGTGGATGTCTCCCCCACATCCACAGTCCTTGGGGCAGGAGCTGGGCCAGAGCGAACCACAACACCCACCTTCCATTGAGGACCATTCATTCATATCACCCATTTCCTCCCACTTATGACTGTATGACTGTAACTTGTTGCTTGCACCCTTAAGATTTTTATTAATATTGTTTCCTGATGGCTTATTTGACCCCTATGACAATCATTAAGTGTTGTACCTCATGACAAATGTATATTTTCTTTTATATACACTGAGAGCATATGCACCAAAGACAAATTCCTTGTATGGCCAATCACACTTGGCCAATAAAGAATTCTATTCTATGTTATTACTATTAAAAAATTCTATCATAATTTCAATATTAACAGCTTTTTGTCATGCGGTCTAGCAAACATCTTTTGAAACCGGAAATAATTCTGCATTTATATAATCTGTGACAACTCCACAAAGGATTCCCAATGAGGCTGCTTACTATCCGTTTCTGCATGCGAAGCAAATCTTGAGATTCTGGCCGGTATAAATTTTAGCTGCAAATTGGTTGCTAACACAAATCCACGTGGATTTATTTTTCATACAAATGAAATGGAGAAATGATAAAGTTGCTTGCTGGGATAGATCGGTGAACCTTTAACACATCTGAATATGCACTATTGGGAAAAAACCAAGTCTGCCCTACAAAGATTAGAACTTTTATTCGGGGATCGTTGCTAAACTCAAAGTTCCAAAATGATCAGAAAAAAAAGCAACTTTAATATTTAATGCGAAAAATATTAAGATATTTTTCTTTCATTGCCCATTAATATTTAATTGGGCCATGAAAGAAAAATATTTTCATGTCCCGCTGAATGATCAAGATACTAAAATGAGACCGAACCAAGTTAGTCTGTAAAATGTTATTAATTTTCCTCACTAACCTCTGTAAAGCACTTCATGTAAATATATTGCAATTTGTTTAAACAAATTATCAATATATATATATATTGTTAGAGACTGCTTTCACAGTAAAAAAAAAAGAAGGAAGCCTAATACATTAGGAGAAATCTGATGTTTAAGCATGGGATGGTAAAAATGATCCTATAGAACCAGGGATGGGTTTCTCCCAGTTCAGACCAGATTTCCCAAACTGTTAGCGACCTACTGGTGACATGACGATGGCATCATGAATCTGGTTCAGTCGGTGCTGGTCTGTGGGCGCCACCATTGGTGAATTTTTCCATTTTGGATGACTTCTCCTCTTTCACTCCCTGAAAAACAGCCCTCCTGCCCGCCCCGATTAATACTGACCTTTATTTCTTCGGCCGAAGCACAGCTGATCAGCTCCTCAGCTGTGTTTCAGGGGGAATCCTGCTACTGAGCAGGCGCGGAAGTGAAATTGCACAAGGGGATGCATGGCAGTAATGGGCTGCTGACCCCATGGGGGAGGAGGGACGCTGTGAGGGTAGTAAGTTTATGCACTATGTATTAAATGCTTAATAGTTTTTTTATTGTCCTTCCTTCTCTAGTACCTTAGTATGATCCTTAATTACTTTTAAAATAGGAAATAATTAAATAGTATGTTTTACTCATAAACGTTTAAATCATTTTAATCATTACCTAGAACTGAACTTTTATAACAATTTAAAAAAATTGAGCTAATTGCCTAATCTGTACAAAACCTTAGAATGTTCCTGTGCTCAACAAATAATGCTGTCTATCATTTGTCCTTTTTGCGGCTATTCAAATAATATGACAATCAAATGAAAAAGAGTCTAAGCACCTATATGAAAACTTATCTTGCTCGGTAAACCACTCCCACCCAGTCGCATGACCTTTAAGCCACCCCAGATCACATGATTGTCAAGCCACTCCCACCTACCCCGGTCATGTGACCATCAAGCCACACCCACAAAAATAAGCTACACCCACAGTACGGCAGTAAAAATTTTGGCAGCCCATCACTGATGCACGCGTGCATGAGTGGAGTGACTACGGTGCATACAAAATATCGTGATGCAAGCTGATAGTGAATTTAAGTGGAACCCACCCCTGTATAGAACATATTAAGGATGCCAGCTATGACTTAGGACATGTTAGAACAGATTGCCCTTCGCTGATTTTTGTCTGACCAAATTAAACTTGGAATGTGAAAAACAACTGATTACGGTTCCTTCATCTAACAAATTCAGAATATCCAAAAGGTATTTATTTATTTATTAGATTTGTATGCCGCCCCTCTCCGTAGACTCGGGGCGGCTAACAACATTAATAAACAGCATGTAACAAATCTAATGTTTAAAATAATTTAAAAACCCTTATTAAAACCATACATACACACAAACATACCATGCATAAATTGTATAGGCCTAGGGGGAAAAAGGGTAGCTCAGTTCCCCCAAGCCTGATGACAGAGGTGGGTTTTAAGGAGCTTACGAAAGGCAAGGAGGGTGGGGGCAATTCTGATCCAGAGGGCCAGGGCCGCCACAGAGAAGGTTTTTCCCCTGGGTCCCACCAGACGACATTGTTTAGTTGACGGGACCCGAAGAAGACTGACTCTGTGGGACCTAACTGGTTGCTGGGATTCATGCGGCCGAAGGTGGACTCAGATGTATTCTGGTCTGATGCCATGAAGGGCTTTATAGGTCATAACCAACACTTTGAATTGTGACCGGAAACTGATCGGCAACCAATGCAGACTGCAGAGTGTTGGTGTAACATGGGCTTACCTGGGGAAGCCCATGATTGTTCTCGCAGCTGCATTCTGCATGATCTGAAGTTTCCATGTAACATGGAAAACCAACTATTAACATCAACACTGTTCTTTGCAGGTTCAGACACTGGGGCCATGACCGGGTATTTTTCGCTAACTTTAGACTGCAATATAAGATGATATTTTGAGAGAAATTTACCGTGGTAGTCATTGCCAAAGCTGTTTAATTCATTTACCATTAATGTTGGCAAAACATGAAGCTTTTCAATTATTAAATCTATAATTAATGCCGATTGCTTGCTGAGTAAACTTAGCTGGCTTTAAATATGACACAGTGCTACAACTTGTACATTTTATAAATCACAAATGTCTAATACACAAAAAATCAAAAACAAAAATCCAGAACCTCCAAATCTTGTCAGATGTTTTAAAAAATGATCTATTAAATATATGTTCATTAAGTTCAAAATACCAAAAGTTAGTTCCAGGCATTTTTATTTTATTTATTTATTTTTTCTCGTAGAAAAATAAAATTTTTGATGGGGCTCCAACTTCTGTAACAAACATCAACAGAAGGCTATAAGATAATCAGCTGCCACTTTTACACATTTTAAAATTCCACTGATTAGAATCCGAGCTTTGACAGAATGATAATACCAGCAATACTACGCTGGCTGTCATTACATTTATCTGAGAGAACATTCATGTTGTAGGCATGCCAAAATGTGGTGGGAGTTCAAAATTAATACACGATTGCTCTCCTAATGAAACAGCTTCTCTTCGAAGAGCTCTTTAATTATCTCTCTTTATTTAATTGCATGATTTATCTGCTGCTTCAGATGATAACATAAAGATCAAGGTTTCCCTGTCCAGTCATGTCAGATTCTAGGGCGCAGTGCAAATCTCAATTTCTTGGCCAAGGGAGGCAATGCTATCTGAAGATGTTTCCGGGGTCATGTGACCAGCATGTCTGTATGCCAAAGGCACATGGAACACTGTTACCTTCCTATCAAAGTGGTACCTATTTGTCTACTTGCATTTGCATATCTTTCGGACGGCTAGATGTGCAAAAGCTGGGACAGGAATGGGAGCTTGCCTAGTTGCATGGCACTTGACTCTCAAACCCAGGCTGTCCACTTTCTGAGAAGCTCAGCATCTTCAACCGCTGAGCCATTGCGCCCGATAATATACCCAATAACACATAATACCCAACTATATTCATAATTACCATATTTTTCAGAGTATAAGACACACCTTAGTTTTGGGGGGAAATCTGCCTACCAGGCATTCATCTGGCTAGCATCCTTAGTCGGATCAGCTTCAGCACATTAGGTTAGGGCTTATAAAAAATTTATTCGGAGCGAGTAGCAATGAAAAAAGCCTGCAAAGACTTAGGGGCTGGAAAAAACTTTTTTCGGAGAGAGTAGCAATGAAAAAGCCTCCAAGCTGGTAAAACTGGGAAGATCGTTAGTGCCTCATTAGGACTGGAAAAACATTCTTTGGAGCAATTAGCAATGGGAAAAAAGCCTGCAATCTACATTCAGAATATAAAATGCACTCAAATTTTCAGCCTCTTAGGGAGGAAAAGGGTGCATCTTATGCTCTGAAAAATACAGTACATGGATGTGGTTATTATCTTCAGTTAAGCCAAAAATCCTTAAAACTTAAAGTGGAGGGTGCTCATCCAGAAGGGAACTTGTTCCATCGGAGAGGAGATATCTCAGCAAAATGTTTGGGAGGTGCTATCCCACTATCTCTTTCTGCGGGACATGTGGTAAGCAGAGACTTATTTGTGAAAGGCAATCTCTTACATATGCTGGCCCTGAGCCTTTGAAGGCATCTTAAACTGCTCTTAGAAATCCTCTGGCAAACAGTCCAGCTCCTGCAGCAATTGTGTACTATGGTAATACCATGTCTGGGAATACCTGGGAAGGTATTTAAAACAGGTGCAATTTAAATTCTAAAAATATACTCCCCCACCACCATAAAATCACAGTCTTGCTCAAGGCAATGGTGACAAAACTGCAGTGATAAGCTGCATCCAGCTCTTTACTAGATTGGAATATGCACTTATTTACTCACAATTACAAGACATTTCCTTAAAAGGGATTTATAAGTTAAGATTTGCAAGCGTGACATCTGATAGGGAACTGCTGGCAAAGCAATACCAGAAAGGGCTCTACGGAAGACACAGGGAAGCAGGTCTAGAGGCCAATTTCCCAAAAGAGATGAATTATTACAAGCAGGAGAGGATGAATACATACATAAGCAACATTTTGGGGAAAGGAAAAGGTAGGGGACCTTAGGCAAGCTGATTTTAAATCAGCAGTTCGACATCAACACATATTTTAATGGTTAAAACCAGAGATCTTTTTTAAGAGTCAGAAATACCACGTACCTAAGGACAGTTTACTTTCTCCCGCGCTGTGGGGCTGCGCCATGTGGGCGTACGCATGCACAATGCAAAAAATCCGCCCCCACCCTCCAAAAGAGGCAAAAATGAAATGGCAACACAGTGCTAGAAAATCAGCTTTTGTGCATGCACAGAAGGAAAAAAAAAACCCAGAAGAAAAATAAACTAAAATAATAATTAAAAACGATGGTGGCACCCATGGACCGGCACTGATCAATACGGTTCCATGACGTCATTGTGACATCAGCAGTGGTTTGCTACTGGTTCGGGCAAACTGGTCTGAACCCACCTCTGATTAAAGATTTCAACATATAAGAAGAAAAGGTTTAATGTTCCATATTTTATCTAAATGGAGGATAAAATAAGCAAGCATCTTTTATACCGAAGAGGCCATTTCCTAAGTACAGCATAACAGAGAAAAAGTAATGTTGCAATATAACATTTTTGAATGGTCCCACTTTGGAATCTGTAAAAACAATGCGCTACCTTCTTTTTAAAAAGAGTTTTTGCTTGAAAAACATCTTAATATATACTGCAGGAATCCAGCATGAATTGTAAGAAACTTAATGATATCCAGGTACCTTCTTTGAAATTAAAATATTTTGAAAACATTTTGGACAATTTTCAGTCAGAAGAAATTTCCAACTTTATGAAATGCCCACCATTTGACATTTTCAATTGCAGTTACTGTCCATTTGACTTTCTACATTTGGAAAACTGTTAGTAGAAGTAATATATTAGGATTCAACATTCACCATAAAATTCTTGCTATGTTACAAAAAAACCCTTTGTGCTTAAGAATGCACTGTATTCTAAAATAAAAATGACTAAGAATGATTCCAAGTAATCATTACTATATGCTGCTTTTATTTTATTCTCACCTAAACAACGTTAATGAGTGGTGATTAAATTATACCATCCCAAATTAATACCTTAAAATGTAGTACTCGTGGCACAATATATCAGATTATCTGATACATGGGAAAGGAGGTAGAAGGCAATAAAGGTTTCAGTAATTCTTCTGTTAAAACAATCTGCCTGCAGCAAACTTAATGCATTTTAATACTGTAAGCATTTAATTTTAAGTCAGCAATAATGAATGCAATTAGTGGAAGGAGTACGCCAAGAAGAGTTGACTAATATTATTTAACATAATTCAAATATTATATAACAGGTAAGAACTGTATTCAGGAGCCATAAAGCTTCGTGTGCCTTACCTGCTGGCAAATATTTTAGCTGATTATTAGCTAATCGAAGGTGGCGTAGAGATCGCAAACGTCCAATCTCTGGGCAAACAATTTCAAGGGCATTGTCACTCAAGTCCAGAAACTGCAGTTTAACCAAAGAACCAATTGCTTTAAGAAAAAAAAAGATAATATATTTAACTTAAAATCAGACATCTGTTAATAATAGCTTATTCCTAAAACACAAGACATCTTGCTGTACAGATTAACATGTTTATTTTTCACACAGTCTTTCATGCAAAAGTCTATTTCAGCTGTTACAGTACATGAAAAGAATATCGAGGGAACAAAATTATATTCTCTCTAGAATATGGTATCACTGGACATTAGGAAGTTATGTGAGCCCAGGTATAGTGGTGGCTGATATTCTCAGTTGCCATAATACATTATTTCTACCTTTAGCATCTAGATTTAGATTTATATACTGCTTCAGTGTTTACAGCCCTCTCTACGGCATTTACAGAGAGTCAGCCTATTGCCCCCAACAATCTGGGTCCTCATTTCACTGACCTTGGAAGGATGGAAGGCTGAGTCAAACATGAGCCTACTGAGATTCGATCTGCCAGACTGCTGGCAGCTGGCGACCAGCAGAAGTAGCTTGCAGTAATGCACTCTAACCACTGCACCGCCGAGGCTCTTATGAAATTATATTAAAGCTACCTTGCAACTTTAAGATGTGTGGGAGGGCTGGTTGGGGAATTCTGGGAGATGAAGTTCACAGATCTTAATGTTGCTAAGGCTGAGAAACACTGCTATAGTATGTTGTCTGTCCTTGTCTTTAGTAATGTTTTTTATTGGTAGTATGGTTTTAAAGATAGAAACATAGAAACATAAAAGATTGACGGGAGAAAAAGACCTCATGGTCCATCTAGTCTGCCCTTATACTATTTCCTGTATTTTATCTTAGGATGGATATGTTTATACGAGGCATGTTTAAATTCAGTTACTTTGGATTTACCAACCACATCTGCTGGAAGTTTGCTCCAAGCATCTACTACTCAGCATCAGATTTGTAAGATGGGCAAACATATAAATTGATTATGCAAATGTCTATGGAGATTCTCAGTCATCCAGATCCTGGCTGTCCCAAAGGTACTTTTTCAAGAGGCAACTAGACTTTTTGGTTTTTATTTGAAGAGGTTTCACTGCTCATCCAAGCTTTTCCAGCTCTGACTGGAACCAACCATCCAGTCAGAGCTGAAGAAGCTTCCTGAATTAGAAGCAAAATGTCCTCAAAGAAAAACCAGAAAGTTCGGTTGCTTCTTGAAAAACCACCTTTGGGATGATTAAACAATTGAAAAAAAAATTACTATAGTCATTTGGGTTTTCATAAATGCATAGAGGTTGAATTAATGTCTAGAGTGTAAGAAGTCTTCAGCCATAATTCTTAGCAGCTTTCTGCAATTAAATTTATTTATTTATTGGATTTGTATGTTGCCCCTCTCCAAGGACTCGGGACAGCTCACAACATACATAAAAAAAACCCATAGCAATACATCTAATACAATCAATATAATTAAAAAAACCTTAAAAATACTAAAACACTTTAAAACATTCATTATCATTCACTTGATCAAACACAACAAAAACACTCACTGGTCAGGGGGAAGATCTAATGACCCCAGGCCTGGCGGCAAAGATGAGTCTTTAAACTTTTTCGGAAGGCAAGGAGGGTGGGGGCAGTGCGAATCTCTGGGGGTGCTGATTCCGAAGGCCGGGCCCTCCACAGAGAAGGCTCTTCCCCTAGGTCCCGCCAGCCGGCATTGTCTGGCTGATGGAACCCTGGTGAGACCAACTCTGTGGGAACTGAGTAGACGCTGGGATTCGTGTGGCAAAAGGTGGTCTCGGAGGTAATCTGGGTAAATCTATTTGCATGAATGGTCCTGCACTCTGTATAATCCTACACACCGGAAGCAGCAAAAGAAGAAGTAAAGAAGAACTCAAAGAACATTTTGGCTGGGATGCAGTAGTTTTGATTTTCTAGCATAGCTTCTGCATAACTACTGCACCCCAGCCAAAATGTTTCCTTGATATTACTGGCATATTTCCTTCTCTAAATGGCGAATAATTTTTTTTAATCTCCCAGGGTTTATATTTATAAAAGGCGATTTCAAGGCATACAACTGTTGAATGAATAAATTAAAAAGAAATGCTTTATAAATGATGAATAAGATTAAACATCATGGGTTGAGTTGAAGCTGAATAGTACTTAATGGCATTTTGGCTGCCCAAGTTACTTAGCTATAAGCAAAGTCAAAGGAACAAAGAATATATCTGAAAATCCAGACATTATTAGGGCACTCACCTTCAGGTACAATAACAATATTATTTGAATGCAGATATCTGAGGAAGAAAGAGAATATATTGTTATTTTCAGGAGTGGGCAAATAAAGCTTTATTCATTTAAGGAATTTAAATAGCTGTTTATCTCACATAATCATCCTACGTGGCACGCTATAACCAAAAATCTTTCTTTCTTTCTTTCTTTCTTTCTTTCTTTCTTTCTTTCTTTCTTTCATTCATTCATTGCATTTATATGTCACCCTTCTCCAAAGACTCGAGGCGGCTTACAACATACAATAAAAACAATAAAATACAATAGCAAATCCAATTAATTAAACTAGACAACTACTCATACTCCGGGGCATCTTATATTCTGAAAAATATGGTATTTCTCTTAGGCTTATTTGTTTTGATTTATTTCAACTGTATCCAGGTATTCAAGTTGAACACCACTTTAAAATGAGATTGTACAACAGTGGAAGCGTGCATGTTACTTGCTACTTTTATTCCCTCATTGTCAATAAAGGAAGTAGGTTACAATTAGTCAGTCATGTCAAATAGCTATTGCACCTCAAAATGAGATAATCTTAAGTACACACAACTGTGGCTTACTCTCTGACTGAAACCAGGCCAAGGTCAACAGATTTCCTATCTGAGCTAAGACCTCTTTCTTGTGACTAATTCAGAATTAGACAGGTTGAAATTGCGATAGAGCACTTCCTGCAGAGAAAATAACTACTGGAATTCTCTTTCAGAAATCATGGAGAAAGTATTACTGTGGTCTGCATTTGAAAAGTAACATTAACCCTCACCCCAGCCAGGAAATCAGAAACATATTTTTTTGGGAGTCAAAATTCTTCTAATTTTTATATGCTGATTTCAATCTTCACAGTTTCAGTTTCAATAGCAATATGAAAACAATTGCAAGTGGAAATTTTAATTAAACAAAAATTGAGAAACCGATACAATTTTTATTTTAAATGCTTACTGATAGTTAAAAAAAACATTTTTACTTTGTTTACTGACAAGCCCAAGCACATTTAGACTAAGAATTACTTTAAGTACCACCAAAGGCCAGGGCGTGTTCAATTCCATCATGCAATCTGGTTTTTAAAAACTCATCTTTTTTAAAATTTATTTTTATTTAGTGTATTTCAAGAATTTATATCATATTCAAAATCTTTAGAGTGCTCCAGAATTGCTAATACTCATACATAACAATTACATTATTATTCTTCCCTTAATTATATACATTGTCATTAAATTTTAGTATATCTCTTAAGTTACCTGTACATTTAATCTTTACTTCTATCCACTATCCATTTGTACCGTGCATCCCAGACCAAATAATATTCCATTTCCCCTCTATCTTTTAATCGCAATGTTAGCCTGTCCATCTCAGCATAACCTAACAACTCTTTGATCACCGTTCCCTCAGAGGGCATGCTATACCGTTTCCAGTTTTGTGCATACGTGATTCTGGCCGCAGTTGTTATATACAATATAATATATTGAATTTCCTTAGTGTAATTTCCCTTTATTATCCCTAATAAAAATAATTCTGGTTTTAATTCAATTCGTTGACTTGTGATTTCTTCTAACAATTTTCTTATTTTAATCCAATACTTCCTGGCTTCTGGACACAACCACACTTTATGGAAGAATGTAAAAAGTTTAAAAAGTTTAATTTAAAAAGTCTTATTGCTTCTAGGCCCCCCCCCCCCCATTAGCATAAAAATTACTCTGGTGTCTGGAACGATTTGTGAGGTGCTTTGGATCCTAACCTATATTTATGATCAAGAAGCCACCTTCTTTCACGCAACATTAGCTAGAATTGTTTAAGGACCATCCGACATAAACAATTTTATTAAGGCTCCACTAATTTGACATTTGGATTTTCTTATGGCATTCGTTTCAATGCCCGGAGAAATGAAGATACACAGGCACCATTATGGTTGCATTGTTTGAGCTAGAAATGATCTATTAATTATGCATGCAAAGTTGACAAGATTGTTATGCAGCATTAAAAAAAGTAGGAAGAACTGTCACTCAAATATGGACAGCTTTATTAGTGTTTCCATGTTGGAGAGGGTTTCAATGTCATGGTTTTTAAGGCTTGGATAAAATATAACTGGGAGAAACAATCTCCTAAAGAAAATTGAAGTGGCGGGTTGAACATTTTTGAGTCCACCGCATCACGTAGTCATAGCCAGAATAATTTTTTTATCTTATTAGCAGCTTCCGTAACTTTTGCTCCACTGCACCTCAACTTACGTTTTACAATCTGATAAATCATTAACAAGATTAAAATATACCCAAATTGAAATCCCAACCTTCTAACGACAGAGTAAATTAGACAGGGGGAAAAGGGGATTAAAGAACATAATATAATTTGGACGAGAAAACATTAGTTTGCGCTCAACAAGCTTGCTGACTTTTCAGAGCTTCTGGAAATAACCTCTTTCAAATATTAAGAAGATTCTTGTGGCTTAATCAGATTATGTTTGAAACTGCATGGTGCCAAAAACATGCAACTCTCATGAAAGCTGTACTTTAAGTTCATTAAAAGAGAATTCCCACTAGATAAGATGAGGCGAGATTATTCCTTAAAGAAGCTGCAGACTGCAATGACCTTCAAAAATTAATAACTGCACTGCTGACACTCAAATTTTAAATAAAGGACAGCTTGCTGTGGGTTGCTATGATAATGATGGTAGTGGTAGTGGTGATTTAAGTAGATTTGGACCATATTTCTTAGTTATATAGGATCAGCCTGTATAGAACAGAGTCTCTATATAATATACATAAATAATTTAGCTCACATCTTTTGACCATGGAGAGGCTATAAAATGTGACCTGGTTACAGAGGTGCTTCTCTAAGCAACTAATGCTTACTGTTGTCATGACACTGTAGCTGAAAACGATTCCAGGGTTGTGACAGCTGTGAAATCTACCTACCTTCCCTAACAGTTTGGAAGCGTCGCACATGCCTTTTCACCCTCTGCGCATGCACAGAAGGCTTTGCACATGCATGCACAGAGGGTTAAAAAAAAAAAGAAAACAGCAACATCTGGGTGAAGCATCATGCTGCCACCGTTACTGGTTCTCCAAACCAATGGTGGCCACTGCTACACTTGAACTGGGCCGAACCAGTAGCATTTCACCTCTGGGTTGTGAGAACAATGCAAACCTTTTCAAAATGGCTGTTTGGAAAATGAAGCATCCTTCTCTTAACAACTGAAGTAGCTCAATTTCCCAGGGAGTTTTGGCACTATTGCTAATGAGGGCTTTTTCTTGTCCATGTATGTGTGTCCAGACAACATTCCCACAGGACTGCTGGTGAATTATATTAGCACGGATGAAAGCAAATAGGTGTGTCCCTGGATAATGTTACAGGATCCAATCTGGGTCAGTCAGGCTAGAGAGAAATTCCCCGGGGATGAGCTCCAACACAAGTCTGAAAGCTTGGAGGATCCTGCAAATATATTAACTGTCAGGTTTTTAAAAATGGAATTATATTGCTCCGTACAAGATACAAGGTTCTTGCACTCCTAACCAAAGCATACGATGTCACATTCTTGATCAAATGAACAGAAGATGAAATAGTTATTAAAGGTATTAGAATGTACGCTCTAAGAGGGACAGGAAACTCCATTACAAGGTAAAATGACACTCTAAATCCTTACAGAAGAATGAGATTGTTACAAACTGTATTATTGTTAGGAAGTATATTCACAAGTTTCCAGAGTAAATAATCAGGCTGCTGTGGATAAAATGTAGCCACTCAGCAAGAACAGAGTATGATGATGTTTTCTCTCAATTTTTCACAGAATAATATTGCTAGGTTCGCAGGCATTACCCTACAGCAGTGATGGCGAACCTTTTGTTCCTTGGGTGCCAAAAGTGCATGCATGCGCTATCGCCTGCGCGTGCCCACACCCATAATTCAATGCCCCCTCCGCCCCACCCCCCATTCATGCACACATGACCACCTGTGCTCCCCCACTCTGTTTCCCAACTTTTAGTAAGGTCGGTAGGGCCATTTTCACCCATGAAACCTGGGGAGGGCAAAAACGCCTTCCCCAACGCCCCTGGAGGCTCTCTAGAGGCTGAAAACACCCTCCCAGAGCCTCGGTGTGAGCTGAAAATCAACTGGCTGGCACACACATGCATGCTGGAGCTGAGCTAGGGCAATGGCTCACCTGCTGGCAGATATGGCTCCGCTTGCCACCTGTGGCATGCATGCCATAGGTTCACCATCATGGCCCTGAACTATAAGAACAACCTTAGATCACCTCTAATTTTGATCAGGAAAAAAGATCTCATAAGATATTGTTTCTACCCACTTAATATATTTTCCTTTAAAAAAAAGCCACTTTTATATATCTCAGCATAATCACTAACAAAAATAATATACTTACAATTCCACAAGATTTGGAAGTTTCTGGGCAAGATTTTCTGGCTAAAATAAAAACAAAAATATAGACAAAGTTATAGTTTCATCTTTATAAACACAACCTCAATTTGTTTCTTCTTTCAAGCTAGAACCAGGACGAAGCTTTGGTACTAGAATCTGAAAGCAGCTACACACCGAACTATTATACCTGTTCCTCTACCTGATCTGGCAATTATTATATTTAGCCTTGTCTAACCAGTAACTACAGACTTGTGACAGAGTGTGTCAAGTCAATAAGGAGTGTTAATATCAGACATTAAATAACCTAATGTAAAACTGGGAATTGTAGAACAGTGGAATTGGTTCATATTAATAAAATATCCAAAATCCTAACACAGCCAAATTCAATAACTAGTGATAACTTTTTCAAGCTACCCTTAACACTATGAAACAACAGAATTAAATTATATTTATAATGTCAATCATGGTATTTTAATTACTTTATCAAAAACGCAAGCTCAGGATGAATTTGTTTTGAAATAAACTTTTTACAGTTTAGGCTGCTGTATCTTTATTGGTGTATATAAAATAATTTGACTTTGCCACAATAAACAATGTAACCACCGATCTTAATGTATATGCAATATAAATTGGAAGTCTCCTAAACTTGAAAGATTGCTAAAATAATGTTTAAACCAACAGCCATTCTTACAGCAGCCACACCACACCACAATACTCTAAATAATATATTCAGAAACTGATTACCTAGTCCAGTGGTTCTCAGCCTTTTATTCTCCACGTCCCCCCTAAATACCTTTTGTGGCCATGAACCATGGCCACAGACCCCCACCCCCAAGACTTAACTCAAGATTTAAACCATAACATTTTTTTCAAGCCTTTGCAGACTCTGTGAGATAACCCCAGGGATCCATGGACCATAGGTTAATAACCACTAATTTTGAAGAATTTATGAGGTAAAGATTCAAGAGTATATTTTATAGTAGCCGTCACCAACTGATGGTCCGTGGACCACTGGTGATCCGCAAGAAAATTTTGGTGGTTGGCAGAAAATTTATTTGCATTTTTTATATTGCACTAAGTCAGGGGTCCTCCAACTATGGCCCCTGGGCTGGATATGCAGCAATGAACACTTGTATTGCTGCAGAGAATCTCCCCATTCGGGGTCTTTTTGTGCAGGTCAGATGGGGGCAGAAAGTCTGACTTGGGGTCTGCTTCAGCCTCCTGGTGTGGGGCTTTGGCCGAAGGCTAGAGGGAAATGATGCTGGTGGCGAAGAGCCAGAGGGCCTTGTTCTAGTGGGACTATATCATGGTCTGGAACTGGCTGACCATCTCAACCTGTTGAGCCTCCAGACGCCAGTATCTGGCCTTGCACTCCTGCAGGTCTTTCCTTTGCTTGAAAAGCCGATAGTCCTCAGTGAGGTGCTCCTGCTGAGCCTCCTTATCAGTCAGATCCAATTTGAACTGTGCCAGCTGTTTTATCAACTCTTTCTCGTGGTGGCTGCTTAGCTCCAACAACTGCTTCCTGTTGGGGCCCCAAGGAGCCCCAGGCGGGGAGGCGAGAAATGGCTGAGAGGGGAGGGGCAAGTAGAGGCCGGTGAGGTGCCCTCAATGTCTCTGACATCAAGTTGGCCATGCCCACCCAGTCACATGACCACTTAGCCAAGCTCACAAGCCCGAACATTAGGCAGATCATATTAATGGTCCATGGGATTTAAAATTATGAATTAATGGTCCCTGAAGTCCAAAAGGTTGGAGAGCCCTGGTTTAAAGCATATGTTAGAATTTTTTATTCACTGCTGTAGTGTTTACAGGAGATGGGGAGGTGCTCCTCTAAAAATGGGTTGCTGAAAGAAGCTTATAAAATATAAAAAGTGTGAAATCTAGTCAGTTACATAGTCATGTGTAACTGTACAAAGTAAAAAAACAAAACAACAACAACAAATAAACCATAGCCAACAACTACAGATGGCCAAATAACTTGCAAGGGTAGGATACTACTGGCAAATTATTTCAATTCGTAATGCAAGCAATCCCCTTAGAATTGTCTCTTTCAGCTAAGCACATATGCAGAAGAGTTCATAGCATCAGCTCTTTTTTTCTAGTTAAGAAATTCAGGAATTCTGAGTTTGGCTTCCACCTACTGGGCAATTCATGCTCAACACCCTGAAGCTAATTCAGCTAGAATTCCAACTGAATTCTAACCAACGACCAAGTTTTCACTGATTTGGTAAAGCAGGTAGTATAGCTACTGTTTTTCTTTATTAAAAAAGGCTGACATTTCTCTCCTTTTTTTCCATTCTCAAATTAAAATGCCATCCTCAAAAATCTTTTGATAAAAACCACCTACATCCCGTAAGACCTGCTTGACAGATCCAATCTTGCAGAGCTGGGGATCTCCTGGACTATGGAAGCTCACCATACTCTAGAACAGCGATGGTGAACCTTTCTTGGTCTGTGTGCCAAAAGGGAGGATGTGGTGTGCTAGCATGCATGCATGTGCCCACCCACCCCATGTATGCCCACCCCCTGCTGCCACTGCGCATGCGCACAGCCCTTTCTGAAGCCTGGTAGGCAGTGAAGGGCTACCAAAATTTTTACTGTGGCCGTGGCTTATGCAGGATGCCCTGCATTTTCTTTTAACATCTTTCAGTGCAAATTGGGTGCTTTGGGGTGGAGCTCCATTTTTGCTACCCCACTGCGTTTCCCTCTATCCGGGCAGTAGCCCACCCCTGCTGGTAGGCCATGGTGGATTCATACGGTGTGGTGCGGAGAGCCGTACCGGTATGAACCCAGAGACTTTTGTTGGCGATTTTTCTTTTCTGACGTCTCCGTGTCAGAAGAAGCCCTCCTGCCTTCCTCTTGTCTTAATGCTGACCTTTAATTTTCATCCGAAGCACAGCTGAGGACTTCTACCACACAGAGACGCCAGGAAAAAAATTGCCAAAAATCAGTGGGTTCATCCAGTATGGCTCTACCCTCCCATCACTGCTGTTAGGTAAATAAAAAGCCCAAACGGACAAACTGGAAGACGTTTTTTCGAACTTCCGGTTTCTTCATTAGGGGATTATTTTTTGCCTCCAGAGTTTCAGGGAACAGCCTTTCCAAACAGTGCGTGCATGTCGCTGGAGCTGAAACATAGGAAAGTCTTGTGTGCCCTCTCATATGCCATAGGTTCGCCATCACAACTCTAGAACAAGGCTCGCCTCAAAATCTGGATGGACCTCACTCTGCAGTGACTGTATTTGGAAGAGCTGTGAAGTTCTGCTCTTAACCTTTGGCGAGGTAGAGACCCATTGCTTCATTGTACTTATATTCTTTTATTTTTTCTCTCTCTCATGCTGTAGCAGGGGGTGTCTGACCTGCAGACTGCATGCAGTCCCGGACAGTGAGTAATATGGCTGTCCAAAATTGTAATGCTATTTTTATATATTTTTTTTATTAATTTATAATATAACATACATAGAGAATAGAAAAGCAAATATTAGGGAAATTAGGAAGAAATTAGAAATTTCCTGAAGCCTGGAGAAGGCAAGGCCAAAAAGTAGCTGGCCAGCATGAACATAGGGGATAGTGGGGGAAAGGAAGGGGGGAAAAAAAGGCATTGACTTCTGACTCCTTTGGTGCAGTAAAATGAGGCATTAAGATCTATCCTCAACTTTTTACTTTTTCATAATACAGTGTTCCCTCGATTTTCGCGGGTTCAAACTTCGCGAATAGCCTATACCACGGTTTTTCAAAACATATTAATTAAAAAATACGTTTTTTTCTATACCATGGTTTTTCCCACCCGATGATGTAATACGTCATCGCCAAACTAATAATTTTTGCAAATAAATAACAACAAAAAACTATTGTTAATAAATAATTATGTTTATAAATATCAGGATCACTAAGTGTCTTATTCAATGGTGAGTACCAGTAATAATGGTGAATAAATGGTTGCTAAGGGAATGGGAAATGGTAATTTAGGGGTTTAAAGTGTTACGGGATGGCTTGTGATACTGTTCATAGCCAAAAATGATGTATTTACTTCCGCATCTCTACTTCGTGGAAATTCAACTTTTGCGGGAGGTCTCGGAACGCATCCCCAGCGAAAATTGAGGGAACACTGTAATAGAAACTAGCCATTTCTGTAACAACAAATCTATCTAATCTGTAAAACCCAAGGTCAAAGTTTCATCTTTTCCCACCACCAGCACAAAATCCAGAAGTGGCTTCCAAGTCAAAGTAAATGTGTTTGTGTTGGGGTTTTTTAATCAGAGCAATCAATTTAGACATCTCTGCTAATTCCAACATTTTTGCAACCATTCATCCATTGCATGGGTTGAGGTGACCTTCCATTTCTGCATGTAGAATAGTCTTGCTGCCATCAGCATATATAACATCAGAGTTTTGAATTTCCCCCCCATGTTTTGGGTTCCAAAACTCAAAAGAAAAATCTCTTTTTTTCTATATTCACTTTAAGAATTTTCTGTATTAGCTTATGAATCCTACTACATTATAAATACCTTGTTTTCCCTAAAATAAGACATCCCCTGAAAATAAGCCCAATCGGGCTTTTGAGTGCATGGCAATAAGGCCAAGTGCTTATTTCAGGATTCAAAAATATATAAGACAGGGTCTTATCTTTGGGGAAACAAGGTATATTGTATACACTGCTCAAAAAAAATAAAGGGAACACTTAAAAAACAGAATATAACTTCAAGTAAATCAAACTTCTGTAATCAAACTGTCCACTTAGGAAGCAACACTAATTGACAGTCAATTTCACATGCTGTTGTGCAAATGGAATAGTTATGCAAATGAAATATTTAATGAGAATATTTCATTCATTCAGATCTAGGATGTGTTATTTGAGTGTTCCCTTTATTTTTGTGAGCATTATATTTTATATGCGGCTTAATACAATTTCTCCTTTTACCCATGCCTTACAGTATTTGTTTCCTGACTTGCCTACCTTAAAGGGTTAACATAGACTATCCCAAAGGTGCTTTTTCAAGAGGCAACTGAGTTTCTGATTTTTCTTTGAAGACATTTTTCTCCTCAACCAAGAAGCTTCTCCCACTTCTTGGATGAGAATTGAAATGTCTTCAGAGAAAAAACAGAAAGTCCAGTTGCCTCTTGAAAAAGCACTTTTGGGACAACCATGACCTGGATGACTGAGAATCTCCATAGACATTTAGTTAACATAGGTCCTTCTTTTGCCCAACACAAGGAATAACTGATACTTCAAAACACAAATACTATTCAACACAATAACAAATATTTTACTCATTAAACAATGAAGCGACATACCAAAGTAGTTAAGGAATTTCTTTTCATATACAATCTTTCCAAGTACTGAAGACCTTCATCCTTCAGCAGTTCTAAAGGGAAATGATGAAGATTTCGATAGTTCAGGAATAAATTCTTGTGCCTTTCTAGCTTTGCTTCTGATATCGTTTTACAAAGTTCTGATGCCATGATGAATATTGGTCCAGCCACCTAATTAGATCTCTATTCATGGCAAAAATTGATCATTTCTGAAAGAAAAAAAAGAAAAAGATTATCAATAATTGTCTTAATGATTTCCAAAAGCAGTTTTTCAAGAGCATCACTATTTTTTAAAAATCTATGCAACTTTGTCACAAAACGAAAGCAAAACACAGCAGGCTCTTTAACAATAGAAAACAAACAGCAAAGCAGCTTACAACAAAATTTCAGGCAATAAAATTAACATGGTAGCAACATTTATGGCAACTGACTTGACAGATACTAATACTGTACTAAAATTTATGCAAAAGAGCAGGAAAATATTTGTCAAATTAAGTATCTTTAACTTATACATTACATCCCAACAATAGCATAACTGCTATGTGTATGAAAATAATGCTCACATAGAAGTGAGAGGCTTTAAAGATAGGAAGGCTGCTTGAAAACTTGCTTTATTGTGATCTACAAATTAAGCAGAAACAAACTTAGCTTTCCCCTGTACAAATAAGTTGGACATATATCCAAAAAAGAATGGGAACGTTTATTTTATTTAAAGCAAAAATTAGGTAAATCTAAGTAGCACCAACAGCAGTTATTTAAACGAGTGAAAAGGGAACACATCAAATGCTACCCTCTCCTAGCATCTCACAATTGGCCAGGGATACAGGCAGTATTAAGGATACCATAAACACTAGGACCTATTTTATCATTACAAGCAGCAACTGTTCATCAACTCACTTTAAACTCCCTTTTTACGACCCTGAAGCGCCTTAGTTTGGGGCAGTCGAGACGACTGGATGAAAGAGACAGTTTACTTTCAGCTATAAAAAAGACCCAACTTCCAGACTAGTTTATGTTCTCAGCTTTCCTTTCCATCTATTAAAAACCAAAAGCAGAATTCAAAATAAGAATGATTGTGTAAGCCCCAAAGTGTCTGATCACAGTTTAAAACAAAAACACTTTCCCCCCCCAGACAAAAACAACCCCCTCAAAAGCTTGCATGATGTAACCCCAGTTGCTTAGCAGCACTCATGACCCCTCCCCATTTTTGAGACACCACCAGTTGCCTATTCACCTTTGCCCCAAACCGGTGACTGATGAGCCCACATGTTAAACAGTGCCTCACTGCAACATGCTTTACCCCACATGCTACAACTGAGGACGCATAAATGATAACCCTGACATTTTGCGGCATTACTGGATGTTGTGTCACTGCCATCATCATGCTCACAAAAGATTGGCAAGAAGAATAGAATAGAGCTGGAAGGGACATTGGAGGTCTTCCAGACCAGACAAAAACAGCTCAGTCTGGCATGGGATCACAGCATCAGCAGCCAACACCTTCAGCTAAGACTGCCACATCAGGTTTGTAGAGATTCTCAGTCATTCGGGTCATGGTTGTCCCAAAGATGCTTTTTCAAGGAGGCAACTAGGATTTTTTTGTTTTTTCTTTGAAGATGTTTCACTTCTCATCCAAGACGCTTCTTCAGCTCTGACTGGATGGTTGGGAATGGAAGGATTTCACCCTTTGAATGGTGTCAGAATATGAACGGATTTCCAGAAAATTTGCAAATCTTTCCATTCCCCATAGTCCAGTCTCAACCTTGGATGAGAAGCGAAACATCTTAAAAAAAAACACCAACCAAAAAACAGAGAGTCCAGTTGTCTCTTGAAAAAGCACCTTTGGGACAACTGTGACCTGGATGGCTGAGATTCTCTACAGACCTTTTAGCTTTACAATTTGGTTTTCTAGATGCCCCCCAAAAAACTATGCGTGTACTCAGCAGTTTAGCTTAACTGGCTGCAAACTATACATCCTCTGAGAATGGTGTGGGAGTATTAACGGATTTCCAGAAGAAATTGCAGACTACATGAACCAAGGGCATCTCTCAGGTGACCCTAAGATAAATCTCCAAGTCCTTAAAGGACCCTCTAAGAGGACGCAAATAACCCAGCTGTCTGCAAGGGAATATGAACCCTTCCATTCCCCACCATCCAGTCAGAGCTGAAGAAGCTTCTTTGATGAGAAGAAAAACGTCTTCAAACAAAAAAACCCCCAGAAAATCCAGTTGCCTCCGGAAAAAGCCCCTTTGGGACTCCCACATCAAGACTGCAAAAAAAGCCCCTTAAATTGTTCTTTCGTTTAAAGACGATTCGAGCTTGACTTGAGGTCGATGTTTCTCCATTCTGAGCAAGTGGAAGGCGTGTGGACTTCAACTCCTAGCATTCCTCAGCCTGAATAGGGAATGGGTGCAACTGAATGGCTTGCTGAGGAATTCTGGGAGTTAAAAGTCCGCACACACCTGTCGCTGGTTCAGATGGCGAGACAGGACTTAGGCGCTCCAACAGCAGCGGCCTATTGCAACGGGGGGCGCCACAGCTCCAAATTCATCGGGGGCTCCCCCATCCCCGCTATCCCCATCGAAGGGGGGCAGCCAGGAAGCTGCTCATCACCTCTCCCAGCTCGGTTTCTATGACAACCGGGCCTAAGGGTGGAAGGAGAGACCGAAGTACGGCAGCTTCTCCTCCCGTGGGAGAAGACGCCTCGGAGCCAGCGCGCTCACCGGCAGTTCCCGGGCGAAGAAGAAGGAGGAGGAGGAATCTCCTCCCACACCGGCTCGCCCAAAAGAAAACACCTCCGCGGGTCGTCCGAACATCAACTTCCGGTTCAGTGTGTGCGGATGTGACGTCCTGATAAACGCGACTTGGGCCCGCGGGAAGAGGGCGGACTTTCTCGCGAGTCTTTCGCTTTCTCTCCGTCTGCTGCGGGCTTTGTTTGCTCAGGCAGAGTGGAGGGGGTTGTGGGGGCGGCCTGGATAGGAGACCAAGAGGAAATCTCCGTGGGAGGATTAGATGGTGGTGAGGGGTAGCCTCTTTCAAGGAAACAAAATTACAAAGGGAGGGAAGGAGAAGGAAGAAAAGATGGAAAGGAAGGGAGAGGAGAAAGAAAGAAAAAGAGGAAAGAAAGACTGGATGTGGTTGTGAAGTCACTAGAAGTGCCAGATTGGCTCCATGTGTATTTTTTTCTCTAACCAAGCCTTGCTGAGCTTTGAATCCCAAGTCAAGGGGAAGGGGTGACGGAGGGATATTGGGGGTTGGACTAGATGATCTTCCAACTTTGTTATTCTATTCCATTCCAATTCTATTCTATTTTCTATTGTATTCCATTCCATACTCTGTCTGTTCCTATTCTATTCTCTTTTTTTAAACATATTTTACTGATTTTAAAAAATATTTACATTTTAATATTTTCAGGTGGATCGATATCCATATATACATTCATATTACTATATTATATAATTATACATTGTATACACAATCATTTTTTATATTCTTTCTTTTCCATTCATCACTTGTTGTTTTTCATTTCGTTTTTGTGTCCATTTATACCATTTAGCCAAGTTGAGTAGTAGTCTGAGTCCTTTTATTCGTTTAGTTCCATCATTAATCGGTCCATTTCTGCACAGTCATATTTTTTAAATTACCGGTATCTCTTTTTCAACAGGTAGGTCTTTCCATCTTTGTGCATAGGCAATTCTTGCAGCTGTTACTATATGTAATATTAAATATTTAATATTTTGAAGATATGGTTTTCTAATAATACCTAACAAAAAGAATTCCGTCTTAAATTCAGTTACAATGCCCGTTATTCCCTGTGGCCATTTTTGGAGTTTCCTCCAATACTTTTTCGCTTCGGGACACAACCACCATAAATTTTTGGTGTTTGCTATGTTGTGGGTCGCCCCGAGTCCTCAGAGAGGGGTGAGATACAAATCCAATGAATGAATGAATGAATGAAAAGAAGGTGCCCTGCTCTCTTTTGCATTTTCAACATGCCTGATTACAATTTTGGTATATCTTTGCCAATCTTTTCGGGGCCAATTAGAATATTAGTCTTGTCTAGTCTAGTTTAGTCTCTAAATTCTGGGTTTTCTAGATGCCAAAAGAAAACTATGCTTGCATTCAGCAGTTTAGCTTAACTGGCTGTAAACTACATCCTCAGAGAGAGTGAGACAGAATCTCTACATTTATATAAGTTTTTTGTATATGTTTTTGTTCGATTTACAACAGTTCATTTAGTCAATGCTCACTGTTACAACAGCACTGAACAACTGTCTCGCTTAGCAACAGAAATTTTGGACTCAGTTGTATTTGTAACTTGAGTATTAGTACAATAATAATGTAATAATAATAATGAGGTACTTTAACATGTAACAAAGTGCAGGAAAAAACCATAATCATATCTGTTTATCAGACCCAGATTGTTGTCTTGATAAATTCTCTTAATACAGTACAAGAGCTTAGAAATGAGATTAGAAACAAACAAACTATCAGTTCTGATCAGTGATGGGCTGTTCTCAGTTCAGCCTAGTTCTGCGAACCAGTAGTAGTGGCGGCAGGAAGCTCTGCCTAGCCACCTGGGATGCTTCTGTACATGCGCAGAAGCATTGTGCATGCACATGAGCATGTTTGCGAAACAGTAACAAAGTTTTTTAGAACCCCGCTACTGATTCTGATGTTGTTCTCCTTGGTTCCAGGATTTATATTGGTATTTTGCGTATTTGTGGACAATAGCCAGAAGATGGCGATCTTGTACATTTAATGGTATTTGGTACTTGGTGCTCACTTTTAAAACATAGGCTAGCCAACCCAATTAATTTTGAACAATTGCACATATAGTAACATGACTCTTAATTATTGCTGCTTTAAATATTAACACAGTATTAGAGGCTGCTATATATTTTCATCACTCTCTTCCATAGTGTGTTTTTTATTTGTGGTGAGAAATGAGGAAGTCAATGGATTGTTCGTGGGTCAATTATCATTTGAAGCTCCAGGCTAGTTGGTTTGAATTTTGTTCGGCAAAAACATCTTGATCTTTGTACCTGCCTATATATGACCCTAGTTACATCTGTTAACCATTAGATCCAATTAAATAGGAAATTTTTTTTTACTCTTAGCAAGTACTCAGACCAGATTGCTTTTGAATAAAAATGTACAACGCAAAAAAGATGTAAGCCGAAAGAAAATGTGTCTACAGGACTTGTACAGATTGAAAACAGTTTTGTGATTCTTCAATCAAAATACAGAGAAATACTCATTTTTGTTTTGTTTTTTTACAAAATCTATAAGAATTAACCTTTCCACACAGATTCACCTTGTGCTTATGACATATAAAAGTATTAAAGGGATTGAAACCAAGAAAGCTATGGGTTAAATGCATTTTGCTATTTTCTCCATGTGTAGTCAACCTAGATACAGGGGGTGGTATATCTTATGGTATGGACAAACACATTGTAGTTTCTTACAGAACATAAAATACAGAATCAGGTCTGGAGGTCTTCTAGTCCAGTGTTGTGTTTCCCAACCTTGGCAACTTGAAGATATTTGGACTTCAACTCCCAGAATTCCCTAGCCAACGAATGCTGGGTGGGGAATTCTGGGAGTTGAAGTCCAAATATCTTCAAGTTGCCAAGGTTGGAAAACACTGTTCTAGTCAACCCTCTGCTCAAGGCAGGAAACTTTATACCGGCCCAGTCAAATTAACTGTCCAATTACTTTTTGAAAATCTCCAGTGATGGAGCACCCATAATTCCTGCAGGCAAGCCATTCCACGCTATTCTCATTATCAGGAAATTTCTCCTTAGTTCTACCCTGGATCTCTTCTTGATGACTTTACAATCATAAAACTGTTCTCCTGCCCTCAAGTCCTTTGGGGAAATATTTATTTTTATTGATTGATTGATTGATTTTGTCCAATACACAATGAGGGTTTTAGTGGGTATACACATAGTAAAATACATGATGAAGGTTATAGAGGATATACTCATAGTAAAATATATCTAAGAAATAATAGAAAAGAAGATATAGGAATAGAACATATCAATGAAAGAATAGAAGAAGAGATATAGGAATAGAAGAAAGGTATAGGAGATATAGGAGAGCAGTAGGACAAGGGACGGAAGGCATTCTAGTGCACTTGTACTCGCCCCTTACTGACCTTTTAGGAATCTGGATAGGTCAACCATAGATAATCTAAGGGTAAAGTGTTGGGGGTTTGGGGATGACACTATGAAGTCAGGTAATGAGTTCCACGCTTCGACAACTCGGTTACTGAAGTCATATTTTTTACAGTCAAGTTTGGAGCGGTTAATATTAAGTTTAAATCTGTTGTGTGCTCTTGTGTTGTGGTTGAAGCTGAAGTAGTCGCCGACAAGCAGGACGTTGCAGCATATGGTCTTGTGGGCAATACTTAGATCTTGTTTAAGGCGTCTTAGTTCTAAGCCCAGGATTGAAAGTCTAGTCTCATAGGGTATTCTGTTTCGAGTGGAGGAGTAAAGAGTTCTTCTGGTGAAGTATCTTTGGACATTTTCAAGGGTGTTAATGTCTGAGATGTGATATGGGTTTCAAATAGATGAGCTGTATTCGAGGATGGGTCTGGCGAAAGTTTTGTAAGCTCTGGTAAGTGTGAGATTGCCAGAGCAAAAGCTATGTAGGATTTGGTTTACAACTCTTGAAGCCTTCTTGGCTATGTTGTTGCAGTGGGGTTTGGCACTTAAATCTTTTGTTATTATTATACCGAGGTCTTTAACCGACTGGGGATTATCTGTGATAATTTGATTAGGTTCACCCCTTCTCTGTGACAGCTCGTAATGCAGTGATGGCGAACCTGTTTTCCCTCGGGTGTCAAAAGAGCATGCATGAGCGCTATTGTGCATTCACAAGTGTCCACACCCATAATTCAATGCCTGGGCAGGCTGAAAACAGTTTCCCCTGCCTCCTGGGTGCCCTCTGGAGGCTGGAAGTGGCTTGTTTCCCAACTTTTGGTGGGCCCAGTAGGCTCGTGTTTCGCCCTCACCAGGCTCCAAAAGTTTCCCTGGAGGCAGAGGAGGGTAAAAAACGCCCGTCCCCATTACCCCAGAGTCTCTTTGGCAGCCAAAAACGCCCTCCCAGAGCCTCTGTGTAAGCCAAAAATCAGCTGGCTGGCACACATATGGACGTTGGAGCTGAGATAGGGCAATGGCTTGTGTGCCAGCAAATATGGCTCAACGTGCTACCTGTAACACCCATGCCCTAGGTTTGCCATCACTGTCCTAAACTAAAGTATTGGAAGATTGCTCTCATGTAAGCCCTATTCCTTCTCTTAATTAAACTAGATATTCTCTGTTCTTGCAACCATTTATTGTACAATTAAACCTCCAGACATCTGTGTGGCTCTTCTAGGGTCTCGGCATATAAAAAGTCTATTTATTTCCAAAGGGGCCACCAGGAACAGCATATACCCATGATGGCAAAACTGCCAGCGTCCTAGGTATCAACAAGTATCTTCTTAAAATATATGATGTTCCCAGTTGACTGAATTTCATGTTTAATGAAAAAAGTATATAAGTATATAACAGCAACATTAGCAGCAACAACAACAGCAACAACAAAACAAACAACAAACAGTTTGTCTTTACTTCAAAGCTTCTTCTTCTTCGGTGTTTTTTTTCACCGATTTCATTTTTTCCCCCAGTCTGATTTGAACAGGTGCACCATGAATGGCAAAATGAGACAGCTAGAAAAAAAGGGGGAAAAGAAAGATCACGATTTTTAGACCTGGAGGCAAGAAGTGGAAACCATTTTTCTTCTTTCTTTTTATTCATCTCCCAACAAGGAGTTTCTTTGTTTTTGGTTTAGAATATTTTTTTTAAAAAACAACCCTTAAACTGATATTTTATTCTTCATTTTATTTTTATATCTTTGGGTGTACGTATTTGCTTATTTTCACGTTGAGTCATAGACTTGAGATCACGGGCCACATAAATCAAAGTCCTGCTTAAAAACTTGTATGAGTTCAGTAAGTGTGTTATTTGCAGGATATTAGCATTCTCAAATATTTATTTTAAAGGACATTTATTTTAAAGCCATCGAATGCTTCCTCCGTTAGGTAGCCTCAAGATCTCTGACTTCTGAAGATTCAAGAAAACTCACGACAATTTGCAAATCAGTTTTTGAACCAGATTCTCTTCTGAAGCACCTTCCACTATGGGAGGATGACGGCGTCGCCTGAGAATTTTTCTACACCATCCCACCAACGCTGGTTTTTCCAACAGCCGCTTTGGGCTCCTCTCCCTCCCCAGTGCCCTTCCTGACCTGCCAATTGCAAAGAATTTCAGCTCAGCTGCAGGAAAATGACTCCGTTTAGACTTGTCTGTGGTTGACCTTTGCTGGGAGAGCCATACTAATTTGTCACACCTTTAGATCAGATAGCAGATCCTATGGCAGGGGTCCCCAAACCTTTTACACAGGGGGCCAGTTCACTGTCCCTCGGACTGTTGGAGGGCCGGACTATAAAAAAAACTATGAACAGATACCTATGCACATTGCACATACCTTATTTCTTTGTCTCTCTCTCTCTTGCTCTCTCTTTTGCTTCCTTTCTGTCTCTTGCTCTCTCTGTCTCTTTCTCACTCTCTTTTAATGCCCAATAAATATCTGCTAGACCAGTCAACGTGGCCTAGCAAATATCCCCTCTCTTCTCTTCCTCTTTGCCCCCTCTCCCTCCCCTCCTCCTTTTATCACCCTTTCCTCTCCTCTTCTCCTCCCCCTTTCCCTCCTATCTCTCCTATCTTTATCTACTCAAAAGTAAAAGGAAGAGGGGAAAAAAAAGAGGCTAGTATTTTGTCCCAACCAAAGCAATGGCTCATTAAAAGTAAATAATATTAGGTCACTTGGATTGGCTCCATAAGGAGCAACTTTGCATTTTTGTTATATAACTTTATCTTAATAGTAATTTTATCAGCCAGAGGACTGATAAGATTAAAACTGCAGCTACCATTAAGAACCCTGCTTAGAAAATAGGCTTGGGATGAAAGTCTTTTGTATCTAATAGCTATTGTTCCCATAGTAGTATTTCTGCAAGACGCCTGTCTATTGAGAATTAAAGCTGTTTATCTGTTTTTTTCCTGTTAAAAGACTTTTTCCCACTATTTCTTTTTCCTCATTATCTTCATCTCTCATGTCAAGCAAGCTGGGTCCCTGTTCGGAGTTCTCAGCTGAGACCAACCGATTCGTTTTCCTGTCTTCTCTGAAGAGCTGTGGCCATAATGAAGTTGGCTTGACACAAAAGAGCTTTAGGGCTGTTCCACATCTGCTACCCTTCTCCTTAATTCCATACTATATGGAGAGATAATTAGGGCAGCATTATTATTTTTTAATGGCTTTAGGATTGGATATAACCATCAATAGTTCTCCTCCTTCCTCCAGTTGGACAAGTTTTTAAATTATAGATTCAGGCTTATTTAGTATCCTATGACTATCACTGAGTGTTGTATCTTATGATTCATGACAAATGTGTTTTTATGATGATTGTGATCATGATTTATATCTTCTATGAAAACTGAGAGTTTTGCCCCAAAGAAAGATATATTTATATCTTTTATGAAAACTGAGAGTTTTGCCCCAAAGATTGTGTCCAATCACAATTGGCCAATAAAGAATTCTGTTCTGTTCCTTTCTATTCGTCTAGTCTAGAGTACAGTAGAATTATATTGCCCAGGTGTGATTGGACACAGAGGAAATTTGTCTAGTTGCATTCCTTGTGTGTCCAATTATACTTGGCCAATAAAATTCTATTCTATTCTATTCTTCTACTCTAGAATACAATAGAATTTTATTGCCCAAGTGTGATTGGATACACAAGGAATTTGTCTTGTTGCTTTCCTTATGTGTCCAATTACACTTGGGCAATAATATTCTGTTTATTTTTATTTATTTATTTAGTCCAATACATAATACACATTGAAGAGAATAGATATGTAGTAATATAACTAAAGAAACAAATAGAAGAAAAGATATAAAAGTATAGGTGAACAAATTTGAAAGGAAGAAAAGATAAATGAGATAAGGATAAGTTTCTGTTTCTATTTCTATTATTTCTAGTTCAATTTCTATTTCTATTTCATTCTAGAATAGACAAATAGAATATTCTAGTCCAGTCTAGGCCAGTCCACTCCACTCCAGTCAAGTCGAGTCTTTTAATATTTGAGGGGCTGATTAATTGTCCTCACTGCTGGGAAGTTTCTCCTTAATTCCAAGTTGCTTCTCGCTTTCTTTAGTTTCCATCTGTTGTTTTTCATCCTGCCTTCAGGGACTTTGGAGAATAAGTGGACCTTCTCTTCTTTGTGCTCTTTGACTAATATTCGCTTATCACCTTTCTGTGCCTTCCCAACCCATAACTTTCTTCCTGGTCCACCACTAGGCTGGCCAAAGAAGAGAGAACACAGCCTTCTTGTCTCTAACTGGAGAGACCCAGAGAAACACCAGGAACGCTGCCATTTGTCGGATAAAGAGCCAGCCTGGAATCGCCTGTGTTGACAGGGCTGCCAGCTCAAAGAAAACACATTTTCAACATGGCTAGTAGCCAAAAACACTAGCTGTGCCAAGGGCTAAACACAGAGTGTCTGCCTCCTATCAAAATAATCCTGCCACCAACCCAAGGCTTACCATCTTTCAGTTTTCCAAGAACACAGTGTGCACATTTCTTGTCAAAGAAGAGAGAGAGATTCAAGAGAAGCAACGGCACAACTAATTTTTCCTTCCTTACTTGGGAAACTGACTTGCACTGTTGATCCACCAAGCTCATTAAACGAGACTTCTCCAAATGTGTCACTCCCTCTGTTTATTTTATCTATCTATTTATTTATTTGTCACACATGTACAAGAAAGTAGGTATGGTTATTTATTTATTTATTCATTTGTCCAATACACAATACATACAGAAGAGAATAGACATGAAGTAATATATATAAAGATAATATGTAAAAATAGAGGAGAAGATATATGAAAGGAAGAAAATATATATGATATATGAGATAAAGGAAAGACAATTGGACGGGACGAAAGGCACACTAGTGCACTTATGCACGCCCCTTACTGACCTCTTAGGAACCTGGAGAGGTCAATCGTGGATAGTCTAAGGGAGAAATGTTGGAGGTTAGGGGTTGTCACTATTGAGTCTGGTAATGAGTTCCATGCTTCAACAACCCGATTACTAACATCATATTTTTTACAGTCAAGTTTGGAGCGGTTAATATTAAGTTTGAATCTGTTGCGTGCTCTTGTGTTGTTGCGGTTGAAGCTGAAGTAGTCATTGACCGGTAGGACGTTGCAGCATATGATCTTGTGGGCAATACTTAAATCGTGTTTTAGGCGCCGTAGTTCTAAGCTTTCTAGACCCAGGATTGTTAGTCTATTTTTGTAGGATATTCTGTTTCGAGTGGAGGAGTGAAGGGCTCTTCTGGTGAAATATCTTTGGAGGTTTTCAAGGGTGTTGATGTCCGAGATGTGGTATGGGTTCCAGACAGATGAGCTGTATTCAAGGATGGGTCTGGCAAAAGTTTTGTAGGCTCTTGTGAGTAGTGTGAGATTGCCAGAGCAGAAGCTACATATGATCAGGTTAACAACTCTAGAAGCCTTTTTGGCGATATTGTTGCAGTGGGCTTTAGCACTTAGGTCATTTGATATTAGTATTCCAAGGTCTTTTACTGAGTGTGGGTTGGCTGTGAGAATTTGTTTATTCAGTTTATATATGAGGTTTGGATTCTTTTTGCCGATGTGGAGGGTAGAGCATTTGTTGGTTGATATTTGAAGTTGCCAGGGTATAAACATAAACATTTTCCCCACCCGAAAGAAAGTTCATGCCCCAGTACCACCAGTGAAATCTTTTTTTAAAACTACCTGTGGGCATGGCTTGGTGGGCATAGTGTGGCTGGGTAGGCGTGGCAGGGGAAGGATACTGCAAAACCTCCATTCCCACCCCACTCTGAGGTCAGCCAGAAGTGATATTTGTCAATTCTCCAACTACTCAAAATTTTCCCTACTGGTTCTCCAGAACCTGTCAGAACCTGCTGGATTTCACCCCTGCCCAGCACCCACATGTCCATCACATGGTCCGATCAAAGCATCGTCCCAACTAGAGATGCTTCCCACTCACACCCTTCAGGCAGTGTTCCCTCTAATTTTTTTGAGGGGTGGGTGGAAAAGTATAGTGTCTGAGCGGCAGTCCCTTCGAAACTGGGCGGCACAGAAATAATAAATAAACAAACAAACAAACAAATTAAAAACCCACCCTGTTTTGCCTCAGAGAATTTCAAAATAAAATACTGTACTGTGTGTCTATAACAGTGAGCTCATAATAGGGCAACGCTATCAATATCAAAATGCCACTTAAATAGTTGAGCTAGTTTCAAACTAGATTTTGATTTTCTTTCTCTCTTCCTTACTCCCATTCTTTTTCTTTCTCTTTTCCTTCCTCTCTTTTTTCTATCTGTTTCTCTCTCTTCCTCTCTTCCTCTCTCTCTCCTTCCCTCTCACTCTTTCCCTCTCGGCTTCTGGGCAGGTTTGGAAAACTCTGAGTTGATGATGATTTTTAAGTGAGCGATTGCTCACTGCTCAGCTTAGAGGGAACTATGCCTTCAGGTGACTCTTCATTCATTCATTCATTCATTCATTCATTCATTCATTCATTCATTCATTTTTTATGCCGCCTTTCTCCTTAGACTCAGGGCGGCTTACAACATGTTAGCAATAGCACTTTTTAACAAAGCCAGCCTATTGCCCCCACAATCCGGGTCCTCATTTTATCCACCTCGGAAGGATGGAAGGTTGAGCCAACCTTGAGCCGGTGATGAGATTTGAACCGCTGACCTACAGATCTACAGTCAGCTTCAGTGGACTGCAGTACAGCACTCTACCTGCTGCGCCACCCCGGCTCTTGAGTCTGATGAAGTTTGTTTCCTGGGTGGTGCCAACAATATAAACTGGAACCTTCTGGAAAAGGCAACTGCAGTTTCAACGGGCTGCTTCAACGGATGCTCTCTTTCAAATCGCAGGAAGTAATCATTCCACCCTATTTTGCACTGACCAGATCCCACTTGAGTATCAAATTCAATTCATGGAATTGTGCATCAACAAAACTGGAACTGATTCAAGGCAAGACAACAGGGACGAGCAGAGGAGAAGAAGCTAAACCTTACAAGGAGAGACAGACGGAAGAAGACAGCTAAGCAGAGAAAGGATAATGCTTTCTCAATATGTGAAAGCTCTGTTCTCTATCATTCCAGAGTTCAGGAAATAGAATAATAATCATAATTTGCAGGAAGGTAGATTCCAGCTGAAAAACAAAACCTTAGTGATGATAAGAGAAGTTCAGTGGTTCTTTGCTGAATGGGTTCTGGGAAGCTGGAGATAGTCAGTTGGATTCCTCTGTTGAGTTTGACTTAATTTACTTGAAAGTATATCAGACATTAATATAATCAAGTGTGTCTAGAAGTATTTCACGGAAAGAGTACTCCAATGGAACCCCGTATGCCACCAGGCTTGAAATTTTGAATTTGGACAATGGGAACTACGCTGCTACAGCATCGTAAGCTATTGAGGACCCACCTATGTCGTCAGGCATGGGAAAATTAAAATGCCCCTGGGCTTATATTGTTTATGTATGGTATGATTGTGTTGCATGGTTTTAATAATGGGTTTTTAGATGTCTTTTTCACATTGTTGTTTTTGTTGTGAGCCGCTCCGAGTCTCCGGAGAGGGGCGGCATACAAATCTAATTAATAATAATAATAATAATAATAATAATAATAATAATAATACATGTCAATGACTGCATCAGCTTCAACCACAATAATACACGAGCAAACAATCGATACAAATTCAAAGTAAACCAGTCCATACTCGATTGCAGAAAATATGACTTTAGCATTGTTGCAACCTCAAACCCACACAGCTTCAGCCACAAACTGTTCATTGTGGACCTCACCCCATTCCTAAGAAGTCCATAAAGGGAGCCTGCATAAATGCACCAGAATGCCCACTGTCCCTGTCCACCTGTCCCTATTTATTTATTTATTTATTTATTTATTTAGTTAGTTAGTTAGTTAGTTAGTTAGTTAGCTAGCTAGTTAGTGGATTTGTATGCCGCCCCTCTCTGCAGACTCGGGGCAGCTAACAACAGTGACAAAAAACAGCATGTAACAATCCAATACTAAACAACTAAAAAAACCCTTATTATAAAACCAAACATACATACAAACATACCATGCATAAATTGTAAGGGGGAAAGAGTATCACAATTCCTCATGCCTGACGGCAGAGGTGGGTTTTAAGAAGCTTACGAAAGGCAAGGAGGGTGGGGGCAATTCTAATCTCTGGGGGGAATTGGTTCCAAAGGGCAGGGGCCGCCACAGAGAAGGCTCTTCCCCTGGGTCCCGCCATTTCATTGTCCATTCATGTCCATGTTTATATTCATACCTGCTATCTTGTACATGTTTGACAAATTTAAAAAATAAATGAATACATCAAATCTGACTTCTATCTCAAGGCCTCTAAAGGGTGCAGCGTGGAAGTTCACTACTTGTTAAATTTTCACAAAGCAGTGGATATTTTTAGATATCTTGGTCACTTAATCACTAGAGATTTTTAAGAAGAAACTAGACAGTCATTTATCTGAAATTGTATAGAATCGGCCGCTTTAACGGGCTGGACTAGAAGACCTCCAAGGTCCCTTCCAGCTCCATTCTGATTCTAAAGATTTCCTTGTTCCAAAACACAATCTTTTTTTAAAAAAATAATTTTTTATTGGAGTATATACATATTTAAAAACACACATAAACAGCTTGTTGTATTCTTAATTTGTGAGTACAATTATAGATTGTCTGTTATAGGACAATACAACATATAGATCCGTCCCACCCTCTACACCTGCTGCCACTTTGCAGCTTATCTTATTGTAAATTTACGGGTAATCGTATCAGCGAAGTTATATACATATATATATATATATATAAATTATACAAATATACATATCTATATTTATATAGAAATAACAATAATAGCTCAGTTAAGAAGAATTTGACAACAAATAAATAAAGTGGTATTTATCTATCTTTAAGTTGTTGTTGTGTTTTCTTTCCATTTTTTTATATCAGCCTTACGTACATCTATTTTTATTTTCCCCCAATCATTTACCCAACTGTAAAAGTTTTTCCATGTGTCTATATCTTGTGATTTTTTATCGTTTTTCAATTTTTGTGTTAGTGTATCGTATTCAGCACAGTCCAGCATTTTTTTTAATCATATCTCTCTCTGTTGGTGGATCTTCTTTCTTCCAGTTTTGTGCTATAATGATCCTGCTTGCTGTTATTAAGTGTTGTATTAGATGGTATTCTTCTTTTTTGACTCTCAAATCTATTATACCTAGTAAAAAAAATCTCTGGTTTAAGTTGTAGTTTGATTTTAGTAGTTTCATATATCCAATTTCTAATTTTAATCCATATTGTTCTGATTTTTGGGCAGGTCCACCACATGTGGAAGAATGTACTCTGGTTTCTCTTCAGATCGTATAAATCTTTCGCCTTTTACCAAAACACAATCTTATGGTCTTTTGGGGCTGCATCATTAGAGTTTGAAGTATTGCACAAAACTGGAGAGCTTAGCTTTGTTTAGTCTTGATCAGTGTGGTGTAGTAGGGCTTCCTAGTTGAGCAGAGGGTTTGACTAGAAGACCTCCAAGGTCCCAACTCTATTATCCCGTTAGCATCCAAACAAAGTTAGCATCTCATATAGCAGAGAGGTTGAAGGGCACCAATGGAGTTGCTCACAGGAAACTCACAGCCACCATTTGCTCATTCCTGGTGTGTTCTGGGTGAGAAAAAATTTCCCGCCACCTGCACTTAGAAATTTTCTTGTTCAACCTAAGCTACCCAGGAGAAAGTTTGCTGTGGAACTCTGTTGCTGATATTCCAGCTTCACGTGTTGACAAGTTTGGGTGCAGAGCTGCCGCCCAAAATAGTGGCTCTTTCATCAAGTAGTTGGAAAGCCTCAAACCCATAAACCGTCAAAGGCATCATGTCAGGCTGATCTGCTTTAAGCAGAAGTTGGCACGTAAAGTAGACAAACAGGACCTGCATTTTTTCGAATGCCTTTTTTTATACAGAAGCCAAGACGACGGCTGTTTTGTTTTTATTTATTTACTCTCTGCATCTGCTTTTAATGCTGGAAAGTGAAAGATGATTTTTATAATGAGAAGAGGAAGGCCCCGAGAGACCGCTCGCACTTTGCTTCAACCACAGGCATTGCCTCTGGAAGGACAATTCCACCCAGTGAGCACTTGGCCTACGAGAATCAGATAAGACTGAAGGAACAAAAGGATCCAATAAATATTCCTCTTGATGAAAGTAGATCAAAAAGTTGTCCAAGTGGCTAGCAGCTCGGATTCGAGCTAGCTAAAGTTGTAGCAGATCCAGGGGTGGGTTCTAACTTACCTTGTGTTGTGGTTAGCTCTGGCCCAGCTCCTGCCCCAAGGACTGTGGATGTGGGGGAGATATCCACATGCTGCAGGCCTGTTTTGCCCCCGGTGGAATCTGCTGATGAAGGCTCCTCTGACCAAGAAGACATGAGTGACAGGGAGGAGGAGAGTGTGGCAGACAGCTCAGAAGGAGATCAATTATCTAGCTCCTCCTTGGATTCAGAACAAGAGTTAATGATACAGCCACGCATGCGGAGAGCGATGCATAGGCAACAACAACTGAGATATTATTATCAAAAAAATGAGGCCACCTGTGGTTGGGTGGGGCTGTGGTAATTAATGAGGCTGCTATAAATAGCAGCTTGTAGGTTTGGCCATTGTGGAGGATTATCTGATCGTTGTGTTTCGTGACTGCTTTACTGACTTTGACCTTTTGTGTGCTGATTTTTCCCTGCTTTGAAACTAAACCAGAGCAAAGTGTGTTTCACTTTGTGAAAGAAGAAGGACTGTGAATTGCCTCACAGCTGCAAGCTAAGTATCACAGAACTGATAAGGGACTTGTACAAATTACCAGTTTGGTTGGAGACGAGTGCTCTTGGCTATACCAAAAGAGGGCTTGGTTTAAGTGAATTTTCATTATAAAGAACATTGTTTTGCATTTTCAAACATGTGTGTGTCTGAAATTGTATCTGTGCATTTTTGGGAGGATTCTACCAGAGAGCTCGACAGAACACCTTGCTGCCGTATTTCTTCCTCCCACGCCGTGTGGCCGTGCTGCTTGGTTGTGCCACGTGGCTGCACACTCACGATGGCAAAAAAATCCAAAAAATTCCTCCCCTCCAAAAAAAGCCAAAAACAAGATGGTGACTGTTGTGGTTAGCTCTGGCCCAGCTCCTGCCCCAAGGATTGAGGAGGTGGATACCGGGGAAAGATCAACATGTCATAGGCCTGTTTTGCTGCCGATAGAGTCAGATGGTGAATTGTCCTCTGCAGAAGGAAGTGACGGTGAGATGGAAGAGGGGGGCTTGGAAGACAGCCCAGGAAGATGTCAATCATCCTTATCTACCTTAGATTCAGATGAGGAAATAATGATAGACCCACACATGTGTAGAGCTATGCATAGGAGTAAACAGCTTCAAAAGTTTCCTGTCACAATTCAAAGTGTTGGAATCTATAAAGCCCTTCATGGCATCGGACCAGAATATCTCCGAGACCGCCTTCTGCCACACAAATCCCAGCGACCAGTTAGGTCCCACAGAGTTGGCCTTCTCCAGGTCCCGTCGACAAAACAATATCGTTTGGCAGGACCCAGGGGAAGAACCTTCTCTGTGGCGGCCCCGACCCTCTGGAACCAACTTCCCCCAGAGATCAGAATTGCCCCCATCCTCCTCGCCTTTTGTAAGCTCCTTAAAACCCACCTCTGTCGTCAGGCATGGGGGAATTGAGATATTCCTTTCCCCCCAGGCCTATACAATTTATGCATGGTATGTTTGTGTGTATGTTTGGTTTTTAATAAGGGTTTTTAGTTATTTTAATATTAGATTTGTCATATGCTGTTTTATTATTGTTGTTAGCCGCCCCGAGTCTACGGAGAGGGGCGGCATACAAATCAAATCAAATCAAATCAAATCAAATCAAATCAAATCAAATCAATAAATGGAAGAAAGAAAGAAGAAAGAAAGGAAGAAAGAAAGAAAGAAAGAAAGAAAGAAAGGTGGTGGCCCCAAGTGACCGGAAATGAATCAAATTTTTACCGATACGACGCACTGTATTGTACTGGTAGGAACCCATTACTGCACGGGATCACCTTTTGCAACTTTTGGACAACAAAGTCAGCGAGGAAGCCAAATTCACTCAACAACCATCCATACCATCACTGCACCTTCGCAGCTGAAATATGCAACCTTGGATAAGCCAGGCTGCACTCCAAGCATGCAAGAAAGAACCTGTCTGGCCCAGCAAGATATTTCAGCAGGTCATTATGCCCCAAGAATTTGGGAAACCACTCCCAGGAGGGGGGAACTGCAAAGGTATGTGGGGATTTTTTCCCCCATCCATCCATCCTTCCCTTCTTGCCTCCCCCTCCCCTCTCTCCCCCTTTTTGCTGAAGCTTTGTTATTAATATTGTCAATGGGCGGCAGATGGTTCCCATTAAAGCTAGGAAAAAGAGGTTTATCTTAGGAATTACACACAAAATTGATGCGTGGGCTGGGGGAATTAGCTCTTTGCACCTGGCCGAAGTTGGGAATTTGAATGGCGCATTAATCATACCCGCGAGGAACGACATTTCCCCTCTTTCTCCATTTTAAAGAGGCCCTGCTGGAGACATTATGACCAGGTGAACACCGAGTAAGGTTGAAGTCTCCCTAACAGGATCTTACGTGTGTGTCAGGACAAAGCCATTGTCCTGAGTTGGAGGCTTTGGCCTGCCATAAGTAGAATAGTACTGTGGGAATTGGGGAGGGGTGGTTGCATGAGAAGGAAAAAATACTACCCACAATAAATTCCTTCCAGAGATTCAAGGTCATCTTTTGTTCAGCACAAGCCGGAAGTACAGGGGAGGTTCGTGGACATTGAGAGAACCGGAGTGGTCCACGTAATTAATTTGTGGGTGTGGGGACGAGGGATGAACCAGAACTGTAGGAAAAGTTAGTATCGGTTTGACTGCAGTTCGTACCCACATGGCTCTGTTAATAAATTAGAATTTGGAAGAAGGCCAAGGTTTAGACTCTGATTTATTTCTCTGGTGTTAATTGGGTCCCTGACAGTATGTATGACTGAGTGCCTTTGAATCAGTGGTGGTTGCTGGAGTGGACCCTGCAGCTTTCCTGGAAAGATTTCAGAAGTGGCTTTGCCATTGCCTAAATGTCTGTGGAGATTCTCAGTCATCCAAGTCGTAGTAGATTCAAGGGTGGTTTTTCAAAAGGCAACAATGTTTTTTTCCTGACGAGGAGGAGAAGGGTGATGGAGATAGTGAGAAGAAGGACAAGGAGAAAGAGGAGGAGGAGGAAGAGAAAGATTGAGATATTGAGAAGAAGAAGGACAAGAAGAAAGAGGAGGAGGAGGAAGAGAAAGATTGAGATATTGAGAAGAAGAAGGCAAGAAGAAAGAGGAGGAGGAGGAAGAGAAAGATTGACATAGTGAGAAGAAGGACAAGAAGAAAGAGGAGGAGGAGGAAGAGAAAGATTGAGATATTGAGAAGAAGAAGGACAAGAAGAAAGAGGAGGAGGAGGAAGAGAAAGATTGAGATATTGAGAAGAAGAAGGACAAGAAGAAAGAGGAGGAGGAGGAAGAGAAAGATTGAGATATTGAGAAGAAGAAGGCAAGAAGAAAGAGGAGGAGGAGGAAGAGAAAGATTGAGATAGTGAGAAGAAGAAGGACAAGAAGAAAGAGGAGGAGGAGGAAGAGAAAGATTGAGATAGTGAGAAGAAGAAGGACAAGAAGAAAGAGGAGGAGGAGGAAGAGAAAGATTGAGATATTGCGAAGAAGAAGGACAAGAAGAAAGAGGAGGAGGAGGAAGAGAAAGATTGAGATATTGAGAAGAAGAAGGACAAGAAGAAAGAGGAGGAGGAGGAAGAGAAAGATTGAGATATTGAGAAGAAGAAGGACAAGAAGAAAGAGGAGGAGGAGGAAGAGAAAGATTGAGATATTGAGAAGAAGAAGGACAAGAAGAAAGAGGAGGAGGAGGAAGAGAAAGATTGAGATATTGAGAAGAAGAAGGCAAGAAGAAAGAGGAGGAGGAGCAAGAGAAAGATTGAGATAGTGAGAAGAAGAAGGACAAGAAGAAAGAGGAGGAGGAGGAAGAGAAAGATTGAGATAGTGAGAAGAAGAAGGACAAGAAGAAAGAGGAGGAGGAGGAAGAGAAAGATTGAGATATTGCGAAGAAGAAGGACAAGAAGAAAGAGGAGGAGGAGGAAGAGAAAGATTGAGATATTGAGAAGAAGAAGGCAAGAAGAAAGAGGAGGAGGAGGAGGAGGAGGAAGAGAAAGATTGAGATAGTGAGAAGAAGAAGGACAAGAAGAAAGAGGAGGAGGAGGAAGAGAAAGATTGAGATAGTGAGAAGAAGAAGGACAAGAAGAAAGAGGAGGAGGAGGAAGAGAAAGATTGAGATAGTGAGAAGAAGAAGGACAAGAAGAAAGAGGAGGAGGAAGAGAAAGATTGAGATAGTGAGAAGGACAAGAAGAAAGGAGGAGGAAGAGAAAGATTGAGATAGTGAGAAGAAGAAGGACAAGAAGAAAGAGGAGGAGGAGGAAGAGAAAGATTGAGATAGTGAGAAGAAGAAGGACAAGAAGAAAGAGGAGGAGGAGGAAGAGAAAGATTGAGATAGTGAGAAGAAGAAGGCAAGAAGAAAGAGGAGGAGGAGGAAGAGAAAGATTGAGATAGTGAGAAGAAGAAGGACAAGAAGAAAGAGGAGGAGGAGGAAGAGAAAGATTGAGATATTGCGAAGAAGAAGGACAAGAAGAAAGAGGAGGAGGAGGAAGAGAAAGATTGAGATATTGAGAAGAAGAAGGCAAGAAGAAAGAGGAGGAGGAGGAAGAGGAAGAGAAAGATTGAGATAGTGAGAAGAAGAAGGACAAGAAGAAAGAGGAGGAGGAGGAAGAGAAAGATTGAGATAGTGAGAAGAAGAAGGACAAGAAGAAAGAGGAGGAGGAGGAAGAGAAAGATTGAGATAGTGAGAAGAAGAAGGACAAGAAGAAAGAGGAGGAGGAGGAAGAGAAAGATTGAGATAGTGAGAAGAAGAAGGACAAGAAGAAAGAGGAGGAGGAGGAAGAGAAAGATTGAGATAGTGAGAAGAAGAAGGACAAGAAGAAAGAGGAGGAGGAGGAAGAGAAAGATTGAGATAGTGAGAAGAAGAAGGACAAGAAGAAAGAGGAGGAGGAGGAAGAGAAAGATTGAGATAGTGAGAAGAAGGACAAGAAGAAAGAGGAGGAGGAGGAAGAGAAAGATTGAGATAGTGAGAAGAAGAAGGACAAGAAGAAAGAGGAAGAGGAGGAAGAGAAAGATTGAGATAGTGAGAAGAAGAAGGACAAGAAGAAAGAGGAGAAGGAGGAAGAGAAAGATTGAGATAGTGAGAAGAAGAAGGACAAGAAGAAAGAGGAGGAGGAAGAGAAAGATTGAGATAGTGAGAAGGACAAGAAGAAAGGAGGAGGAGGAGAAAGATTGAGATAGTGAGAAGAAGAAGGACAAGAAGAAAGAGGAGGAGGAGGAAGAGAAAGATTGAGATAGTGAGAAGAAGAAGGACAAGAAAGAGGAGGAGGAGGAGGAAGAGAAAGATTGAGATAGTGAGAAGAAGAAGGACAAGAAGAAAGAGGAGGAGGAGCAAGAGAAAGATTGAGATAGTGAGAAGAAGAAGGACAAGAAGAAAGAGGAGGAGGAGGAAGAGAAAGATTGATATAGTGAGAAGAAGAATGACAAGAAGAAAGAGGAGGAGGAGGAAGAGAAAGTTTGAGATAGTGAGAAGAAGAAGGACAGGAAGAAAGAGGAGGAGGAGGAAGAGAAAGATTGAGATAGTGAGAAGAAGAATGACAAGCAGAAAGAGGAGGAGGAGGAAGAGAAAGATTGAGATAGTGAGGAGAAGAAGAAGAAGGACAAGAAGAAAGAGGAGGAGGAGGAAGAGAAAGATTGAGATAGTGAGAAGAAGGACAAGAAGAAAGAAGAGGAGAAGGAGGAAGAGAAAGATTGAGATAGTGAGAAGAAGGACAAGAGGAGAAGGAGAAGGAGGGTGGTGGAGATAGTGAGAAGAAGAAGGACAAGAAGAAAGAGAAGGAGGAAGAAAATTTAGATAATGAGGAGAAGGAGGAGTAGGAAGAGGAGAAGGAGATAGTTTCGCTTCTCTGAGCAAAGTTCAGAAGCTTTTTGGCTGAGAGCTTCTTCTTCCTCAAGAAAAATGTAACCCAACTCTGTTTTGAAAAAACATCTTTGAGATTTGCCATTGCCTGCTTTCTAGGGCTGAAAGAAAGTGAATGGCCCAAGATCACCCAGCAAACTTATGTCCCAAGATGGGACTGGAACTCGTGATCTCATAGTCTTTCATCTTCTAGCCTGATGTCTTAACCATTACACCAAACTGGTTCTAACAAGGTCCATATACAATTAATATAGACCAGTGTCTCCAAAGAATCACAGCACATAGTGGACTTTAAATATTTAGACATGATTGATGACACCAAATCTATTTATGCCAGCTTTATACCATTCGACTTGTCACAGACTCCAACCACTCCAAAATTTGGAAAACAAAACTTTGCTGAGGTGCTAAGATCTCTCCACTGGCGATTCCACACATTGTATACACTATAACCACCTTACAGTGCTCAGCATAGAGACTGATTATAAACAGTTTAAATCTGCGAAATGTACGCAAATATAGATTTACCTAACAGAGGTCAATTGCACAATGAAATGAGGGGATTGTTAGACTTATTTTGTAAACATGCCTTCTAAAATGCGCACTTTCTAGATATATTGGTTGGGTTCCACCATAAAGTCATCATTTAAATGTGGCTGTATGTGTACATTGCTTTTTAAAAACATATTGGGCCTCACCAGTTAGTTTAGCTTACATTTGTTCACTTAGCGCACTCAAACACACACAAAAGGTTGTCTTAAGATAAGCTTACAACACTTTCGCCAGACCCATCCTCGAATACAGCTCAACTGTTTGGAACCTATATTGCATCTCAGACATTAACACCCTTGAAAATGTTCAAAGATACTTCACCAGAAAGCCCTTCACTCCTCCACTCGAAATAGAATACCCTACGAGACTAGACTTTCAATCCTGGCCTAGAAAGCTTAGAACTACGACGCCTTAAACATGATCTAAGTATTGCCCACAAGATCATATGTTGCAATGTCCTGCCTGTCAAAGACTACTTCAGCTTCAACCACAACAACACAAAAGCACACAACAGATTCAAGCTTAACATTAACCGCTCCAAACCTGACTGTAAAAAATATGACTTTAGTAATCGGGTGTTTGAAGCATGGAACACATTACCGGACTCTGTAGTATCATCCCCTAACCCCCTACATTTACCCTTAGACTATCCACGGTTGACCTCTCCAGATTCCTAAGAGGTCAGTAAGGGGCGTACATAAGCGCACTAGAGTGCCTTCCATCCCCTGTCCTATAGTCTCTCCTATATCTCGTATTTCTTCTCTACTATATCCTCTATAACAGAGGTCCCCAACCGCCGGTCCGCGGACCGGGACCGGGCCGTTGGGGTTTTCCAGCCGGTCCGCGGCGCCGCTGCCCTCCCGGCAGAGGACATTATGCAGGACAGGGTGGGGCGTCGGGCAGGGGCGGGGAGAATCAGGAGGCTCCTTTGGCGGCTGGGGGCTGCCTGGCTTTGTGATTTCGGCTGGGGGGGACTTAGGAAGGTCCTACTTCTCCCCCCCCAGCCAAAAACTCAAAGCCTATCTGCTGGATACGGGCGATGAGTGGGACAGAGCGGCGCGGAAGCCGGTGGCTGTGCAGCTGCTGCAAGAGGCTTCAGCGCCGCTCTGTCCCACTCATCGCCCGTATCCAGCAGATAGGCTTTGAGTTTTTGGCTGGGGGGGGAGAAGTAGGACCTTCCTAACTCCCCCCCCCAGCCAAAATCACAAAGCCAGGCAGCCCCCAGCCGCGAGGTGCCCCCCTCCCCTTCCTTTCACACGCAGCTTCGGGCCCCCTGAGCGTGTGCAGAGCGCCCCCAGCACTGCCCCAGCCGAGAGACCCCTGCCCTCCTTTTTCCCGACCGGACGGAGCCCGCCGGGGGGGGGGTCCCACGCGGGGCGCCCCCTCCCCTCCCATGGAGCCCTGCCCTGTTTTGGTGCCCGCTGGCCGGGCAACGGCCTCCCTCCCTCCCTGCCTCGTGTTTGCAGAGCTTCGCCGGGCAAAGTTCGGACGCCTTCTGGCGCACGCACACATCCACACCTCCACCCCCCCGGGAGGAATTCGCCCCCTGCCCAGAATTGGCCAGCCCAGCAACGCTGCCCTGCTCCCTTCGGAGGTGCGGAGAGGGCGGGGAGAGGAATTTAACCCCGAAAGTGGCCGGGGTTGCGCAGAAATTCCCCAACCTTCGCTGGTTTCGGGCCAGGGAAGAGGGGGCCGTGTTTACCTGGCTGATTCGGGATGAGAGACCACCAGGAGCTCCGCAAGGCTGCGTGACTTGGATTGGGAAGTCCGAAAAAGACCCCCGGGATGGGTGAGTGGAGGGAGAGGGAGAAGAGAGAGGGAGAGAGGGGTGGAGAAAGAGAGAGAAAGAGATAGGGAGAGAGGGGGGAGAGAGATAGTCAAGAGAGGGAGAGAGAGAAAGAGAGAGGGAGAGAGGGGAGAGAGAGAGAGAAAGAGAGGGAGAGGGAGAAAGAGAGAGGGAGAGAGGGGGGAGAGAGAGAGAAAGAGAGGGAGAGGGAGAAAGAGAGAGGAGAGAAGGGGGAGAAAGAGAGAGAAAGAGATAGCAAGAGAGGGAGAGAGAGAAAGAGAGAGAGGGGGGGAGAGAGAGAGAAAGAGAGGGAGAGGGGAGAAAGAAAGAGGGATGAGAGGGGGGAGAAAGAGAGAGAAAGAGATAGCAAGAGAGGGAGAGAGAGAAAGAGAGAGGGAGAGAGGGGGAGAGAAAGAGATAGCAAGAGAGGGAGAGAGAGAAAGAGAGAGGGAGAGGGGGGAGAGATAGCAAGAGAGGGAGAGAGGGAAAGAGGGGGGAGAGAGGGGGGAGAGAAAGAGAGAGGGAGAGAGAGAGAGGAGAGAAAGGAAGAGGAGAGATAGAAAGGAAGAGAGAGAAAGAAAGAGGGATAGAAAGAGAGTGAGAGATGCTCAGTGAGCCTTTCTTTGAAGTTGCCTTTCTTTCTTTCTTTCTTTCTTTCTTTCTTTCTCTTCTTTTGCTCTCTTGCTCTCTTGCTCTTTCATTCTTTTTTCTCTCTCTTGCTTTCTTTCTTTCTCTTGCTTTCTCTCCTTCCTTCCCTCCTTCCATTTCTTTCATTCCCCCTCTCTATTTTTATTTCTCTTTCATTCTCTTTCTTTCTTGCTTTCTTTCTTGCTCTTTTCTTTCTCTCTTTTACCTTTCCTTCCTCTATTTCTTCTTTTCTTTCTCCTTCCTACCTTCTTCCCTCCCTCCCTTCCTTCAGTCTTTCCTCTCTTACTCTCCCCTTTCATAAGTTTCCTTGCTTCCTTCCTCTGTTCCTGTCCCTTCCCCCTTTCTTTCTTTCTTTCTTTCTTTCTTTCTTTCCTTCCTTCCTTTCCTCCCTCCATTTCTTGCTTTCCTTTTCCTTCCTCCCTTCTTTCCTCCCTCATTCCCTTCTTTCACTCCTTCCTCTCTTACTCTCCCCTTTCACCCCTCCCCAAAGAAGGTAAATTTCATACATAATTGGTATGTCGCAAAATAAAGTAGTTTTAAAATGCGGGGAGGGGGCCCCCAGACACTTAGGCTGTATGGGGCCCCAAAATTCCTGATGGCGGCCCTGGCTCCACCCCTCCATAAACCCCACCCCCATATGACCAAAGCCCCCCCCCCCCCACCGGGCCATGGAAAACTGGTCTAGCTTAAAGCCGGTCCCTGGTGCAAAAAAGGTTGGGGACCTCTGCTCTATAACCTTCATTGTGTATTATTGTGTATTGGATAAAATAAAATAAAATAAAATAAAATAAAATAAAATAAAATAAAATAAAATAAAATAAAATAAAATAAAATAAAATAAAATAAAATAAAATAAAATAAAATAAAATAAAATAAAATAAAATAAAATAAAATAAAATAAAATAAAATAAAATAAAATAAAATAAAATAAAATAAAATAAAATAAAATAATAATAAAATAGTGTAAGCGGACCCTAGATACCAGAAAGCAAATGAAATGGAGTTCTTATTTCTACTTCTTGTTCTGCAGGATGTTCCCCATTACTTTTAAGACTATAATTTCTACTTCAGCATGGAGGGCACACTTCCAATCATACCATAGGTCTGTCATTTTCATTCTCTAAGAAAGCTGATGGGGATGACAGGAGAAAACAAACCAACAAACCAGGATGTTTGAAACTGGAGCTTCCCTTCCAATTTGTCCTTTTGATGTTTGAAACTGAACCTTCTCTTCCAATTTGTCCTTTTGTTTCCCACGATTAAAGGACTCAAACAAGGGGCATGCATAAGCACACCAGCGTGCATTCCGTCCCCTGTCCTAACGTTTCTTTTATTTTTTTCTACTAGTACCATGCATATTATTATTATGTCAGTACAACACAGCAAACGAGATCACTATGCTGGATTTCGTATTTCATCACCAGTCGGGCGCTACCCAAGCACCTAGGACTGCGTGATGTAGCAGCGAATTATTATTATTATTATTATTATTATTATTATTATTATTATAACAGTCTCAAAATGGGTGAGCAGTGTGGTCGGGCGGTAGGAAAAGCAAGTAGGATACTTGGCTGCATAGCTAGAGGTATAACAAGCAGAAAGAGGGAGATCGTGATCCCGCTATATAGAGCGCTGGTGAGACCACATTTGGAATACTGTGTTCAGTTCTGGAGACCTCACCTACAAAAAGATATTGACAAAATTGAACGGGTCCAAAGACGGGCTACAAGAATGGTAGAAGGTCTTAAGCATAATACGTATCAGGAAAGACTTCATGAACTCCTAAGCATAATACGTATCAGGAAAGACTTCATGAACTCCATCTGTATAGTCTGGAGGACAGAAGGAAAAGGGGGGACATGATTGAAACATTTAAATATGTCAAAGGGTTAAATAAGGTTCAGGAGGGAAGTGTTTTTAATAGGAAAGTGAACACAAGAACAACGGGACACAATCTGAAGTTAGTTGGGGGAAAGATCAAAAGCAACATGAGAAAATATTATTTTACTGAAAGAGTAGTAGATCCTTGGAACAAACTTCCAGCAGACGTGGTTGGTAAATCCACAGTAACTGAATTTAAACATGCCTGGGATAAACATATATCCATTGTAAGATAAAATACAGGAAATAATATAAGGGCAGACTAGATGGACCATGAGGTCTTTTTCTGCTGTCAGTCTTCTATGTTTCTATGTTTCTAAGATATAGGAATAAAACATATCAATGAAATAATAGAAGAAGAGATATAGGAATAGAAGAAAGGTATAGGAGATATAGGAGAGCAATGGGACAGGGGACGGAAGGCACTCTAGTGCACTTGTACTTGCCCCTTACTGACCTCTTAGGAATCTGGATAGGTCAACCGTGGATAATCCAAAGGTAAAGTGTTAGGGGTTTGTGGATGACACTATGAAGTCCGGTAATGAGTTCCACGCTTCGACAACTCGGTTACTGAAGTCGTATTTTTTACAGTCAAGTTTAGAGCGGTTAATATTAAGTTTAAATCTGTTATATGCTCTTGTGTTGTTGTGGTTGAAGCTGAAGTAGTCGCCGACAGGCAGGACGTTGCAGCATATGATCTTGTGGGCAATACTTAGATCATGTTTAAGGCGTCTTAGTTCTAAGCTTTTTAGGCCTAGGATTGAAAGTCTAGTCTCATAGGGTATTCTGTTTCGAGTGGAGGAGTGAAGGGCTCTTCATTAAAATTAATAAAAACCCTCATTTTATCATAACTGCTCTTAACAATAGAAAATATCCAAATTTACGTCCCTTTAAAAGTCCAGGAAGGAAAGGGAAAAAAAAAACAATAAAGAAAGAATAAAAGAGAAAAGGAAAGAAAAACAAAGAGTGGAATGTTTTGTATGCTCTGGTTAGTAGTGTGAGATTCCTGGAGCAGAAGCTACGTAGGATTAGGTTAACAACTCTTGAAGCCTTTTTGGCGATGTTGTTGCAGTGGGCTTTGGCACTTAGGTCACTCGATATGAGTACTGTTTTCCAAGGTTCATTTCTAATAAAATGGGACTTTGAGGAATGCCTAGCCTCCGAGTCTTCTTTCATTGGAGGTGTTACTTGGAAACGTGAGATTAGGATTGTGTCGGAATCAACTCAACTCAACCCTTATTCTACATCCTGTTGGAGAAGATCCCAACCAGCAACACCGTCTTCCTACCCACCATGAGAACCTTTTAGCCAAATACATTTGGCGCTTCCCTGCTTTTTGCTTCAAAAATGGGAATGCAGAACATTTTTATGGAGTGGGAGTCTTCTCCCCTCCCTAAAGGGGCCCAGCTGTCTTTCCTGTCTTTGAAAGAAGCTTCTAACCGAGGACAGATGTTTGCTACTAGCAGGAACTTGCCCAGAGAAATGACAGGGCAAGCAACTAAGAGTAAAACGGAACAAAGATGTTTAAAAAGAGCCACTAAGTCAGCAAAACCCAGACGTTTCCTGCGCTGCAGAATGGCACAAGCGAAGAGAGAGAATAAGAAATGCAAAGTCACAACCCCCACCCACCCCAACTCTGGTCTTCCAATCCCTTAGGAAGGTTACGGCCCCGTGCAAACCCGGAGGAACACGATCAGCCCAGCTGCAGGAGAAATGAAGCAATTTGTTAGGGAGATGACAATTTTAATGAGAAACACTTGCTTGGGGAGAACAAAAGGCCTTGTTTGGTTGGAAGGATGCCCTTGCTTTCCTCCCCCCGCAACCCCACCCCCCTCTGAAGTGCATGGAAAAAAAGAAAAGCCAAGCAGCTGAGTTTCCTGAGGCTCCAGATGTTGTCCAGACAGAGATGGGACAAATGGAACGCCATCCGGGCAGATTAAAGAGAGAGTTTTAAAAAGGGGGGGAACAAAGCATTGGGGAATTGACTGACTGTATTGCTGCAGGGAAGAATGCAGAAACTTGTCCAACTGGGTCAATATTTGGAAAGGAACCGATAAATAAATGTTAAAATGTTTTGGTGAATTATGGGGGGGGAGGGGGAATGGGACAGAATATGAATTTGAAACCCACGATTAACATTAATAATGGAAAGATAGATAGATAGATAGATAGATAGATAGATAGCTAGATAGATGATAGATAGATAGATAGATAGATAGATAGATGATAGATAGAGATGATAGATAGATAGATAGATAGATAGATAGATAGAGATGATAGATAGATAGATAGATAGATGATAGATAGATAGATAGATGATAGATAGATAGATAGATAGATGATAGATAGATAGATAGATAGATAGATAGATAGATAGATGATAGATAGATAGATAGATAGATAGATGATAGATAGATAGATAGATAGATAGATGATAGATAGAGATGATAGATAGATAGATAGATAGATAGATAGAGATGATAGATAGATAGATAGATAGATAGATAGATGATAGATAGATAGATAGATAGATAGATAGATGATAGATAGATAGATAGATAGATGATAGATAGATAGATGATAGATAGATAGATAGATAGATGATAGATAGAGATGATAGATAGATAGATAGATAGATAGATAGAGATGATAGATAGATAGAAAGATAGATAGATGATAGATGATAGATAGATAGATAGATGATAGATAGAGATAATAGATAGATAGATAGATGATAGATAGAGATGATAGATAGATAGATGATAGATAGATAGATAGATAGATAGATAGATAGATAGATAGATAGATGATAGATAGATAGATAGATAGATAGATGATAGATAGATAGATAGAGATGATAGATAGATAGATAGATAGATAGATAGATGATAGATAGATAGAGATGATAGATAGATAGATAGATGATAGATAGATAGAGATGATAGATAGATAGATACGATAGATAGATAGATAGATAGAGATGATAGATAGATAGATTATAGATAGATAGATAGATAGATAGATAGATAGATAGATAGATAGATAATTGCAGAGATGATAGATAGACAGACAGACAGACAGACAGGTAGATAGATAGATAGATAGATTTCACATCACTCTATGTATAGTTTTCCTCTTCCTCCTCCCTCCTGCCCACTTTTTTTTTTGCTTTTTCGTGTCATTTTCACTTGTGATGCTTTAACAAAGTCAGGCAAACTTCTTTGTGACTTACAGCAATGTGTTCAAACAAGCCGTGTTACAAAGCAATGCCATTCAAACATTAGTTGAATTTTAGAATCATTCATTCCATGTTGACAGTGCACAGAAAGGATAAATTCTTAGCAGAGTAATATTTCTGTATTAACATCAAGTAAACTAAGGGTCTTGAATCCTTTTAGACAAACAATGTACACTCCCACTTGATTTTTTTTAAAGTAAAGTCCACATGTTTTCATCCTGTACACGGCTACATTTTTATCCATATACAGTAATCCCTCGTTTTTCGTGGGGGATGCGTTCCAAGACCACCCGTGAAAAACAAATTTCCGTGAAGTAGGGGAAATACATTTTTTAATGTATTTAACTAGTATTTGGACTTTTAAAACCCACCCTTTGCATTAAACAGGCATTCTATAATGTTTCTCTTCGGGAACTACATCTGATATCCTACCAGTTTCTTTAATAGAGTACAGTAGTACTGTAGAAGAATTTTATGAATTTTTAATGGATTTAAATTTTTTAATGGATTTAAGTCCCCTTTGAAAACCCATGAAATAGCCAATCCGTGAAAGATGAACCGTGAAGTAGTGAGGGATTACTGGATCTGCAAAATATCAGACATAGCTAGCCTTGTATTTTTAGAGTTCATTCTATATTAAGTGCATCTGTTTGTTTGTCTATCTGTCTTACCTAGATCAGTGTTTCCCAACCTTGGCGCCTTGAAGATATTTGGACCAACTCCCAGAATTCCCCAGCCAGCAAATGCTGGCTGGGGAATTCTAGGAGTTGAAGTCCAGATATCTTCAAGAGGCCAAGGTTGGGAAACACTGACCTAGATGGTAATTTTCCCTGCAAAATATCCACTTATGCAACCTAACAGAAATATAGATTTTAAAAAACCCCACAAAATGAAATATGATGGATCATTGTATCAGTTTAATAAAAGAGGTTTCCATATAAGCTTTGGGGATCAAAAGACATGGGTTTTCTGCAACATTATTCAGATCAAAACACTATCCATTTTTTGATTAGGGGGGAATGGAGGCTAAAATATATACAAGACAGTTGCAGGGACTGGGTGGGTATGTCTAGTTTAATGAAAAGAAGGACCAAGGGTGACATGATAGCAGTGTTCCAATATCTCAGGAGCTGCCAAAAGGAAGAAGGAATCAACTCAGAGGTGGGATTCAGCAGGTTCTGAGCAGTTCTGGAGAACCCATAGTAGAAATTTTGAGTAGTTCAGCGAACAGGTAAATATCACCTCTGACTGGCTTTGCCCCCATCTATTCTCCACCTCCTGAGTCCCAGTTGATTGAGAGGAAATGGGGAGGGTGTTTTTGGCTGCCAGAAAGCCTCTGGGGCAGTGGAGGGCTCCTACGGATACGGTCAGGTACACAATAGCAGTAGCAAAATTTTGATTCTTTTTCTTTTTTTCCCTTCTGGGCACTGGGTATGTTTTTCCTATCACAGTAAATGAGGTTGAATGTGTATAATTTTAGAAGAGCTGTGTGTGTGTGTGTGTGTACATATACTTTATATCAGGGGTCTTGAAACTTGGCAACTTTAAGAATTGTGGACTTCAGTTTCCAGAATTTTGGGAATTGAAGTCCACAAGTCTTAAAGTTGCCAAGTTTGAGGACCCCTGCTTTATATAGTAGATAATCAGGGATGAGCTACTGCCCGGACGGGGGGGAAACGCAGCCGGGTAGCGAAAATGGAGCTCCACCCCAGAATACCCAATTTGCACTGAAAGATGTTGAAAGATAATGCATAAGCCACGCCCACAGTGTGGTAGTAAAAGGTTTGGTAGCCCATTACTGCTCTGGGTGTGCATGGGGAGAGCGCTTTTACCCTCCCCTGGCTCTAGGGAAGCCTTTGGAGCCCGGGGAGGGCAAAACACAAGCCTAGTGGGCCCACCAGAAGTTGGGAAACAGGCCATTTCCGGCCTCCAGAGGGCCTCCAGGAGGCGGGGGAAGCTGTTTTCACCCTCCCCAGGCATTGAATTATGGGTATGCGCAATAGCACACACCCATGCTCTTTCGGCACCCGAGGGGAAAAAGGTTCGCCATCACTGGTATAGGGTTTTTGCCTAAGCAGGGGGTTGGACTAGAATAGTGTTTCCCAACGTTGGCAACTTGAAGATATGTGGACTTCAACTCCCAGAATTCCCTAGCCAGCATTCACTGGCTGGGGAATTCTGGGAGTTGAAGTCCACATATCTTCAAGTTGCCAACGTTGGGAAACACTGGACTAGAAGACTACTAAGGTCCCTTTCAACTCTATTCTGTTATTATTTTTTTATGAAAATCAATAAGAAAAAGGGAAGAAAGTCTGTGAGGGCACCACGGCTCCAATTTCAGCCAAAGGCAAATTCTTACTGGTTAATTTGATTACTGCAGCTAGAGAAGTGGCCAAAAACCACATCAGATTGTCTCGCGGATGCCTGTGGCAGATTTAGCGCAAATGTACTCCTGACTTTTAAGCAACGGTCGTGCCTCAAAATAAACCAGCAATAAATCTGTTCTGCCTCATCAGCTCCCATGCAGATGGATGACGCTCATCAGTAAGTCTAATGGCTTATTTTTCTGTGCGTGCCTTTCACAAAAAATAATTGTAACACATGTCTCGAGGAGCTGCAAGAAGTCAATGAGATCTTACATTGTGGTCATAAACAATAGATGGGAACCTTCAAATAAACACAAGCCTTGACTTAGGTTGACTGCATGTGCTGAGCCTGGCTTGAGAATCGTTGGGATTTATTGAAGTTGTGTCATGAAGGTGGGTTTCTTAATGAGGGAGAAAATGGCAGGGATGAAATTAATTAAACATTAAACAGAGATGTTTGGCACTGTTGGTATTCAGAGGCGTTATTAGGAAGCGTTCTTTGTTCAAATAACTGGACTGAATCTTAAAGCTGTAGCAATAGGATTTGGGATCCTATTTGGGTTTTAATTATCTCCGGGACCGCCTTCTGCCACACGAATCCCAGCGACCGATTAGGTCCCACAGAGATGGCCTTCTCTGGGTCCCGTCGACTAAACAATGCCATCTGGCAGGACCCAGGGGAAGAGCCTTCTCTGTGGCGGCCCCGGCCCTCTGGAACCAACTCTGCCTGGAGATCAGGACTGCCCCCATCCTCCTTGCCTTCCGAAAGGGCTTAAAAGCTCATCTTTGCCGCCAGGCTTGGGACTCTTAGATCTTCCCCTGACCACTGAATGCCTTAAGTATGATTGCTGAATGTTAATTTTTTAGGTTAATCTTCTCTTTCTAATTGTTTTTAATATTTTAGTACTAATTGGATTATATTACTGTTCTTTTTTTTATATATGCTGTGAGCCGCCACGAGTCCTCGGAGAGGGGCGGCATACAAATCCAATAAAATAAAATAAAATAAATAATGGTGAACCTATGGCACGTGGAGCCATATCTGCTGGCACATGAGCATTGAATTATGGGTGTGGGCACTCACGCATGTGGAATAGCACATGCCCACCCTTTCTCAACACCTGAGGAAAAAAAGGTTTCCCATCACTGGACTAAGCAATATAGGTTGGCGGGGCTGCGGCGAAGGGCCTTCTCCGTGGCTGCCCCAGTCTATGGAACCAGCTCCCCCTCGGTGTTCCTACTGCTCACACCCTACTTGTCATCCGAAAGGCTGCGAAGACCTGGCTTTGCCAGCAGGCCTGGGGGCTGTGAATACTACCATCTGTCACGGCCGAACTGTGTTGATAAATTAGGTATGTATGTTTGATTGATTGGATTGTTGTGGGTTTATAATAGGATTTTACTGTTTTATTATTGTAATATGTTCAGTACTAATTTTAATATTGTTGTGTTATATTGTGTTTTGTTGAAAGCCGCCCTGGGATTGGGCAGCATAGAAGTCAAATGAATAAATAATAAGTAAATATTAATTCAGACAAATTTCTACTTAACAACCTCTAGTGATGGCCCCCTCACAACTTCTGAAGGCAAGCTCTTCTACTGGTTAATTATTCTGTTAAACCCTGCTGTTCTGTTCGGGTCGTATGCGACCCGAAGCCAAGTTTGAGTCCCTGTAAAAAATTTTCCCTGCATATCTGAAACTTGAAATTTCATGCTGGTTCATCATTTCAGGGGTTCTCTCTATGAGAATTTTTTGGGGGGGGGTGGGGGGCTTAGTTTTTGCTGGGCAAAAAAAGTTACAAATCTTATGTTCCTGGGTCACCCTGACCCGGACCGAAAACTCTTCATTTGCAGTGCTTATGTTTGGTCTTTTTGAAAGCTTTTTTCACTTGGAAAGTAGTCTGAACATTTCTGCACACAATGATATGAAAATTGAAATGAAAAAAGTAAATCTTATTGGTTTATTTTGCGGATATAATGCACGCCCCCCCCGTTTTTGTGAAAAAATTTTCAATTTATGGATAGTTTTGCTTGCAAAATGCATTCTATTTTACTGAAGTTGGTGTGGGATTGGTAGCTTGAACATTTCTGAATATAAGAAAAATATAAAGGAACTGAACAAAATGATTCTTACTGGTTTTTTAACATCAGAAATAAGGCCTCCCCTCCCCCCTCAGCTGCTTGCAACCATTTTCACTTTTTATTTTTTTATGCTCCAAATCCGAAATATTCTTTAAAATCTTAGGCATTCATTTACTCAATTTAACAATGCTGACCATCAAAAAAATATTTGTGGGGGTGGGGGAAAATTTTTTTTTCTGGGCAAAAAAAAAGTCACACTTAGTCTGTTCGGGTCATATAGACTCGGACCAAAATGATTTTTTTTAGGCACTTGAATTTGGTCTTTTTGAAAACCTTTTCAACTGGAAAACTAGTTTGAACATTTATGAACATAATGATATGAAAATTGAACTGGAAAAATTGAGACTTATATTTTTATTTTGATCAAAAAGCCCCTCCCCCCATCCTTTTTTTAATTTTGTGTCAATTTCTATTTTTTAAGGCTACAAATCCCTAAGGAATTTTCCCCAAAAAGGTTTGATATACTAAATTGAACATTTCTGAATATAAGAAAAATATAAATGAACTGAACAAAATGGTTCTTATTGGTTTATTTTTGCCACAAAAGGGCCACCCCCCCTCGGCCTTGCTGTGTGCCATTATTGTCACTGTTTATACATATTTGTCTAGAAATATTTGGAATATCCTTTTGAAAATCAACCACATTGTAGCCAGAGAACTAATTTTATGAAACAAATCCATTTTACTAAAAAAAAGTATGTAAGTTTGAAATTAACAGCATAATTTTTATATAAATTGAAATAATTGAGGCATACTTTATGTGCAAAATAAACCAATATGCATCAATTTTTCCAGTTCAATTTTCATATCATTATGTTCAGAAATGTTCAAGCTACCAATCCCACACCAACTTTAGTAAAATAGAATGTATTTTGCTAGCAAAACTATCCATAAAGTGAAGACTATTTAAAAAAAACGGGGGGGCGTGCATTTCATCAACAAAATAAACCAATATGCATCAATTTTTCCAGTTCAATTTTCATATCATTATGTTCAGAAATGTTCAAGCTACCAATCCCATACCAACTTTAGTAAAATAGAATGCATTTTGCAAGCAAAACTATCCATAAATTGAAAAAAATTTCACAAAAACAGGGGGGGCGTGCATTATATCCGCAAAATAAACCAATAAGATTTACTTTTTTCATTTCAATTTTCATATCATTGTGTGCAGAAATGTTCAGACTACTTTCCAAGTGAAAAAAGCTTTCAAAAAGACCAAACATAAGCACTGCAAATGAAGAGTTTTCGGTCCGGGTCAGGGTGACCCGGGAACATAAGATTTGTTACTTTTCTTAAACAGAACAGGAGGGTTAAGAAATTTCTCCTTAGTTCTAGGCAGTGTTCCCTCTAATTTTTTGGGGGGTGGGCGGAAAAGTATAGTGTCTGAGCGGCAGTCCCTTCGGGACTGGGCGGCACTCTTTCCCTCTCACTCTTTCCCTCTTGGCTTCTGGGCAGGTTTGAAAAACTCTGAGTTGATGATGATTTTTAAGTGAGCCATTGCTCACTGCTCAGCTTAGAGGGAACTATGGTTCTAGGTTGCTTCTCCCCTCGATTAGTCTACACCCATTGCTTCTTGTCATGCATTCTGGTGCTTTGAAAAATAACTTTTCCTATTTGGAAAATAGGTTAGGAGTTGACTATCTCAGTCTCTTGAAATTATATATTGGGGTTGCTCTATTTGTTTCCCATAGATTCCCGTAGATCATCAGCGAAGAAGGAGAAGTGTGTTAGGGCAACAGCCATGGATCCGTTGTGGTTACCAAATATCTTTGGTTTGCTTAATTTCAACAATGCAAGGGTTGTTGCATAGTTTAAATTGAAGTACTGATAGCAACAGGTGTTGTCACCAGTTATATTTAGCCTTCTATGCGTAAGTGAAATGCTTTCCTTTTGCTTTTCAAATAAATGAAATAATGTTCTTTTTGAGAAACATGGCACAATCTATATACATCTTTCAGCTTATCCATCCCTCTTGGAAGTTAGAACGAAGCGCATATTACAGTGGAGTAGACGATGTAAAGCATAGTCAAAGTTACTTTGAAAAAGTCAAAGCTAACTTCTTCAACACATTCTTTAGCTCAGTCTTTGTAAACAGCAACAGCTCATGCCCCAAATTCCCTAGTTGTACCATAAATATTCACAACTATTTAACACAAATAGACTTCACTGAAGACAATGTTGAAAAAGCGTTATGCAGCCTTCTCTATCAATCAGGCCTGATGGACTATATGCATACTTCCTAAAACAGCTCTCCACAGCCATAGCTGAATCACTAAGCATAATCTTTGAAAAATCCTACAGGCCAGTTCCTTACCAAACTTATGGACACTAGCCACAGTCATCCCCATCTTCAAAAAGGGAGATCCCAGTCAAGTAGAAAACTACAGACCAATTTCTCTATGTTGCGGCACATGCAAAGTCATGGAATCAATCATAAACTGATCCATTACCCCCCACCTAGGAACTAACAACTTACATTCAAACAAGCAATTTGGTTTCAGGAAAAAAAAAATCCTGCAATCTACAACTACTACACTGCAAAATCATATGGCTCTCAAAACTTGACCAGGGCAAAATCAACAAATGCAATATACATAGACTTCTGTAAAGCCTTCAACTCAGTGGTTCATGTTAGGACTCTGTCCATAACTGTTGGGTTATGGTACTAAAACCCTGGTAAATAAGGATTACTCTGCTCATACATTAACAGTTCATGATAAACAACTTTATTACTAGGACCTACTCTATTTATTCTCTACATCAATGACCTCTGCGATCATATTACAAGCAACTGTATTCTTTTCCCCCACGATGTAAAACTTTTCAACAACATGGACAACACATCTACTCTCCAAAACGACCTCGACCTTGTCTCAAATTGGTCTAACACCTGGCAACTTCAAATATCAACCAGCAAATGTTCTACCCTCCACATCGGCAAAAAGAATCTGAACCTCATATATAAACTGAATAAACAAAATCTCACAGCCAACCACCACTCAGTAAAAGACCTTGGAATACTAATATTAAATTATCTAAGTGCCAAAGCCCACTGCAACAATATCGCCAAAAAGGCTTCTAGAGTTGTTAACCTGATCCTACATAGCTTCTGCTCTGGCAATCTCACACTATGCACCAGAGCCTACAAAACTTTTGCCAGACCCATCCTTGAATACAGTTCATCTGTCTGGAACCCATACCACATCTTGGACATCAACACCCTTGAAAATGTCCAAAGATACTTCACCAGAAGAGCCATTCACTCCTCCACTCGAAACAGAATACCCTACGAAAGTAGACTATCAATCCTTGGTCTTGAAAGCTTAGAACTACGACGCCTAAAACACGATCTAAGTATTGCCCACAAGAGAATATGCTGCAACGTTCTACCTGTCAGTGACTACTGCAGCTTCAACCACAACAACACAAGAGCACGCAACAGATTCAAACTTCATATTAACCGCTCCAAACTTGACTGTAAAAAATATGACATCAGAAACCGAGTTGTCAAAGCATGGAACTCATTACCTGACTCAGTAGTGTCAACCCCTAACCCCCAACATTTTTCCCATAGACTATCCACAATTGACCTCTCCAGGTTCCTTAGAGGTCAGTAAGGGGTGTGCATAAGTGCACCAGTGTGCCTTCCGTCCCCTGTCCAATTGTCTCTCCTTATCTCATTTATCTTTTCTTCCTTTCAAATTTGTTCACCTATACTTTTATATCTTTTCTTCAATTTGTTTCTTTAGTTATATTACTACATATCTATTCTCTTCAATGTGCATTATGTATTGGACTAACTAACTAAGTAACTAAGTAACTAAGTAACTAAGTAACTAAGTAACTAAGTAACTAAGTAACTAACTAAGTAACTAACTAACTAACTAACTAACTAACTAACTAAATAAATAAATAAATAAATAAATAAATAAATAAAAACTTCTGAAATGGAAATACTACAGCATCTCTGGACCCCTACATGACTGGATAACTGTGTTCCTATCAAACAGATAACAATAGGGAATGCCCTGTCCAATCCCATTCATGTTAACAGTGATGTACCCCAAGGCAATGTACTAGGAAAAACACTTTTTATACTCTATATAAATGACCTTTGAGATTATGTTACAAGCAACTGCATTCTCTTCACTAATGATGTAAAACACATCTGTCAACACAGCTACCTTCCAAAAAGACCTTGACTTGGTGTCAGGATGGTCAAACATATGGCAACTCCAAATCTCTACCAACAAATGTTCTGTCCTACACATTGGCAAAAAGAATCAGAACACCAAATACAAGCTGAATAGACAAGACCTTGCAGACAACCCTCACTCCATTAAAGACCTTGGGATACTCATGTCAAATGACTTCACGGTCAAATCTCATAGCAACAAGATTCCCCAAAAGGCTTCAAGGGTTGTTAACCTAATCTTACATAGCTTCTTCTCTGTTAATATCATACTTTTAACCAGAGCATACAAAACATTTGCCAGACGAATCCATGAATAAAGCTCATCTGTCTGGAACCTGCAGTGCATATTGGACATAAATATATCAGAAACTGTCCAGAGATATTTTATGAGAAGAGCCCTCCACTCCCCCATTCGTAACAGAATACCTTACGCAACCAGACTTGAAATCCTGGGCTTAGAAAGCCTAGAACTATGTTACCTTCAGCAGGACCATAAAATTGTCTGCTACAATGTCTTTCCTGTCAATGACTACTTCAGATTCAACCACAACAATACATGAGCACACAACAGATACAAACTCAAAGTGAACCACTCCAAACTTGACTGTAGAAAATATGACTTTAGCAAGAGTGGTTAATGCCTGGAACTCACTACCTGACTCTGTGGTTTCATCACCAGCCTCCCAAAACTTTACCCTTACATTATCCACTGTTGACCTCTCCCAATTCCTAAGAGGTCAGTAAGGGGCGTGCATAAGTGGACCAGCGTGCCTACCATCCGTGTCCTAATGTTCCCATCTTATGTGTATAAACAATGTTATATCTAAAAAGGAAAATAGGCAGCAATTTTTAATCTATTTAATATACAGTAATACTTCATCTTACGAACTTAATTGGTTCTGGGAGGAGGTTCGTAAGGCAAAAAGTTTGTAAGACGAAACAATGTTTTCCATAGAAAACAATGTAAAACGGATTAATGCATGCAAGGAAAAAAAATTGCAAAAACGGCACTCCGCTGGACGTCGCCCATCTGTCACCTTTTGAAACAGCTGGGCGCTTCTTGGCGTTCTCCCAAATGCTGAACACAAAAAATTTGGCAAAAGTTTGGGTTCGGGTTCAGGAGGCCGCCGAGAAGCGCCGCTGCCTGGCTGTCACCTGCCGAAACAGCCTGGGGACTTCTTGGCGTTCTCCCAAATGCCGATCCTGAAAGTTCAGCAAAGGTTCAGGTTCAGCGTTTGGGTTCAGGAGGCCGCCGAGAAGCGCCACCGCCCGGCTGTCACCTTTGCAGAAGAGTCGCGGAGCTGTCGGGCGGTCGGGAGGCTCAAAAGGAGATGGGGAATCCCAATGGGGAATTCCATGGGTGGAGCTTTGATGTCACGGAGACGTCCTTCCTGGCCAGCTGAAATGTGGACTCCAGGAAGGACATTGGCGGCGCTTCTCAGCAGCCTCCCAAACCCGAACGCCGAACCCGAACTTTTGCCGAACTTCCGGGTTTGGCCCCCCGGTTGTTTCAAAAGGTGACAGCCGGGCGGCGGTGTTTCTCAGCGGCCTCCCAAACCCGAACTTTTGCCAAACTTCCAGGTTTGGCATTCGGGAGAGCGCCGAGAAGCCCCCTGGCTGTTTCAAAAGGTGACAGCCGAGTGGTGGTGCTTCTCAGCCAAACCCGAACACCGACCCCGAACTTTTGCCGAACTTCTGGGTTCGGCGTTTGCGGTGGCGGGTTCGTAAGGCAAAAGAGTTCATAAGAAGAGGCACAAAAATCCCAAACCCCGGGTTAGTATCTCAAAAAGTTCGTAAGACGAGGGGTTTGTATCACAAGGTACTACTGTATTACTATTTGGGTATCAAGTCAGGAAGGTGGGATGCAATTTTAGAGTTTTCCAAAATGTATGTCCAAACAACCTGACTGGTTTTGCATCAGGATGGATACCTGCAAGGTTGGATATCTGCAGCAGGTGGCAGCACCTAGCCAGGTTTGGCACATTCAGAAAGAAGTTAAGTAGGATCAATGTTGGTGAGAACCTGGATGGGGAACTACCAGGAAATCCTATAGAAAGTCATCCAAGAAGTAGGCAGCAGCAAACCACTTCCTAGATGTTGCCAAGAAAATATTGAAGACATCTCTAGGACTCAAGCCTGACTCAAAGGAGACTTCTAATAACCGTAATAAAATTGTCAAATTATTATTAAAATGATTAATTAGTGACCAAACAACAACACCAACGAAAGTCAGTGATATTTGTGGTGCATTTTTAAATATCCAGTTGATTGAGTTTCATGTTTAATAAATAAAAGAAATAATAACAATGACAATAATTTAGCAAAAATTACTTTTCCTTATATTAAGAACTAAACAGTGAAAAAGTGGGTAGCAATAGCACTTAAACTTATATACTGCTTCATAGTGCTTTACAGACCTCTGCAAATGGTTTACAGAATCAGCATATTATCCCCAACAATTTTGGGTCCTCATTTTACTGACCTCGGAAAGCTGAGTCAAACTTGAGCCTGGTGAGATTTGAACTGCCAAATTGCATGCAGCTGTCAGGCAGCATAGTTAGCCTGCAGTACTGCACTCTAACCACTGTGCCACCACAGATGACTACTTAAATCCTGGCCTTCCCATAACTATGGTAGGAACCCACTGATGAGGCATTTTCTTCTCCTTCGTATCTGTCAATCCTCTCCTGTAGGTTTGCAGATATTAGAGAACATAAGAATCTAAGAAGAGCCCTGCTGAATCAGGCCAAACCCCATCGAGTCCAGCATTCTGTGTCACACAGTGGCCCACCAATTGCCCATGGGGATCTTGAGTAGAAAGAGAAGGCAAGACTTCCTTTCTCTTGACCCCCAACAAATGGTACCCAAGGGAATCCTGCCTGCCTCAACCAACATAGAGGCAGCACATGGACATCCGTTTCAATAACCACTGATATACTTGGCATTCATGAATCTGTCTAATCCTGCCTTGAAGCTATCCAGGCTGACAGCTGTCATGACCTCTTCTGGAAGTGATTTCCATAAACCTCTGACTGAAGAAATATTTCCCTTTATTTGCCCTCGCTTTCTTACCCATGAGCTTTAGGGAGTGCCCCTCGTCCTAGTATTGTGGGATAGAGAAAATAATTTCTCTATCCACCTTTTCTATCTCATGCATGATTTTACACACTTCGATCAAGTCACCCTTCAAGGCTGAAGAGACCAAGACTTTGTAACCGGGTTTCATAAGGGAGGTGCTCCATAAGGGAGAAAAGAGCTGAGGGGATGGAGTTAAGCATACCATCAGCGTAGAATCATTACATTGTCACAAATGGTCCAAATCCAACCTCTCTTGAACTCCATTGTCCCTCATTGGGTACCAGTTTATTACTGAACTTTAGCTAACTAACTAGCAAATACCATCTCTGGCTGGCCCCAGAGTGGGGTGAGAATGGAGATTTTGCAGTATCCTTCCCATGCCACACTCACCAAGCCACAACCACAGAACCGGTAGTAAAAAAAATGGATTTCATCATGCTTGGAATTCTTGGTGGTGCAGTGGTTAGAGTGCAGTATGCAAGCTTCTTCTTCTGACTGCTGGCTGTAGTTCACCAGTTCAAATCTCACCAGGCTCAAGGTTGACTCAGCCTTCAGTCCTTCCGAGGTGGGTAAAATGAGGAGCCACATTGTTGGGGGCAAGAGGCTGACTCTGTAAACCACTTAGAGCTGGCTATAAAGCACTGTGAAGTGGTATATAAGTCTAAATGCTATTTCTATTGCTATACAAGTCTAGGTGCTATTGCAGATTAACTCTGCCCACTGCCAGGAGTTCGATTCTGAGCGGCTCAAGATTGACTCATCCTCCCATCCTTCTGAGGTGGGTAAAATAAGGACCCAGGTTGTGTTGTGGTTAGCTCTGGCCCAGCTCCTGCTCCAAGGACTGTGGATGTGGGGGAGACATCCACATGCTGCAGGCCTGTTTTGCCCCCGGTGGAATCTGATGATGAAGGCTCCTCTAACCAAGAAGACATGAGTGACAGGGAGGAGGAGAGTGTGGCAGACAGCTCAGAAGGAGATCAATTATCTAGCTCCTCCTTGGATTCAGAACAAGAGTTAATGATACAGCCACGCATGCGGAGAGCGATGCATAGGCAACAACAACTGAGAGATTATTATCAAAGAAAATGAGGCCACCTGTGGTTGGGTGGGGCTGTGGTAATTAGTGAGGCTGCTATAAATAGCAGCCTGTGGGTTTGGCCATTGTGGAGGATTATCTGATCATTGTGTTTTGTGACTTCTTTACTGACTTTGACCTTTTGTGTGCTGATTTTTCCCTGCTTTGAAACTAAACCAGGGCAAAGTGTGTTTCACTTTGTGAAAAAAGAAGGACTGTGAATTGCCTCACAGCTGCAAGCTAAGTATCACAGAACTGATAAGGGACTTGTACAAATTACCAGTTTGTTTGGAGACGAGTGCTCTTTGCTATACCAAAAGAGGGCTTGGTTTAAGTGAATTTTCATTATAAAGAACATTGTTTTGAATTTTCAAACGTGTGTGTGTCTGAAATTGTATCTGTGCATTTTTGGGAGGATTCTACCAGAGAGCTCAACAGAACAGGTTGTTGGAGGCAAGCGGCTGATTCTATAAACTGATCAGAGAGGGCTGTAAAGCACTGTGAAGCTGTATATAAGGTGGGTCCACAGAGGGAGGGTCTTCTCTGTGGCTGTTCCGACTCCCTGGAACCAGCTACCTCCTGAGATCCAGACCATCCCCATCCTGCTGGCCTTCCAGAAAGCAGTAAAGACTTGGCTTTTCCAGCAGGCCTGGGCCCGTTGATCTGATGAAGATAACCACCGAGATCCGCCCATATATGGCAGTGATGGCGAACCTATGGCATGGGTGCCACAGGTGGCACGCAAAGCCATATCTGCTGGCACTTGAGCCATTACCCTAGCTCAGCTCCAATGTGCATGTGTGTGCTGGCCAGCTGAATTTTTGACTCACCCAGAGACTCTGGGAGGGCATTTTTGGCTTCCAGAGAGCCTCCGTGGTGTGGGGGGGGACATTTTTACCCTCCTCCAGCTCCAGGGAAGTCTTTGGAGCCTGGGAAGGGCAAAACATGAGCCTACTGGGCCCACCAGAAGTTGGGAAACAGGCCATTTCTGGCCTCCAAAGGACCTTTGGGGGGTGAGCTGTTTTTGCCCTCCCCAGGCATTGAATTATGGGTGTGGGCACTCACACATGTGCGATAGCACATGCCCACACTCTTTCGGCACCTGAGGGAAAAAAGGTTCGCCATCACTGATGTTGTGGTTAGCTCCTGCCCCAAGCTATGTGGAGGTGGATGTGCCGCAGGCCTGTTTTGTTTCCAGTAGACCAAGGAAGCATGAGTGACAGGGAAGAGGGGAGTTTGGCAGACAGCCCAGGAGGAGATCAATCATCTGAATCATCCCTGGATTCTGAACAAAAATTAATGACACATCCACGCATGCATAGAGTGATGCATAGGAGACAACAACTGAAGGATTATTACAAGAGAAAATGAGGCCACCTGTGGTTGGGTGGGGCTGCTGTAATTAGTGCTACAGATAAAAGTGCGGCCTGGTGTGTTATCCTCATGGCAGTTTATCTGATTCATTGTTTCGTCAAGATCGTGGTTTTTGCTCTTCAGGATTGTGTGTGTGGACTCTCTGGACTTAAGAACTGGACTCAATTTCCCAGTTATTGGGTGAGCAATTGGCTGCATTTAACCTGTGCCTTGTGAGTACCAGAAAATCCCTTTGACATTTAAAAAGGGAGCTGTTTCTGTTTTTCTGTTTATAAAAACTTTTGGCTTTTCCTTTTATCGTGTGGTGTGCGTCTTCCTGGACTAATTACCCTGTAATTACGGGCGGTTGAGACACACCGGCAGAACAACTGATATATGGCATGGGAGAGTTAAGTTATCCTTTCCCCCTAGGCTATTACAAGTTATGCTTGTTTGTGTGTATGTTTGGTTTTTTATAATAAGGGTTTTTTAGTTGTTTTTATTAGTTGGATTGTTCATGTTGTTTTACCACTGTTGTTAGCCGCCCCGAGTCTGTGGAGAGGGGCGACATACAAATCCAATAAATAATAATAATAATAATAATAATAATAATAATAATATGGTATGCATGGTTTTCATTGTTTTATTTTTTAAATAACTCTGACATTATGAGGATCTTTCTATCCATCGATAACCAATTTCCTCTGGATACACAAACGTCTTTTGATTCTTGTCGATGGATAGATCAATTAGCCATTTTAAGATGCTGAGCTAAGGGAGGAAAACTTTTTTCTGCCTCTGTCTGCTTCCAAGGGAAGCCCTGTGGACATCTTCTTTCCCTTAAGCAAATCCTCTCCATGATGTGAGGCCCAGGGGGAAACCACGAGGTGGCTAGAGAAGCGCTGCAGATTTATGCCTCTCATGCCTCTCTCGCACATCTCCCCTCCACATCTGTGGCGTAAATTACCCTCCAATGATATTGGGATGTAACGCGGGCAGAAAATAAATCCAGCCCTTAATGAAAGGCATACGGACACCATCTGCGCCATGCATGGATTCTCAACGGGAGACATCGTGGCATCTGGTCCCGTTCGGAGCGGTGGGATTTTCCACGTTCTAATCATTCTTCCCATATTTTCATACCCCGATTCAAAACACTCCTCTACTCCGTCCGCTGGGCCATTCGGGGAATGTGTGCGCGCAGACATACAGCATACATCGGCTGATATCGGAGGATAGAATCAGCTAAAATCAGCAACGCTTTCCTGTAGTGGGAATCAGGCAAAGTGATGGAAGAATTTCAGGCAGAGCAAAAAGTTTATTTATTTCTTTATTTATTGGATTTGTTGCCCCTCTCGGAGGACTCGGGTCGGCTTACAACATATACAAAGAAACAATAAAATACAGTAAGCTAAATCCAATTAATTATATTAAAAATCAATCATACCCATTCAAACATAGAAACATAGCGGCCAGTTAGGTCCCACAGAGTGGGTCTTCTCCGGGTCCCGTCAACGAAACAATGCCACTTGGCGGGACCCAGGAGAAGAGCCTTCTCTGTGGCGGCCCCGGCCCTCTGGAACCAACTCCCCCCAGAGATTAGAATTGCCCCTACCCTTCTTGCCTTTCGTAAGCTACTCAAAACCCACCTCTGCCGCCAGGCATGGGGGAATTAAGACTTCTTCTCCCCCTAGGCTGATACAACTGTATGTATGGTATGTTTGTACGTATGTTGGTTTTATACATTAGGGGGTTTTAAGTTAGTTTTTAGTATTGGATTTTTACTGTATATTGTTTATGACTGTTGTTAGCCGCCCCGAGTTTTCGGAGAGGGGCGGCATATAAATCCAATAAATGAAATGAAATGAAATGAATAGAAACACAGAAGTCTGACGGCAGAAAAAGACCTCCTGGTCCATCTAGTCTGCCCTTATACTATTTTCTGTATTTTATCTTAGGATGGATATATGTTTATCCCAGGCATGTTTAAATTCAGTTACTGTGGATTTATCTACCACGTCTGCTGGAAGTTTGTTCCAAGGATCTACTACTCTTTCAGTAAAATAATATTTTCTCATGTTGCTTTTGATCTTTCCCCCAACAATGCCTCTACTTACGAACTTTTCTAGATAAGAATGGTGTTCTAGATAAGAGTCCTCAGAGAGGGGCGGCATACAAATCTAATAAATAATAGCAACAACAACAACCATAACCAATCATAACCATAACCATAACCATAACCATAACCATAACCATTCTTGACAAATGTATATTTTATTTTATGTACGCTGAGAGCATATGCACCAAGACAAATTCCTTGTGTGCCCAATCACACTTGGCCAATAAAAATTCTATTCTATTCTATTCTATAACCATAACCATAACCATAACCATAACCATAACCATAACCATAACCATAACCATAACCATAACCATAACCATAACCATAATAATTTTTTGCCTCTTCTCAAGAACCATTTCCCACTTAAGAACCCGAGCCTCTGAAACTGTAACCGGAAAAGGCAGGGAGAAGCCTCCGTGGGGCCTCTCTAGGAATCTCCTGGGAGGAAACAGGTCCGGAAAAGGCAGGGAGAAGCCTCCGTGGGGCCTCTCTAGGAATCTCCTGGGAGGAAACAGGTCCGGAAAAGGCAGGGAGAAGCCTCCGTGGGGCCTCTCTAGGAATCTCCTGGGAGGAAACAGGTCCGGAAAAGGCAGGGAGAAGCCTCCATGTGGCCTCTCTAGGAATCTCCTGGGAGGAAACAGGTCCGGAAAAGGCAGGGAGAAGCCTCCATGTGGCCTCTCTAGGAATCTCCTGGGAGGAAACAGGGCCTCCACCCTCCCTGTGGTTTCCCCAATCGCACGCATTATTTGCTTTTACATTGATTCCTATGGGAAAAAATGCTTCTTCCTACAAACGTTTCTACTTAAGAACCTGGTCACGGAACAAATTAAGTCCGTAAGTAAATGTACCACTGTATAACTTTCGTCGGCCAGGGAGCTAAGCTCTAATCGCCCCAGGCCTGGTGACATAAATGAATCTTAAAACTCTTATGGAAGGTGAGGAGTGTGAATCTCCTGGGAAGCTGATTCCAGAGGGCTGGGGCCTCTACAGAGAAGGCTCTTCCTCTAGGCCCTGCCAAGCAACATTGACGAGTTGACGGGACCTGGAGAAGGCCGGCTCTGTGGGACCTAACCAGGGGATTGGTTGATTGTTGCTGTTGTTTTAATTCATCACCCAAATTACAGAAGTTGAGTGAACAGTTCCTCTGGCTTTCTCTAGGGGAAAGAAAAATTATCTGTCCCAAAGGTGCCTTGTTCAAAAGGCAACTGGACTTTTTGGTTTTCCTTTGAAGATGTGTCTGGATGACTTAGAATCTCCATAGACAAAAATTTATCATCTCACTTGGTGTGAAGTTTCCGAAAGATGCTCTTATTAATTCATGAGCCAAAGCCCAAAAGAAATATAAAGATTTATTAGAAGCCCTCTTCTATCTTACAAAACATTTGTCAGACCAATCCTAGAATACAGCTCGCCTGTATGAAACCCACATTGCATATCTGACATCAACACAATTGAGAGAGTCCAGAAATATTTCACAAGAAGAGTCCTTCACTTCTCTTCTCACAACAAAATACCTTACTCCACCAGACTTGAAATTCTTGGTTTAGACAGCTTACAACTCCGTCATCTCCATTCCGACTTAATTATAGTTCATAAAATCATATACCAAAATGTCCTACCTGTTAACGACTACTTCACCTTCAAACGCAACAAAACACGAGCACGAAATCGATTTAAACTAAATGTCAACTGCTCCAAACTTTACTGCAAAAAATACAACTTCAGCAACAGAGTAATCAACGCCTGGAATGCACTACCTGATTCTGTGGTTTCTACTCCTAACCCCAAAACCTTTAACCTTAGACTATCTACAATTGACCTCTCCCCCTTTCTAAGAGGTCTGTAAGGGGCGTGCATAAGCGCACCACTGTGCCTACCGTCCCTGTCCTATTGTCTTCTTTTGTTACTTTTTATCATTACTTATCTAATGTTTTATTTGTACAAATTATCACCCTATAATTGTTTGACTAAATAGATAGATAGATAGATAGATAGATAGATAGATAGATAGATAGATAGATAAATCCCCAGCTATTTTAATTATTGCATGCAACAGACAACCTCTGCTGAATTAGATTCTGTTCCAACAGGTCTAGCTAGCCCTTATCCCCTCTTGTGTTGCCTTCAGTCTGAATGATGAAGAGGCTGGATATTTACAACCTGACAATTTACAAAGATCTCTGCTTTATCCTTGTCTCCTGGGCTGATTATCCAATTTCCTAGCTGGCATTAAGAAGCTGATGGTTAATTGTCCTTACTGTTAGGAACTTTCTCCTTTGCGGCATACCAAAATGCTGCCTCCCCCAATTCTTCTTTTCTTTAGATTAGCCAGACCCAAAACCTGCAGCTGTTCTTTACCTGGTTTCGTCTCCAGGCCTTTAGTTGCTCTTCTCTGAACTTTTCCCAAAGTCTCAACATCTTTTTTGTAGAACCGTGACCAAAATTGGTGGCAGTATTCCAGGTGTGGCCTTACTAGGTTTTTTTTTTTTTTTTTTTTTAAAGTGGTACTAATACTTTAAGTCAGTGTTTCCCAACCTTGGCAACTTGAAGAGATCTGGACTTCAACTCCCAGAATTCCCCAGCCAGCGAATGCTGGCTGGGGAATTCTGGGAATTGAAGTCCAGATCTCTTCAAGTTGCCAAGGTTAGGAAACACTGCTTTAAGTGATCTGATCTTGAATGGAAGCTATCAATCTCAAATTGACAAAGCAAAGTTACATAGAAACACAGAAGATTGACTGCAGAGAAGGACCTCATGGTCCATCTAGTCTGCCCTTATACTATTACCTGTATTTTATCTTAGGATGGATATATGTTTATCCCAGGCATGTTTAAATTCAGTTATTGTGGATTTATCAACCACCTCTGCTGGAAGTTTGTTCCAAGCATCTACTACTCTTTCAGTCAAATAATATATTCTCACATTGCTTCTGATCTTTCCCCCAACTAAAGCCCTTCATGGCATCGGACCAGAATATCTCCGGGACCGCCTTCTGCCGCACAAATCCCAGTGACCGATTAGGTCCCACAGAGTTGGCCTTCTCCGGGTCCCGTCAACTAAACAATGTCGGCTGGCGGGACCCAGGGGAACAGCCTTCTCTGTGGCGGCCCCGACCCTCTGAAACCAGCTCCCCCCAGAGATTAGGATCGCCCCCACCCTCCTTGCCTTTTGTAAACTCCTTAAAACCCACCTCTGCCATCAGGCATGGGGGAACTGAGACATCCCCCCCAGGCCTATATAGTTTATGTATGGTATGTTGTGTGTATGTCTTTTTAAATTATGGGTTTTTAGATATTTTTTAAATATTAGATTTGTACTGTACATTGTTTTTTTATTATTGTTGTGAGCCTCCCTGAGTCTACAGAGAGGGGCGGCATACAAATCTAATAAATAAATATATAAACAAACTAACCTCAGATTGTGCCCCCTTGTTCTTGTGTTCACTTTCCTATTAAAAGCACTTCCCTCCCGAACCTTATTTAATGCTTTAACATATTTAAATGTTTCGATCATGTCCCCCCTTTCCCTTCGGTCCTCCAGACTCTACAGATTGAGTTCATGAAGTCTTTCCTGATGAGTTTTATGCTTAAGACCTTCCACCATTTTTGTAACCCGTCTTTGAACCCGTTCAATTTTATCAATATCTTTTTGTAGATGAGGTCTCCAGAACTGAACACAGTATTGGTTGGTTTCCTGGGTTGATTTCTTCAGAAGAATGGTTAGGTAAATGGAATTCTTATCCTTGGTAGGATAATTCTTATCCTTGGTAGGGGTGTTCTGATGGGTTGCTGTGGAAGGTCAAGCCCCCCATTAGGGTAAGTGGATGATAAGGAATCTGTATCATACATATAAAAATCCTGTGTGGGTGGAAAAAGTGTCATTTGGAAGATATTTTTGCAATGCTATTTATTGCTATCAATTGCAATAAAAATTGCAATTTTTATTGCAAAAATATTTTTTTATTTTTAAATAAAAAATAAAGGCTTTACCCCCATCACACAGAAGACACAGAAAAACTAAAATAAGGCAGCTCAATTTCTTTCCAAGTGAATTATAGTGATTTCTGGTTCACCTGTGCTACCGCAACCACAAAAAGAAAGCTACACAAAGCATGCATACATCTTTGCTGGTTGCTCTTTCATTTCCTGCAGGGACATTTTAAGCTACACCCCCCCTTTGCATTGTTTAAATACACACAGATTGTGGAGAGCCAACGAAGCACAGCTTTGCATTGATTTTAGAGCCCACAAGGAGCTCCCATTAATCCATTTCTCATATTCCCTGAAATAGCTTTGTAAATCCAATAGCTATTTGAGAAGAGTCTTAACATAAGCAGTTGTCTGCTTCTATTTCGGTGTTCCTTGAAGCTGAGAAACCATGAATACTAAATTACAATCAAGGAGTGTGAATTAGATTTGCAAAGGAATAAAAAAGAGCTTCTCATTTAACAGACTTGACGAGTGATCATGACAATAATATTTATGATGACTTTTAAACTTCTAAAAAGGACATAAAGTTATCAAACAATGTTCTTTTAAGCATCTGGGGGGAAATGCCAAATAGATAGATAGATAGATAGATAGATAGATAGATAGATAGATAGATAGATAGATAGATAATACAGAGATGATAGAGATAGATAGATAGGTAGGTAGATTAGATAGGTAGGTAGGTAGGTAGGTAGATAGATAGATAGATAGATAGATAGATAGATAGATAGATAGATAGATAATACAGAGATGATAGAGATAGAGAGATAGATAGATAGATAGGTAGATTAGATAGGTAGGTAGGTAGGTAGGTAGATAGGTAGGTAGGTAGATAGATAGATAGATAGATAGATAGATAGATAGATAGATAGATAGATAGATAATACAGAGATGATAGAGATAGATAGATAGATAGATAGATAGATAGATAGATAGATAGATAGATAGATAGATAGATAGATAGATAGGATTTGTATTCTGCCCCTCTCTGCAGACTCTGGGCGGCTAACAACAGTGATAAAAAACAGCATGTAACAATCCAATACTAAACAACTAAAAAACCCCTTATTATAAAACCAAACATACATAAAAACATACCATAAGTAAATTGTAAGGCCTAGGAGAAAAGAATATCTCAGTTCCCCCATGCCTGACGACAGAGGTGGGTTTTAAGAAGCTTACGAAAGGCAAGGCGGGTGGGGGCAATTCTAATCTCTGAGGGGAGTTAGTTCCAAAGGGCCGGGGCCGCCACAGAGAAGGCTCTTCCCCTGGGTCCCGCCAAACAACATTGTTTAGTTGACGGGACCCGGAGAAGGCCCACTCTGTGGGATGATAGATGATAGATATTATAGGGATGATAAATAGATAATAGATTATAGATAGATAATAGGTGATGGACGGATGGATGGATGGATATGGCTCAATGACAGATAGCTTAAGATAGATAGGTAGAGAGTAGATACAGACAGACAGACAGTTGGGTGGATGACAGATAAAGATAGGTAGAGATATGATGGATAGATGGATGGATGGATAAATAGGTAGGTAGGTAGGTAGGTAGGTAGATAGATAGATAGATAGATAGATAGATAGATAGATAGATAGATAGATAGGCAGACAAACAGACAGACAGACAGACAGAGGGAAGGAGAGATAGAGAGAGAGGGATGAGAAAGAGACACACAGAGAAGGGCTACAATTAGAGATTGACAGCTGCCTTGGGACTCCAATGTGTCAGGTACTGTATACCTGATGTATAGTAACATGCTTGCAGGTGCACAGCCCTGGTAATTCTACCTTTCCTGACCATTTATGCATTCAATTCCCCCCCCCCTTAATTCAAGCAGCAACAAAAAACTAATCCGAACAAACTATCAGCTTCTGCGCTTGTATACCCCACAGACACTCAAGCTCTCTCACACATAAACACCCTATTATTATTTTTTTTGTCCTTCAAAAGCACGAATGGAAGCCTGGAGTGTGAAACAAAAATCTGACAACCTGTGTTTCTGTCACTCACGCCTCCACCCGCACAGACACAAATGGAAGTGAAATTTATGAGCGTGTAAAACTCTTGGCTCGGCAAATGTCAGCACCCAGGCTGTTTTGCTCCTAGCACCTTCCAGCTGCCTGGTCCCATCAGTGGAAGTCGGAGAAGCAGAAGACTGGAGCCGAGGATAGCTGAGGACCAACTTGCAGAGAGGAGAGGGGTCTTTCAGGGGCTTCAAACGGCAGATTAGGCTTGATGTGCACCAGGTTTACATAGCTGAGATTTACTGAAGCCAAAGGTAGCATCGCATTGCAGAACAGAAGAGAATAGAATTCTTTATTGGCCAAGTGAGATTGGAATTTCCACTTAGACACACAAGTAGTGATGGGCGAACCGAAACCACACAATTCGGGTCCGTACCGAATTTTGCGGTGTTCGGTATGCCGAACACGAACCTGAAATTTTTTGAAACTTCGGGCAAAGTTCGGGGTTGCGTTCGGCGTTCGGAGCTTTGATGTCACCGGCAGGTTGCTAAGGATGCCAAGGAGATCACTTCCTGGATTCCTCTCCGTAGACTCGGGGCGGCTCACAACAGCAATAGAACAATTCATAACAAATCTAATAATTTAAAAACATTTAAAAAACCCCATTGTTAATCAGACATACATACAAACATACCATACATAAATTGTATAGGCCCGGGGGAGATGAATAAATGAATGAATGAATGAATGAATGAATGAAGGAAGGAAGGAAGGAAGGAAGGAAGGAAGGAATAAGTAAGTAGATAGATAGATAGATAGATAGATAGATAGATAGATAGATAGATAGATAAAATAAATTCCCCAGCCAGCCATGAATTGGGAATTTTAGGAGTTGAAATCCACATATCTTAAAACCAAGGTATCCATCACCCTGCAGTAAAGCTCCTGCAAGTACAGTGGTACCTCTACTTAAGAATGCCTCTACTTAAGAACTTTTCTAGATAAGAACCGGGTGTTCAAAATTTCTTTTGCCTCTTCTTAAGAACCATTTTCTACTTAAGAACCTGAGTCCGGAAAAATTTCCCAGGAAATTTGAGAGAGGCATGAAGGCCCGGCCAGTTTCCTGCCATTCCCCCTTTCATCCCGGCCATCTCGGGCTTTTCTGGGCTGCCAGAGGAACCTTTCAGTGGTGCTTAAGGAGGTTTTGGCAGTCCAGAGCAAATGGAGCGTTTTCCTTTCTCTGGGAGCTTGGAGAGGGGATAAACCTCTGCCAGTGCCCAGTGAAGAGAAACACTCCCTTCGCTCTGGCAGCGACTGTCCTCCTCCTCCTCTTCTTCCTCCTCCTCCTCCTCCCCAAATTCCGAGCTTTTATTTCTTTCCTAATAGGTTTGCACACATTATTTTATTTTATATTGATTCCTATGGGAAAAATTGCTTCTACTTACAAACTTTTCTACTTAGGAACCTGGTCACAGAACGAATTAAGTTCTTAAGTAGAGGTACCACTGTATATTTCATTTGAGAAAATGCACGGGGCTATTTCCACCCCTCCCAAAGGTTTGGTTTCCTCCCCCTCCCTCCTGATTCCATTATCTCTAATTACAGACATAAAATCCAAGTCATAAGTGAGTTTATATATTCGGCTAAGAAGATGAGGTGTCTCATTATGCACACATGGGTAACCAAGATACTGGGAGGGGGGCAAAAATCCTCCATACAGCTAAGATGATTGATTAGTCTCGTTTGTATTGTAATTAAATTTAAAATGGGAACCTGAGTCATCCCACCAAAGAAATGACGAATACCCTCCCAATCCTTGGTTCTATCTAGCCCATGAATGAAACACATTTGCATGATGGGTTAATTAGCGGTATGAATGCCATCGCGTGTGTCGTTCCCCCCCCCCCAATTCCTCAGTCCCCATCGTCAGCAAATACAAAAGCTAATTGGACACTCTGCTGTCAGACTGTAGCCTGAGATATCTGGATATTCCTACAATAAAGGCAGCTTCCTCAATCTTCATTTCAAATTCCTGCCTGTTCACAAATTGAGATCCTTTCCTACGGGGAGACCCACCTGAAGATGCCAGTGAAGATTAAAGAAACCTTGAAAAAGAGGAAAGTGACTGCATACGTGTCAGGTGAAAAGCCACAACAATCTCAAGGCGTTAACAATCCTGTTGGGCAAAGGTTTGCATGTGTGCATAATACTTTCGCCTCTCCATATATCTTTTCTTTTTGTTGTTGTTAATTAAGTAAAAGACAGGAGTGAAATCCAGCAGGTTCTGACAGGTTTTGGAGAACCGGTAGCAGAAATTTTGAGTAGTTTGGAGAACTGGCAAATACCACCTCTGGCTAACTCCAGAGTGAAGAGGGAATGGGGATTTTGCAGTATCCTCCCCCTGGAGTGAGGAGGGAATGGAGAGTTTGCAGTATCTTTCTCCCAAGAGTGGGGAGGGAATGGGGATTTTGCAGTATCCTTCCCCTGGAATGGAGAGGGAATGGGGATTTTGCAGTATCCTTCCCCTGGAATGGAGATGGAATGGGGATTTTGCATATCCTTCCCCTGGAATGGAGAGGGAATAGGGATTTTGCAGTATCCTTCCCCTGGAATGGAGAGGGAATGGGGATTTTGCAGTATCCTTCCCCTGCTGTTGTCTGCTGTTGTTGTTGGTTGTTAGTTGGCTGGCTGGAGCAATTTGAGCATGAGTTAGACATTGAGTAGAGTAGTAGCAGTGATACGAGGAAACCTGGATTGGTTTTGTATCTACTTGTAAACTGGATTGGTTGAATATCCACTTGTAAGTAAGCTGACTGTAGCTAATGTAAAGTTCCTGTACTGTATATAGAAGACTGAAGATATTTTGAACTGAAGAGTAAACTATTGTTTTTTCTACAAACATGTCTTTATCATTTATCTGGTTCATTAACTTTGTTTGTTTTGTCAAGTGAAAATATGACAATATTAAGATACATGATACTAGTAAAAGTCAAAAATTTGAAAAAGAGTATTAGAAATAATAATATTCAAATACATGCAACTAGTAAAGATGAAGAACATTAAGGACAGGGGACGGAAGGCACGCTGGTGCACTTATGCACGCCACAATATATTCTGGTATCATATCTAGTCCTCCTGCATCATAGATCTTGGACAACATGGACCTAGCTAATTGTGCTTTCCTTCCCTATGTTAGTCTTCAAAATACAGTGATACCTTGCCTTACAAACTTAATTGGTTCCGGGACGAGGTTTGTAAGGTGAAAAGTTTGTAAGACGAAACAATGTTTCCCATAGGAATCAATGGAAAAGTGATTAATGCGTGCAAGTTCAAAATTCACCCCTTTTGCCAGCCAAAGTGCCCGTTTTTGCGCTGCTGAGATTCCCCTGAGGCTCCCCTCCATGGGAAACCCCACCTCCGGACTTCTGTGTTTTTGTGATGCTGCAGGGGAATCCCAGCATCGCAAAAATGAGCACTTTGCTGGCAATGGAAGTCCGGAGGTGGGGTTTCCCAGTGAAGGGAGCATCAGTGAAATCGCAGCATCGCAAAAACACCAAAGTCCTGAAACCCCACCTCCGGACCTCTGTGTTTTTGCGATGCTGCGATTTCACTGAGGCTCCCCTCGCTGGGAAACCCCATCTCCAGACCTCCGTTGCCAACGAAGCGCCCGTTTTTGTGCTGCTGGGATTTCCCTGCTGGGATTCCCCTGCAGCATCACAAAAACACAGAAGTCTGGAGGTGGGGTTTCCCATAGGGGGGAGCCTCAGGGCAATCCCAGCAGTGCAAAAACAGGTGCTTTGCTGGCAACAGAAGTCCGGAGGTGGGGCATCCCAGCGGTGGCAGTGGGTTTGTAAGGTGAAAATAGTTTGTAAGAAGAGGCAAAATAATCTTAAACCCCGGGTTTGTATCTCAAAAAGTTTGCATGACGAGGCTTTTGTAAGACGAGGTATCACTGTAATAGGGCAGCCCCCAGCCACAAGAGTGCCATCTTTTTCCCCTAAATGGTTCGAATCCTCACTCCAGCTTCCTGCTTGTTGTAAAAGCTAACAAGAGGCTGTAAACGGTTTCATGATTGTATCTGTGTTGCCTAACTTAAATTTAAGAGGAGCTCTGGTTGTAGCAATCAAAATAAAGTTTATTTGAGACTCGCTGGAGCATTTTTCTTTTTAAGGGCAAATGTTCCTTTCTGTCTCCTAGAAGCTAAAACAACGAGACGAGAATAACTTTTTCTTTTTAAGCAAAAGTCTGGAAAAAAGCAAGAGAAATGTATACGGTATGTTATGGCTCGATAGAACATCTGGCAAAGAATGGGGAGGGGGAGAATGGAAGAGGAGGAAGTATCCTGGCTGTAACATTTTCTTTTCCTTCTTAGGAGAAAGGAAATTTTTTTTAACTGAATATACTTTTCTGCCACCTCCTCCTCTCCTTCTCTGCCCATCCCTTCCTCCCCACCTCTGTATCGAACGTGCTGCAGGAAAGAAGCATATAGATTAGCCCTGGAAAAGGTCAAGAAATTCCCAAGGCATCTGCTATAAAACAGAAATTTAATAATGCAGAGAAGAGTTCTTCACGATTTCCAGCTTTTTGCTCAGAATGTGCTGCCAACCATTCTCCTTTCACAAATAAACAGAGGGATAGAAAGAATTAAGATCACGCAAAGTGTTAATACCACTTTATAATGACTTGGCAAGGCCACACTTGGAATACAGTGTTCCCTTGATTTTCGCAGGGAATGCGTTCCGAGACCGCCCGCGAAAGTCGAATTTCCGCGAAGTAGAGATGCGGAAGTAAATACACCATTTTTGGCTATGGACACAGTATCACAAGCCATCCCTTAACACTTTAAACCCCTAAATTACCATTTCTCATTCCCTTAACAACCATTTACTCACCATTATTACTGGTACTCACCATTGAATAAGACACTTAGTGATCCTGATATTTATAAACATAATTATTTATTAACAATAATTATTTTTTGTTATTTATTTGAAAAAAATATTAGTTTGGTGATGATGTATGACATCATTGGGCGGGAAAGACCGTGGTATAGAAAAAAAACTACAAATATATTTTGAAAAACCATCGTATAGGCTATTCGCAAAGTTTGAACCCGCGAAAATCGAGGGAACACTGTACTGAATTCAGTTTTGGTCGTCACAATGTAAAAAAGATGTTGAGACTCTTGAAAGAGTGTAAAGAAGAGCAACAAAGATAATTAGGGGATTGAAGGCTAAAACATAAAACGTACAAAGAACGGTTGCAGGAAATGGGAATGTCTAGTTTGGTTAAAATGATTGGGGGTGACATGATAGCAATCTTCAGATTGTGCAGAATGTGGCCGCGAGAGCCATCGTGGGGCTTCCTAGATTCGCCCACGTTTCTGCAACATTTCGCGGCCTGCACTGGCTGCCGATCGGTTTCCGGTCACAATTCAAAGTGTTGGTAATGACCTTTAAAGCTGTACATGGCATTGGGCCAGAATACATCCGGAACCGCCTTCTACTGCACAAATCCCAGCGGCCGATAAGGTCCCACAGAGTTGGTCTTCTCTGGGTCCCATCGACCAAACAATGTCGTTTGGTGGGCCCTAGGGGAAGAGCCTTCTCTGTGGCTGCCCCGCCCTCTGGAACCAACTCCCCCCAGAGATTAGAATGGCCCCCACCCTCCTTGTCTTTCGTAAATTACTTAAGATCGACCTTTGTCGCCAGGCATGGGGGAGTTAAGTTATCCTTTCCCCCTAGGCTATTACAAGTTATGCATGGTATGTTTGTGTGTATGTTTGGTTTTTTATAATAAGGGTTTTTTAGTTGTTTTTATTAATTGGATTGTTCATGTTGTTTTACCACTGTTGTTAGCCGCCCCGAGTCTGCGGAGAGGGGCGGCATACAAATCCATTGTACAGACTACCCGGTTGTTTTGGTACAAGTGCTCTTTGTCATACAAAAGAGTGCTTTGTTTATTTTGCATTTTGTGATAAAGAACATTGTTTTGAATTTTCAAACGTGTGTGGGTCTGCAATTTGTATCCTTGAATTTTCGGGAGGCTCCTACCAGAGAGCCCGGCAGAACAGTCTCCAACAGGAACCCCAAGTTTCTTTTATAAAATAAGCACTTTAAAAAACAAGAACCCTGGATGTCATGCCTGAAGCACTGAAAAATAAAAATAAGAAAGAATTAGAAAGGAAAGCAGTAGCATAAAACCGATTCTGAAGATCAGCTTTAAAAAAAACCAAAACACAACACAGCCAAATAAATTATTTTGACCTGAAAAGCAGGAGATCCATGAACAGCTAAATCTGGTAAGCTTTGTTTTAAGAGTGAAATATGGAAGTTGTGGGACTGGAAAATTCATTTGTAAATGTAGAGGTTTAAGTATTCAGAGCAGTGTGGGAGGAGAATACACAAAGCTGAAATTCCGACTATCGCACAGGTGTACACACCAACTCTACAAAATATTCTCAGGTCTGCTGGAATGAGTAAACAGCAACCTCCTACCCAACCCACCCACCTCAAAAATGGTGGAGGGAACGTAGAAGCACGCACATTTCTCCTGGATGCTTTTGAGAGCTGTAATTCATTTCAACAGATGCACAGAGAGGTTAAAACAGCCCGTGAAAGCTTATGCATTTTAATAAAATTTATGAGTCAGAGACGGAGCTACCAGACACCTTCAGATTGTTAGAAATGGTGTAAAACCCAAGTAGACTCGAGAAGAGCTGCCAAAAATACGAGGAGAAAGTCAACCCAAGCACAAAAGGTGAAGTAGGAAGGGAGGAGAACTTCATTTGAAGTAGACATTTTGGAGACTTGGGTTGATAAAATCATGAATTAAGTCCTGAAGTTGTAGATGACTGCTATCTTGGATACAACTTCCGCCAATGCAGTCAGCTTCTGTGGAACATCATGTGTGTGGGGTTTTTTTACAAGGGTTATCTGGAAAGTAAGGTCTCGTAGGAATTGTTCCTGGGGGAAGTTGGTTTTATTTATTTATTTATTTATTTAATTATTTATTTTATTTATTGGATTTGTATGCCGCCCCTCTCCGTAGACTCAGGGCGGCTAACAACAGTAATAAAAACAGCATATAACAATCCAATATTATAACAGTTAAAAACCCATTAATATAAAAACCAAACATACATACAGACATACCATGCATAAAATTGTAAAGGCCTAGGGGGAAAGAGTCTCTCAGTCCCCCCATGCCTGGCGGCAGAGGTAGGTTTTAAGAAGCTTACGAAAGGCAAGGAGGGTAGGGGCAATTCTAATCTCTCGGGGGAGTTGGTTCCAGAGGGGCTGCCACAGAGAAGGCTCTTCCCCTGGGTCCCGCCAAGCGACATTGTTTAGTTGACGGGACTCGGAGAAGACCCACTCTGTGGGACCTAACTGGTCGCTGGGATTCGTGCAGCAGAAGGCGGTCCCTGAGATAATCTGGTCTGGTGCCATGAAGGGCTTTATAGGTCATAATTATCATATACGGGAAGCCAGTGGAAGAGAACGAGCCGTGCCAGTGGTCAGTAGATCATCTACTGGCATTGTGTTGAAGGTTAGAGATGAGTGTCCTCATTCATTTATTTTCCAAATGTAAAATAATGCACTTGGGGAAAAGGAATCCTCAATCTGAGTGTTGTATTGGCAGTTCTGTGTTAGCCAAAACTTCAGAAGAGAAAGATTTAGGGGTAGTGATTTCTGACAGTCTGAAAATGGGTGAGCAGTGTGATCGGGTAGTAGGAAAAGCAAGTAGGATGCTTGGCTGCATAGCTAGAGGTATAACAAGCAGGAAGAGGGAGATTGTGATCCCCTTATATAGAGCGCTGGTGAGACCACATTTGGAATATTGTGTTCAGTTCTGGAGACCTCACCTACAAAAAGATATTGATAAAATTGAACGGGTCCAAAGACGGGCTACAAGAATGGTGGAAGGTCTTCAGCATAAAACGTATCAAGAAAGACTTAATGAACTCAATCGGTATAGTCTGGAGGACAGAAGGAAAAGGGGGGACATGATAGAAACATTTAAATATGTTAAAGGGTTAAATAAGGTTCAGGAGGGAAGTGTTTTTAATAGGAAAGTGAACACAAGAACAAGGGGACACGATCTGAAGTTAGTTGGGGGAAAGATAAAAAGCAACGTTAAAAAATATTATTTTACTGAAAGAGTAGTAGATTCTTGGAACAAACTTCCAGCAGACGTGGTTGGTAAATCCACAGTAACTTAATTTAAACATGCCTGGGATAAACATATATCCATTGTAAGATAAAATACAGGAAATAGTATAAGGCCAGACTAGATGGACCAGGAGGTCTTTTTCTGCCGCCAGTCTTCTATGTTTCTATTTTTCTATTCCATTTCACTTCAAGTGCAAAGTATACACTGTAATTCACTACCTGAATGCTAAGGGCATGAAGGCTGCTGTGATGGGTGCCCAAGATGCTTATTGAAGCACACAAAATCGACAGCCAGTGCCCACCAAGAATTTCTTGACTGTTTTTCTCAACTGTATAGTGACAGGGGATGAAATTTGGGCTTATCACCTGTTGTGGTTAGCTCTGGCCCAGCTCCTGCCCCAAGGGCTGTGGATGTGGGGGAGACATCCACATGCTGCAGGCCTGTTTTGCCCCCGGTGGAATCTTCTGATGAAGGCTCCTCTGACCAAGAAGACATGAGTGACAGGGAGGAGGAGAGTGTGGCAGACAGCTCAGAAGGAGATCAATTATCTAGCTTCTCCTTGGATTCAGAACAAGAGTTAATGATACAGCCACGCATGCGGAGAGCGATGCATAGGCAGCAACAACTGAGAGATTATTATCAAAGAAAATGAGGCCACCTGTGGTTGGGTGGGGCTGTGGTAATTAGTGAGGCTGCTATAAATAGCAGCCTGTGAGTTTCCCATTGTGGAGGATTATCTGATCATTGTGTTTCGTGACTGCTTTACTGACTTTGACTTTTTGTGTGCTGATTTTTCCCTGCTTTGAAACTAAACCAGAGCAAAGTGTGTTTCACTTTGTGAAAGAAGAAGGACTGTGAATTGCCTCACAGCTGCAATCTAAGTATCCCAGAACTGATAAGGGACTTGTACAAATTACCAGGTTGTTTGGAGACGAGAGCTCTTTGCTATACCAAAAGAAGGCTTGGTTTAAGTGAATTTTCATTATAAAGAATTGTTTTGAATTTTCAAACGTGTGTGTGTCTGAAATTTGTACCTGTGAATTTTTGGGAGGAGTCTACCAGAGAGCCCGACAGAACATCACTCTACTCCAGAAAGCAAATGTCAATCAATGCAGTGGCGCCATACTCACTCTCCTTCAGCCAAAATCTTCAAAATTCTGTAATCAGCAAGAAAAATCTTGGGTATCCATTGGGCACAAATCTCGGGTATCCATCGCAGCAGTGTTCATGCCCTTAGCATTCAGGTAGCCTATTACAGTGTATACTTCGCACTTGGTGGGAAACGGAATGAGGACGCTCATCTCTAACCTTCACCACTGTGCCAGTCGATGATCTACTGACCACTGGCACTGTTTGTTCTCTTCTGCTGGCTTCCTGCTACACAAGAGTAATACCAACTTCCCCCAGGAACATTCCCGGCGAGAGCTATGTGCCTTGCAAGCTTACTTTCTGGATAAGAGCCGGGGTGGCGCAGCAGGTAGAGTGCTGTACTCCAGGCCACTGAAGCTGACTGTAGATCTGTAGGTCAGCGGTTCAAATCTCATCACCGGCTCAAGGTTGACTGAACCTTCCATCCTTCTGAGGTGGGTAAAATGAGGACCCGGATTGTGGGGGCAATAGGCTGGCTCTGTTAAAAGGTGCTATTGCTATCGCCCTGAGTCTAAGGAGAAGGGCGGCATAAAATTGAATAAATAAATAAATAACCCTCGTAAATGACATGGCATTGGGCCAGAATACATCCCGAACCGCCTTCTACTGCACGAATCCCAGCAGCCGATAAGGTCCCACAGAGTTGGCCTTCTCCGGGTCCTGTCGACCAAACAATGTCGTTTGGTGGGCCCCAGGGGAAGAGCCTTCTCTGTGGTGGCCCCGGCCCTCTGGAATCAACTCCCCCCAGAGATTAGAACTGCCCCCACCCTCCTTGTCTTTTGCAAATTACTCAAGACGCACCTTTGTTGCCAGGCATGGGGGAGTTAGGATATTCCTTCCCCTAGGCTATTACAAATTATGTATGGTATGTTTGTGTGTATGTTTGATTTTTATAATAAGGGTTTTTAGTTGTTTTATTAAATTGGATTGTTACATGTTGTTTTTTATCATTGTTGTTAGCCGTCCCGAGTCTGTGGAGAGGGGAGGCATACAAATTCAATCAATCAATCAATCAATCAATCAATCAATCAATCAATCAATCAATCAATCAATCAATCAATAAATAAATAAATAAATAAATAAATAAATAAATAAATAAATAAATAAATAAATAAATAAATAAATAAATAAATAAATAAATAAATAAATAAATAAATAAATAAATAAATAAATAAATAAATAAATAAATAAATAAATAAATAAATAAATAAATAAATAAATAAATAAATAAATAAATAAATAGGAAAGACGGCTAAAAGGCCCATGCAATTTGGAGCAAATTAGGATTTCTCACTTCCTGGTGTGGACCCTGGTGTCCTGATCATCATCAGGAATAAAATCTGGTTTCAGATTAAAGAAAGAAACCAACAAAGGATCCACCTTACCTTTGAAAATGTTTGAAAAATGCAGTCCCTTGGACCGTGGTCCAAGAGGGAAAAGAAGAATTTATGAGTAAAACTGGCAAGTAATCCACTGAGAGTTTTGTCCTGGATTGAAGTTGCACCTGTTTTTCCTCCCACAATAAATAACACGGAACAAAGATGGTTTCTATCTATCAGGGACTCTGCTGAATGAAAAGAGCTGTAGAAAACCTATGTTGTTGTTATGTTGACTTTTTATTTATTTTTATTATGTATTTATTTATTTATTTATTCTTTGTCCAATATACAATACATATGAGAGAGAATAGACATTAGGTAATATATATAAAGATAGGAAGTAAAAAAGAAGAGAAGAGGATAGGAAGAGAATATATATAGAGGAGAGAATATATAAGATAAAAGGTAAGGAAAGAGAATTGGACAGGGGACGAAAGGCACACCAGTGCACTTATGTACGCCCCTTACTGGCCTCTGAGGAATCTGGAGAGGTCAATCGTGGAGAGCTTAATGGAGAAGTGTAGGGGATTGGGGGTTGACACTATTGAGTCCGGTAATGAGTTCCACGCTTCGACAACTCGATTGTTAAAGTCATATTTTTTACAGTCAAGTTTGGAGCGGTTAATATTAAGTTTGAATCTGTTGTGTGCTCTTGTGTTGTTGCTGTTGAAGCTGAAGTAGTCGTTGACCGGGAGGATGTTGCAGCGTATGATCTTGTGGGCGATGCTCAAATCGTGTTTTAGGCGCCGTAGTTCTAGGCTTTCAAGGCCCAGGATGGTTAGTCTATTTTCATAGGGTATTCTGTTTCGAGTGGAGGAGTGAAGGGCTCTTCTGGTGAAGTATCTTTGGACGTTTTCAAGAGTGTTGATGTCTGAGATGTGGTGTGGGTTCCAGGCAGATGAGCTGTATTCGAGAATGGGTCTGGCATAGGTTTTGTAGGCTCTTGTGAGTAGTGTGAGATTGCCGGAGCAAAAGCTGCGTAGGATCAGGTTAACAACTCTGGAGGCTTTTTTGGCGATATTATTGCAGTGGGCTTTAGCACTTAGGTCATTGGATATTAGTATTCCAAGGTCTTTTACTGAGTGTTGGTTGGTAGTGAGGATTTGTTTATTCAGTTCATATATGTGATTTGGATTCTTTTTGCCGATGTGGAGGGTAGAGCATTTGTTGGTTGATATTTGAAGTTGCCAGGTGTTGATTTGTTCTCTAGTTCTTTTTTTCCATTGTTTTTATAAACAGCTATAAAACTGGGGCATGTTGCAAAAATTAATATCCTGATGAAAAGCCTATGAGAGAGCACCAGATTTTAAACAATGGAAGCAACCCATCAGATCACGGTTCCCTTGTGGTCCCCAGGCCTGTTGACACAACTAGGTTTTAAAGGACTTAAACAGCCTTACTTCAAAGGAAGGAATAACAGATTTCCCCAGAAATGTTTCCTGTCTGTGTCAGGAGAAGGTAATTAGATAGTTAATTAGTGCTTTTTTTTTTAAAAAAAAATTTTTTTTATTGATTTTATAGGTTTACAATAAACAAACATATAACAGTGCACAGTGCATGTGCCCATCACCAAACAACACACCCCCACCACCCCTATAGGAGGATTCAAAGACTTTTAAGTTATTTGTCTATCTATTGATCCTTGGCTCTATCTTGAACGCTTTTTTTACTAAAAGAGTGATTGTAGTTTATTTTTCGTATTTACATCACAGATTCTACTTAACATATAATCTTTTACCTTGTTCCATCGCACCATCAGCTTCTCTAGTTTATTCTCATCAAAATTATTTAATCTTATTTCCATAATTTCAAAATGTATGTAATCCACCATGTACCAATACCAATAGGTAGTTAATTAGTGCTTAATTAATCATTAACCGGGTAAGGATGCTCATATGTTTCTTGCTCCATTGCCAAAAATGTCATCCTACCTTGTGAAGAATTGATGGGGGTCAACACCACAAAATGATTTTTGTCCCCATGCTCAGATGTTTAAAAGCAAGGTCAAACCTGGTTAATCCTTAAATAGGAGATGTCCAGGAAACAGGAGGGCTATAAACTAGACTTTGAAAGAACAGTCTGAAAAACAACAACAAAAAAGACAAACCACCTCTGCACATCTGCCATATGACACAGCTGCTATATGGAAATGCCCATGATATCTGGAGGAGATGAGTACAACTTGTTGGAAATTAAGGATTTGAAGACCAAATGGGGTCTCTGACATATCTTTTTTGCCTTGAAATCTGAACTGATCCACCTCTTTATTATCTGCTGAATCCCTATAGTGATTCCCAAGTACTGTCTGATGTCTAAGGACATTTACCATGTAGTAGGCCTATATTGTTATCCTTGTCATCTTTTCTACTCTTATTGGTAACTTATGATTACTTTGTTGTTTATATGTACACTTTCTGGACCAGAGACAAATCCCTTGTGTGTGCAATCACATTTGGCCAACAAAGAATATTCCGTATTCTATTCTATTCTATTCTATTCTATTCCATTCCATTCCATTCCATTTTATGTTCCATTCCAAATTCTGTTCCATATTCCATTCCATTTTATGTTCTATTCCAGTGATGGCGAACCTATGGCACAGGTGCCACAGGTGGCACACAGAGCTACTGTATATCTGCTGGCACTCGAGCTGTTTCCATAGCTCAGCTCCAACATGCATGTGTGTGCTGTCCAGCTGATTTTTAGTTCACATAGAGGTTCTGAGAGGGCATTTTTGGCTTCCAGAGAGCCTCCGGGGAGATGCGGGAGGGCATTTTTACCCTTCTCTGGCTCCAGGGAAGCCTTTGGAGCCTGGGGAAGGCAAAACACTATCCTACTGGGCCCACCAAAAGTTGGGAAACAGGCTGTTTCTAGCCTTCAGAGGGCCTCTGGGGGCAGGGAAGCTGTTTTCGCCCCTCCACAGGCATTGAATTATGGATGTGGTCACTCACCCACACTCTTTCGGCACCCAAAGAAAAAAAGGTTCGCCATCACTGTTCTATTCCATTCCATTTAATTTTCTATTCCATTCCAATCCATTTATTTATTTATTTTTATTTATTTATTTATTTATTTGATTTTTATGCCGCCCTTCTCCTTAGACTCAGGGTGGCTTACAACATGTTAGCAATAGCACTTTTTAACAGAGCCAGCATATTGCCCCCACAATCTGGGTCCTCATTCTTTCATACCCATTTTGGAACCTTCTGCAAAGAATAATGAGGCTTAATTTAGCAAACGGGGCACTACTCTGCTGCTTGGACTCCATTTTTAATTATTTATCATGCAACTGTTTATTATCTATTTATATTTTTGCACATTTCTTTCTTTATTATTTATTTATTTATTAGATTTGTAAGCCGCCCCTCTCTGTAGACTCGGGGCGGCTAACAACAGTAATAAACAGCATGTAACAAATCTAATGTTTAAAATAATTTAAAAACCCTTATTAAAACCAAACATACACACAAACATCTTATTAAATATCCCATTCAATTTCAATTTACTGCGGTCAAAGACCAATGCTGGTTATTTATTAAATATGACATTGGAGAGAGGTTTAAGGCTTCCTTAATCACAGCAGGTGAGCGGCAAGGAAGGAATTGCTAAATTAGGAATATAACCCACCAGCCATCAAAGGGTCAGTCCCCTTTGGCTGCCGCTGTCAGAAGTTCTGCGTGCTCAAAAGCTCTTGTCAAGCTTTGAAAGGAGCTAATGATTGTTCAAGTGACACCCCCCCCCCCCCCAAAGTTCCAGAAAAATAACAAAAGAAACTTATAAATCAAGACCTGGTAGACGTGAAGGAGCACTTTTATGCCAACCACATTAGCTAAGCAAAAATATGACAGCAGAAAGGGGAGGCAAGGTGGAATAGAGTAATCAGCGGCAACTCTTGTTCCACTCAGCATCCTTCATGAGAAGGCAAACTTGATGCGCTCATTTTGCCCGAAGCGAAGGGAATTATTCTACCAGCTAATTCCTGCAAGATACCAAGCTGTCATCCCCCCTTCCCCTCCTGTGGAGCTGCTATGAATAATAAAGAAGACACGGAGTTGATGGAAGTTTCCTCCCCCCAATCCCATACCACAAGATTTTATCTCCAATGATGGAAAGACATATTTTGCAAAAGATTAGTGTGCAGCGCGACAAGGAACTTTTCCAGAGAGGGGGGGAAAATTGCTGGCGATTCTAAAGCAGGATATAAACTAGTGTGTTTCTATTTACTTCCAATGACATTGAGAAGAAGGAAGAAATTGAAGAACTTTTAAGAAACTGATGCCCAGGCAGAGGAGCGCCTTCGATGATTTTAAACAGTGGCTTTAATTGTCGCAGAGGTCTCTTTAAGATCTTTCCCACCATGAAGGACACCCAAAAATGGAGGAATAAGAGCACCTTCACTTAGGAAATCATACGTTTTAAAGAAAAATGAACATGGGACGCATATGCTTGAGCACTGTCAGAGGACGAGGAGAAGGAGGAAGAGGAGGGAATGGAAAAGGAGGAGGATATGGAAAAGGAGAAGGATAAAGAAAATGAGAAAAAAGGATGAGGAGGAAAAGGAGATGGAGAAAGAGGAGAAGGAGGAGAAGGAAAAGGAAAAGGAGGAGAAGGAAAAAGAAAGAGATAGAGAAAGAGGAGAAGGAGATAGAGAAAGAGGAGAAGGAGGAGAAGGAAAAGGAGGAAAAGGAGAAAGAAGGAGATAGAGAAAGAGGAGAAGGAGATAGAGAAAGAGGAGAAGGAGAAGGATGAGAAGGAAAAGGAGGAGAAGGAGAAAGGAGATAGAGAAAGAAGGAGGAGGAGGAGGAGAAAAAAAGAGAAGGAGAAGGAGGAGAAGGGAAAGGGAGAGGAGGAGAAAGAGGAGGAGAAAGAAAGAGGAGGAGGAGATGGAGAAAGATTGAAAAGGAGGAGAAGGAGGAGGAGGAGAAAGAAAGATGAGAAGGAAAAGGAGAAGGAAAAGGAGAAGAAAGAAAGAGGAGAGGAGAAGACAGAGAAAGAAGGAAAAGGAGGAGAAGGAGGAGAAGGAGGAGGAGAAGATGGAGAAAGAAGGAGATGGAGGGAGAGGAGAAGGAGAAGGAAAAGGAGGAGAAGGAGAAAGAAGGAGATAGAGAAAGAGGAGAAGAAGATAGAGAAAGAGGAGAAGGAGAAGGATGAGAAGGAAAAGAAGAAAGGAGAAAGGAGATAGGGAAAGAAGAAGGAGGAGGAGAAAGAAGAGAAGGAGAAGGATGAGAAGGGAAAGGAAAAGGAGGAGAAAGAGGAGGAGAAAGAAAAAGGAGGAGGAGATGGAGAAATATTGAAAAGGAGGAGAAGGATGAGAAGGAAAAGGAGAAGAAAGAAAGAGGAGGAGGAGAAGATGGAGAAAGAAAGAAAAGGAGGAGAAGGAGGAGGAGGAGAAGATGGAGAAAGAAGGAGATGGAGGAAGAGAAGAAGGAGAAGGATGAGAAGGAAAAGGATAAGGAGAAAAAAAGAGAAGTAGAAGATGGAAAAGGGAGAAGGAGGAGGAGGAGAAAGAAAATGAGGAGGAGGAGGAGATGGGATGCTGTAGCACCCAATGTCATTTCCAGTGGGCTTCAGTTCCTCCATGAGTCTTGGTTCACTCTGGCCTCATAGGAAAAGTCATTAAAAAGGGTCAGCACTTTGAGCTGAATTCAAGGACTTCCCCAAACTCCCAACAGAGCCATCTGATTCAAGATCGAAGCGACACTTCTTTTCAAGTCCCTGCACTGCACACCTAAGATTTCCACCTTGTAGCCGCACCCTTTGCTTTGGGTTGCTTTCCAGCGGTTCAACAGGGACGGAGAGAGCGCATGAGTCACACAGAGCGATGCGTGGAGTTGAAATGTCTTTCTCTTCCTCCCACCCCCCAATGCCTCTCCAGACTGAGGGAATCTGGAATCTAATCTGGCTAGACTTTTTGGAGAGCTCAGCAGGCTTCCAAGATGCAATTTATGATGATCGGTCTGGCAAATTTTTTTGTGCTGACAAGACACATTTCCCCCCCCAAGTTTTCCATCTCCGGAACAGCTGCGCAAAAGAAGAGACGTCTTTGTGCAGGGATGTGTGTCTGTAAGAGGGAGACAAAGATCAGATAGTCCTTTCTTGAAATAATATTTATGTATTTTAATTTTTTTCACGTTTCGATGGGGTTTGGACTTCAAGGGATGTATATTTATTTAGGTAATGTTATCCTCCTGCTTTCAGCAAACACAAATCTGTTGGAACATTCTGCAGGTACTCAAGAGACCCCCCAGCAGCAGGATTCCAAAATGGCCGCCGGGAAATATAAGAAGAGCTCATTTCAGTGATGGGCTCCTCTGGGTATGGTCTGCTTTTATAATATTTTCTAAGCTATTACATTTTTTTCTAGGAGAGGGGTGGGTGCTAACTTCCTACAATAGCAAGATTCTTAAGTGATTCTGGTTTCCCCATTGACGACGACTGCTAATACTACTACTAGTACTACTACTACTACTACTACTACTACTACTACTACTTCTTCTTCTTCTTCTTCTTCTTCTTCTTCTTCTTCTTCTTCTTCTTCTTCTTCTTCTTCTTCTTCTTATTCTTATTCTTATTCTTATTCTTATTCTTTCAATACAACACAGCAAACGAGATCACTATGCTGGATTTTGTATTTCATCACCAGTCTGATGCTTCCCAAGCACCTAGGACTGAGTGATGTAGCGGCGAATTGTGTTTGCCGATCCTAGTAAAGCGACCTTTTGCAATTGACAGATGGAGATTTTGCCAATTCCGATGGTTTTCAAATGTCGGCTGGGATCTTTTGGCACGTGCCCAGCGTGCCAAGTACCACTGGGACCACTTTCACTGGCTTATGCCAGAGTCGTTGCAGCTCGATTTTTAGATCTTTAGAATTTCTCTAGCTGCTTCTCCTCAATTCTGCTGTCCCCTGGGATTGCGATGTCGATGATCCATACTTTCTTCTTCTTCTTCTTCTTCTTCTTCTTCTTCTTCTTCTTCTTCTTCTTCTTCTTCTTCTTGTTCGTTCATTCATTCATTCATTCATTCATTTATTTAATTAATTAATTAATTTGTATGCCACCCCTCTCCGTAGACTCGGGGCAGCTCACAGCAATAGTAAACACAATGTAAAATACAAATCTAATATTTAAAAACTAAATAAACCATAATTAAAAAACATACATGTTGTTGTTGTTGTTGTTGAAAGGGACCTTGCAGATCATCCAGTCCAACCCCCTGCTGGTGCAGGAGACTCTACATCACACTAGTCCAATAGCAGTCCAATTTTTTCTTGAGTCCTTGGAGAGGGGCAGCATACAAATCTAATTTATTGTTATTGTTATTATTTTTGAAAGTCTCAAATGTTGGAGTGTTCACCAGCTCTGCAGGCAAGCTGTTCCACTGGTTGATCGCTCTCACCATCGGAAACTTCCTCCTTACTTCCTTTTTAAAAAAAGATAAACTTTATTAAACAATTAAAATAAACAAAGTTAATCCACATGTTTAACATTAATCGAGGTTTTTAGGCTTACATTTCAAAGTTTACCGTTCTTTCTTCTTTATATATTTTATATCAATTACTTAATATATCGGTATATATTTAATATACTATGTTGGTTACATAGTTGTCCTATCACTTAACCCTAGACTAAATTTATACACAGTAAAAAGGAAAAGGAAAGAAAGGAAAAAAAGAAAGGAAAGGGGAAAAAGGAGAAAGAAAAAAGAATAAAGAAAGAAAGAGGGAAGAATATAATAATAATAACAACAACAATTTACTAGATTTGTATGCCGCCCCTCTCCGAGGATTTGGAGCAGAAAGGGAAAGGGAAAAGAGTGCTGTTGTTCAACTATCTCAGTTGACTCACACATTTATTATTATTATTATTATTATTATTATTATTATTATTAGTAGTAGTAGTAGTAGTAGTAGTAGTAGTAGTAGTAGTAGTGGTAGTATTTATTAGATTTGTATGCCGCCCCTCTCCGTAGACTCGGGGCGGCTCACAACAGTGGTAAAAGCAATACATGGTAACAAATCTAATAATTAAAATCTAAAATAACAGCTTTACACTACAAAGTCTAAAAAAAAAACCCCCTAGTAGATAAAATACATAGACACAGTCATATCATGCACAAAGTTACATAGGCAAGGGGGGGATGTCTCAGTTCCCCCAAGCCTGACGACAGAGGTGGGTTTTAAGGAGTTTACGAAAGGCAAGGAGGGTGGGGGCAGTACTAATCTCTGGGGGGAGTTGATTCCAGAGGGTTGGAGCCATCACAGAGAAGGCTCTTCCCCTGGGTCCCGCCAGATGATATTGTTTAGTCAACGGGACCCGGAGAAGACCAACTCTGTGGGACCTAACCGGCCGTTGCGATTTGTGCGGCAGAACGTGGACTCGCAGATATCCTGGTCTGGTGCCATGAAGGGCTTTATAGGTCATAACCAACACTTTGAATTGTGACCAGAAACTGATCGGTAACCAGTGCAGACTCCGGAGTGTTGGTGTAACATGGGCATACTTAGGAAAGCCCATGATTGCTCTCGCAGCTGCATTCTGCACGATCTGAAGTTTCCGAACACTCTTCAAAGGTAGCCCCATGTAGAGAGCATTACAATAGTCGAACCTCGAGGTGATGAGGGCATGAGTGACTGTGAGCAGTGACTCCCGGTCCAGATAGGGCTGCAACTGGTGCACCAGGCGAACCTGGGGAAACGCCCCCCTCGCCACAGCTGAAAGATGTTTCTCTGTGGATTGAGGAGGACGCCCAAGTTGCGGACCCTCTCTGAGGGGGGTCAATAATTCCCCCCCCAGGGAATTTGAGCGAACTGTTCCTAAGCACATTTATGCAACAGTAAGTTCTTGATTTGCAAATACAGTTATTAAACAGTAAGGTACATTTATTTATAATATATGAATGTATGCAGAACCTCCTCCTTATACAGCTTCCAACTGTTGCCCCTTGTGTGAAGGGAGGGAGGGAGGAAGATGGGATGAGAGATAAGGGACGCAGAGAAGGGTGGGGGGAGAAGGAAGGTCCAACCTTTACCCCCTACCAGTGAAGAACTTACAAACTTAACTCCTCTGAGTGTGGACCTGTATAATCCCCAGCTTTTCCGAATATGACATTTTACATTTGCAAATGAACTCGGGAGAAATACCAGCGGAGAATAGGTTCAAGTGCAGCACTCTTCTGCTCCCATAGGTTGTAGGAAAACCAACACTTGTCACTTATAATTATAACACAGAGAAAAAATTGAAGGCTGTTTTAAAAGCTTTCTCGGGCGCATCGTGGATTCCGGCCATGGAAAAGTATAGCTCAGAAGAGATTCCCTGCCTCCTTCAGCAATCAGTTTGATTGAAGAGGTATAATAGCTTCTGCTCCGCTGTATCTCTGCAAACTAGAAGGAACAGCTGTTCGGAATACAAATGAAGATCAGAGGATGGTCTGGATCTTTGGAGCACTTTAGTGCCTTGATATCAGTCGGTATATCTGGTCTTTCCCGATCGGCTCGGATATTAATATAGGCGGTCGTGCCAAAGACCCAATATTTGCGCACAGTAGATAGGTTGGTTATTTTAAAAGCTCTAATGGGACAGGTTTTTAAAAGCCATTTTAGAAATATCCTTTTGGCAGCACCAAAGAAGATTGCTCTTTCAAGACATTATCGCTCTGTGGACCAGTACTGGACCAGTACTGTTCCAGCAGATTTAGGATTTTTTGGAACGCTGTAGATGTTATACAACTATGGGGATGCATAGAAAAAATATCAGATAATAAGATTTTTTTTTTGAATTGGTTTAAACTACAACAATACAATTGGTGGAAAGTGTGGAAAAGTTAAAATTTCTATGATAGCATATATTATATAGAGATATTTTACTGATATGTTCACTTTTCTGTATTGATCTTAATTATAATCAGTTCTTTTTTCTGTATTAAGAAGACTTCTATGCTGAGCGGAGCAATTGTAGCTCCTTTTTGTGTTAAATGTTGTACGTCTTGTTATGTCTTTTATTCTGAAAATTAATTAAAAAAAATTTTTTTTTAAAAAGAAAAAATATCAGATGTGGCAACAAGAATATAAATCATTTGGATTTCAGAAAGCCTTCCTTCCTTCCTTCCTTCCTTCATTCCCTCCTTCATTCCTTCGTTTCTTCCTTCCTTCCTTTCTTCCTTCCTTCGTTCCTTCCATCCTTTGTTCCTTCCATCCATCCTTCGTTCCTTCGTTCCCTCCTTCATTCCTTCGTTCCTTCCATCCTTCATTCCTTCGTTCCTTCGTTCCTTCCATCCTTTATTCGTTCGTTCGTTCATTCGTTCCTTCCTTCCTTCTAGCAGATGCACCCTCTGAGGTAGATCAGATCAGAAAACAAGACTAAAATTGTATATTATGAAGATAATAATAATGATCAAATCTTGTAAGTGTGATTGTGTTTATACTCCAGTGAATCAGGAAAAAGCATGTGTGAACTTCTTATGAATGCTATCTTGTCTCTCAGGACTTAAGGAATGTTTGGTCTTGTTTACCTATTTAACAATTCTTGCCTATTTTCCTGAAGATGATCTCCCAGGTATGCTACAAAACAGTCTTCCTAAAAAACACATCTGTGTCTCCAACAGAAAATTGCTCTGGGCGATGGCCTCTGCTCCTTTCACATCCCAAGCCCCAGCTTGAGAGAGCCTGATAACACCTGTCAAAATCTGAAAAGCTGGATGAAATTTAGCTACGCTATTTATGAATGCTTTCTCTTCTTTCTTTCTTTCTTTCTTTCTTTCTTTTTCTCTCTTCCTCCCTCCTTCTCTCCTTCCTTCCTTCCTTCCTTCCTTTCTCTCTCTCTTTCTTCCTCCCTCCTTGTCTATCTCCTTCCTTCCTTTCTTTCTTACTTTCTTTCTCTCTCTCTCTCTCTTCCTCCATCCCTCCTTCTCTCTGTCCTTCCTTCCTTCCTTCCTTCCTTTCTTTCTTTCTTTCTTTCTTTCTTTCTTTTTGCAAATGCAGTAGGCCTGAGAAAAAACTTAGTACAGTGGAGGTACTTCTTATGACATGTCACTTAGGCCAACACAACTAAATACTGTCTGGTTAGAGAGGGCTATATAGAGAGGGCTATAAACAGGGGTGGGCTACTGCCCAGACCGGGGAGGTGGGACGCAGTGGGGTAGCGAAAATGGATCTCCACCCGAGAACACCCAATTTGCAGTGAAAGATGTTGAAAGAAAATGCAGGGCGTCCTGCATAAGCCACACCCACAGTGTGGTAGTAAAACTTTTGGTAGCCCTTCACTGGCTATAAAGCACTATGAAGTGGTATAGGTCTAAATCCTATTGCTATGGTCATGTCAACGCCACAGAATAGATCATGCCAACAGAATTAGTTTCACAGCTGAGAGGAAATTTAAATTGGGAACTGCATTGGGTCAATGAAGGTGCATAAGTCTCTGGAGAGGGGCGGCATACAAATCCAATAAATAAATAAATGATGGACCATAAGACAACATCATTAAGATGTTAACAACAACAACAACAACAGAGTTGGAAGGGATCTTGGAGATCTTTTAGTCCAACCCCTGCTTAGGCAGGAAACCCTACACTTCTTCAGACAGATAGTTATCCAACATCTGCTTGAAATTTCCAGTGTTGGAGCATTCACAACTTCTGGAGGCAACTTCTGTTCCACTAACTAATTGTTCTAAGTGTCAGGAAATTTCTCCTTAGTTCTAAGTTGCTTTACTACTTGTTCAACTTCCACCCATTGCTTCTTGTTTTACGCTCAGGTGCTTTGGAGAATAGGTTGACTCCTTCTTCCTTGTGGCAATGCTTGAGATGTTGGAACCCTGTTATCGGGTCTCCTCTGGTCCTTCTTTTAATTAAACTAGCCATGCCCAGTTCTTGCAACCGTTCTTCATATGTTTTAGCCTCTGGTCCCCTAATCATCTTCGTCACTCTTCTCTGCACTCCTCTTTTATTCACCGTTTCAGACAAAGAATTTGGAAGGCAGGGGTGCAAATATTTCACCAGAAGAGCCCATCACTCCTCCACTCGAAACAGAATACCCTACGAAAATAGACTAACAATCCTGGGTCTAGAAAGCTTAGAACTACGATGCCTAAAACACGATTTAAGTATTGCCCACAAGATCATATGCTGCAACGTCCTACTGGTCAATGACTACTTCAGCTTCAACCGCAACAAAACAAGAGCACGCAACAGATTCAAACTTAATATTAACCGCTACAAACTTTACTGTAAAAAATATGTCTTTAACAATCGAGTTATCGAATCATGGAACTCATTACCAGACTCAATAGTGTCAACCCCTAACCCCCAACATTTCTCCGTTAGACTATCCACAATTGACCTCTCCAGGTTTCTAAGAGGTCAGTAAGGGGCATACATAAGTGCACTAGTGTGCCTTTCATCCCTTGTCCAATTGTCTTTCCTTTATCTCATATATCATATATATTTTCTTCCTTTCATATATCTTCTCCTCTATTTTATATTTTTCTTTATATATATTACCTCATGTCTATTCTCTTCTATATGTATTGTGTATTGGACAAAGTAAACAAATAGCAAAATAACAAATAACAAATATCCAGGTGGTTACAGCATTCCTTCTCCCTCAGCAACCTCTGGCAGGCAGGTACAGCTTCTTTCCCTCACAGTAACTGAATTTAAACATGCCTGGGATAAACATATATCCATTCTAAGATAAAATACAGGAATACCTCATCTTACGAACTTAATTGGTTCTGGAAGTAGGTTCATAAGATGAAAAGTTCGTAAGACGAAACATTGTTTCTCATAGGAAACAATCTAAAAGCGATTAATGCGTGCAAAAAGAAAAAAAAACGCAAAACGGCGCTCCGCTGGGCACCACCACCTGGCTGTCACCTTTTAAAACAGCCGGGGGGCTTCTCGGCGTTCTCCCGAACCCGAACTTTTTGGGTTCAAGTTCGGGAGGCCGCCGAGAAGCACCGCCGCCGGGCTGTCACCTTCTGAAACAGCCGGAGGGCTTCTCGGCGTTCTCCCAAACGCAGAACCCAGAAGTTCGGGTTTGGGTTTGGGTTCCGGAGGCCGCCGAGAAGCGCCCGGCTGTTTCAGAAGGTTACTGCCGGGCAGCACCGCTCGGCAGAGCCCCGTTTTTGCGATCGGCGGCATTTTCGGCCGATCTGGAGGCTGGAAAGGAGGTGGGGAATCCCAATAGGGAATTCCATGGGTGGAGCTTTGACGTCACGAAGACGGGTTCATATCACAAGGGGTTCGTATCACAAGGGGTTCGTATCACAAGGGGTTCGTATCACGAGGTACCACTGTACAGGAAATAGTATAAGGGCAGACTAGATGGACCATGGGGTCTTTTTCTGCCGTCAGTCTTTTTCTTAATGTTTTTCTGCCGTCAGTTTCTATGTTTCTAAAGTCACAAAACAATTTCCATCAAACAGGAAGTCAGACGGAGAGAGCAACCTTTTTCCAAGCATGTCTCATATGCATGAACTGGAGAGAAGAGAAGAAATCCCCATGTGCAAATTTTAAATGGTTGAATTATTCATCTTATAGGTGTTGATTTCCAGATATAGAGGACCGCTCGCTGTTCCTCCCCTTCCTTTCTGGTCTCCTGTAGAGTTCAGGAAAGTGATAGAGACACCTCCGTTCTTCCTTTATCTATCTGGAAATAGTTTCCAAATTAAATCTAATTCTGGTCTCCTGTAGACTTCAGGAAATTGATTGAGACACATCTACGCTTCCTTTATCTATCTGGAAATAGATTCCAAATTAAATCTAAGTGACATTTGGGAGGCTTCCCAGATTGTAACAAAAGGCAGGAACTCTTTAGGCTGGTCCTTCGGGAGGAAACGTTCAAAAAGCATAGACTTCCTAGTCACTTGAGTGAGTCAAATCCAGGAACCATTTCTATAGTAAAATTGGAAGAAAAAAGAAATTGAAACATGCAAGACCAGCAAATCTGTCAGACCTGATTACCTGATCTTAAGTTTCACAACTTATCAATGGATGTGTCTGCATTTCTTGATCGCCTTACAAATTGTTTGGGGGATTGTTTTAATGAACTAAAAGTAATTAATCAGAAGTGTAATAAAGATTATCTCCGGGACTGCCTTCTGCCGCACGAATCCCAGCGACCAGTTAGGTCCCACAGAGTGGGCCTTCTCCGAGTCCCATCAACTAAACAATGTCGTTTGGCAGGACCCAGGGGAAGAGCCTTCTCTGTGGCGGCCCCGGCCCTCTGGAACCAACTCCCCCCTGGAGATTAGAATAGCCCCTACCCTCCTTGCCTTTTGTAAGCTCCTTAAAACCCACCTCTGTCGTCATGCATGGGGGAACAGAAATATTCTTTCCCCCTAGGCCTCTATAATTTATGCGTGGTATGTTTGTATGTATGCTTGGTTTTATAATAAGGGTTTTTTAGTTGTTTTAGTATTGGATTGTTACATGCTGTTTTTATCACTGTTGTTAGCCGCCCCGAGTCCACGGAGAGGGGCAGCATACAAATCCAACAAATAAATAAATAAATAAATAAATGAATGAATGAATGAATGAATGAATGAATAAATAAATAAATAGAAAGTGGCTGCATTCACAGAGAGGGAGGAAAGATCAAATTGGAATTAAAAGTTCCATTTGCCCTTCATAAAAACACAAATCAACAAAAATAATAGATGAGTACCGTGTTTTTCAGAATATAAGTGCACCTTTTTCCTCCCTAGAAGAGGCTGATAATTTGGGTGCATCTTGTACTCTGAATGTAGCTTCCCCCCCCCCCAGCCCTGACTAGCTACTAACGATCTTCCCATCTCTTACCTTGCAGGCTCTTTCATTGTTTCTCTCTGCGAAGAATGTTTTCCAAGCTCTAAGCCTTTGCAGGGTTTTTTTCATTGCTCTAACTTGCTCCGAATAGGTTTCTTTCCAGCTCTAACCAGGTGCTAACGATGTTCCCAGATCTTACTGGTTTGCAAGCTCTTTCATTGTTACTCTCTGTGAAGAATGTTTTCCAAACTCTAAGTCTTTGCAAGGGTTTTTTCCATTGCTCTACCTGCTCTGAATGTTTCTTTCTAGGGGCTAATGATGTTCACAGCTCTTACTGGCTTGTAAGCTCTTTCATTGTTACTCTCTCCAAATAAAGTTTTTTTAAAGCCCTAACCAGGGGATAAAATAATGTGCTGGCTAAGGATGCTAAAAAGATGAATACCTGGTAAGCAGGTATTAATGTAATAATGTGCCCACATCTCACCATCACTCCGTGGACTGCATTGGCTACCGATCAGTTTCCGGCACAATTCAAAGTGTTGGTTATGAAGCCCTACATGGCACAGGGCCAGATTATCTCCGAGACCGCCTTCTGCCGCACGAATCCCAGCAACCGGTGAGGTCCCACAGAGTTGGCCTCCTTAGGGTCCCGTCGACCAAACAATGTCATTTGGCAGGACCTAGGGGAAGAGCCTTCTCTGTGGTAGCCCCGGCCCTCTGGAATCAACGCCCCCCAGAGATTCGCACTGTCCCCTCCCTCCTTGCCTTCAGAAAGAGCTTAAAAACTCATCTTTGCCACCAATCTTGGGACTCTTGGGACTCTTAGATCTTTCCCTGACCACTGAATGTCTTAAGTATGATTGCTGAATGTTTGGTTAATAAGTTAATTTTTTTAGGTTGATCTTCTCTTTCTAATTGTTTTTAATATTGTAGTACTAATTGGATTATATTACTGTTCTTTTTTATATATGCTGTGAGCCGCTCCGAGTCCTCGGAGAGGGGCGGCATACAAATCCAATTAAATGAATAAAATAAAATAAATAAATATTCTTTTCCCTATTTTCCTCCCCCAAAACTAAGGTGCGTCTTATACTCTGAAAAATATGGTAATCATATCTCTTTCCACTTCTAATGAGTAAATTTCAATTTCTCTTACATTCAAACTGGACTCAGCTGTGTGAAATGGTGATAAGAAAGAAGCACAAATAGCTCACATTTATTATTCTAAACATCGCTCTACAGTGGACTAATTCTGAAAAAAATTCTAAAGAGGCCTGAGTATTCTCACTGGTCATTAAACGTTCAACATCAGTTGGAAAAGGAAAACATGCAAGAGATTAGGGAATGGGGAGAATGAGAAAGAAAATTAGCAATAACATTAAATTACCCTTTCAACAAACTGACACTGTCCCTGGATGAAGAGACAAACAAACATACTTATCTGTTCTTGCCAAGAACCAGAGAATGTATCATTCTGCAATTAATTTTACAAGATTTTTTTTTTAAAAAAATTCAAAACAGGCCATTCTTTCCATTTAATTTTGGGATGGCTCCCTTGCCAATCTCTCTAAAACGAAAAAAAAAAAGTTTAAATATACTCAAACACACAATTAGGTTGATTTTATTTGCCAACAGTGTGTGTCCGTAGGCCATCGGTATTCCGCAACAACCAAGTTCTCCATTTTCCACTGAAGAGTAATTCCGAAGATTACTCTTCCGTCATTAACATGGAAACGGTCTTTGCTATTAGCAAAGTTTGTTGGTTGTGTTTGGATAGCTGTTATTTTATATTAGGGAGTATAGGAAACGACTGAGATATACAGGTGGTGGACAAAAAAAAATGGAAACATTTTGGCATCATAATGTTTGAACATGTTCAAATCAATCAAACTTGACATATTTTAATGTTTTTTTTTAAATTCTGTTATTTGATGTGTTTTTTTAAACTACCTTTTTTAAAACAGAAATTTAAGGAAATTGGTTATAACCTTCTAGAAATGGCAGACCTCTCAGACTTTCAAAGAGGCCAAATTGTTGGTGCTCGAATGGCAGGCGCTAGTGTAACAGAAAGTGCACGAATGTTTGACGTTTCAAGAGGTCATGTCTCAAAAGTAATGACTGCTTTTGAAAGAGAAAGGAAAATGTCCTCAGCCAAGCACAGGTCTGGTCGAAAGTCGGAAGTTGTCTGAGAGAGACCGTCGGACTCTAAAGCGAATTGTTAGAGTGGATCGCAAGACCGCAGCTCCTAAAATCAATGCAGAGCTCAATAGATATGTACAGAACCCAGTTTCTTTTAAAAAACTGTTCAAAGGGAGCTTTACAAATCTGGAGCTGCAAGGTGTTTCCATTTTTTTGTCCAACCCCTGGAGGACATTAGTTGGAAACATGAGCCAGATCATAAACACTTGTAAATTTGAGAATACGACTGCTTCAGAAAGAAGACACAACTACAGAATAAAAGAATATGGTACAACAGTCAGATGGAAGAGGTTTTTGGGTACTATTGGGTAGTGGAAGAATTCAAGCAGAATAACAAGTTTATTTATTTATTTATTTATTTATTTATTCATTCATTCATTCATTTATTTATTTATTTATTTATTTATTGGATTTGTATGCCGCCCCTCTCCGGAGACTCGGGGCGGCTAACAGCAACAATAAAACAGTGTACAATAGTAATCTAATACTAAAAACAATTAAAAACCCATTAATATAAAAACCAAACATACATACATACATACCATGCATAGAATTGTAAAGGCCTAGGGGGAAAGAGGATCTCAATTCCCCCATGCCTGACGGCAGAGGTGGGTTTTGAGTAGCTTACGAAAGGCAAGGAGGGTGGGGGCAATTCAATTGGGAGGGTCCTTGGTGGTCCAACCCTCTGTTTAAGCAGGAAATCCTATACCATTTTGGACAAATGCTTGTCTAATCTCTTCTTGAAAACTTCCTGTGTTGGAGCATTCACAACTTCTGGAGGCAAATTGTTCCACTGGTTACAATTTTTTAAAAATTTTTTTGGAGGAGCCGTGTCACAAGGTAATTATCAGGTAGGCTGTTATATCATTGCTGGAGTAAATGACAGAAGCTTTCTTTTCAAACAACATCAGAACTTGACTATTTAATTTAAAGACGAAAGGAAAGTCACTGATGTGTGAAAACTGTTTTTAGATGAATCACCAAAATCCTAGGATGCTTTTTTTTTTAACAACTATGTAATCAAGCTTCAAGGAAATTTCATCACTGACTAGGAATCAGGTGGAAAAACACAGGCTTTTTAAAAGTAATCTTTGCAACATAGCAATGCTGTCCCAAAATTGCTATAACTAAATGTTTATATTGTATTTTCATGAGGAATAACTGACTATGATCCATGGACAATATAATACCTTTAAATATCCCTTGGTTCTACTTCATTTTGATCAAGATAGGATTAAAAATGCCAGCAATTTAAGCCACAAGGGAAAAGCAAGCATTCTAAGGGGAAGGAGGTAAATGTATGGCATGCTAGTATGTCTAAATAATTAAGCATGCATACGTATGCAGCAAACATGGTTCCCAATATTTTTTTACAAAGGGAACTTCATGTTCCTTCAAGAGATCTTATGAGAAATAATTATATTTTTGTTGTGGTTAGCTCTGGCCCTGCTCCTGCCTCAAGGACTGTGGATGTGGGGGAGACATCCACATGCTGCAGGCCTGTTTTGCCCCCAGTGGAATCTGATGATGAAGGCTCCTCTGACCAAGAAGACATGAGTGACAGGGAGGAGGAGAGTGGGGCAGACAGCTCAGAAGGAGATCAATTATCTAGCTCCTCCTTGGATTCAGAACAAGAGTTAATGATACAGGCACGCATGTGGAGAGTGATGCATAGGCAACAACAACTGAGAGATTATTATCAACGAAAATGAGCCCACCTGTGGTTGGGTGGGGCTGTGATAATTAGTGAGGCTGCTATAAAGAGCAGCCTGTGGGTTTGGCCATTGTGGAGGATTATCTGATCGTTGTGTTTCATGATTGCTTTGCTGACTTTGACTTTTTGTGTGCTGATTTTTCCCTGCTTTGAACCTAAACCAGAGCAAAGTGTGTTTCACTTTGTGAAAGAAGAAGGACTTTGAATTGCCTCACAGCTGAAAGCTAAGTATCACAGGACTGATAAGGGACTTGTATAAATTACCAGTTTGTTTGGAGACGAGTGCTCTTTGCTATAACAAAAGAGGGCTTAGTTTAAGTGAATTTTCATTATAAAGAACATTGTTTTGAATTTTCAAACGTGTGTGTGTCTGGAATTTGTACCTGTGAATTTTTGGGAGGATTCTACCAGAGAGCCCGACAGAAAATTTTATTTATGCAGCTCCAGTAGAAGGCAAACCGATTTAAAGACTACATACCAGGTGGGTTGTAAAGCTTTTTACCTCCAGTTTGCGCTCACATTCCCATGCACATGATGTGACTGTGCATGCCCAGAAGCATCCTGGGTGAATGGGCAGAGCCAGCACTACCGGTTCCAAGAACTGATCTGAACCAGGAGCAACCTGCCTCTTCTCCATACCTGATCCTGATGATCCAACCGTCTAAAAGTTGATTTGAGCGAATAAACAAAAGGACTAAAAGTTTAAAAGATCCTGCAGTGGTTACAGGACTTAATCCTTAACTTAGTCATGCAGCAACTAAGTGTGGGAGCTGAAATCTAACATATATGGAAGGAGAATTGAGACATGGAATAGATGAGGGAAACACCAGAATGCCCCCCTTGATTAATGCCCAATGAGTCATTTTAAAATCTATTTTAAACAATAAAAGAGCAAAGTATTATAATGTAGAAAAAGGAGTGGCAGAACCTGGAGGAAGAGTTAAAAGAGGGATCAGCTTAGAATCCCTACATAGCCACAAATGAACTAAGTCCAACCTCCCTTGAGTTCCATTGGCCTTTATTTAACCCCAAGCTGGTGCTGACTGTTAATAAGGAAGATCCAGGTCCTTAGGCTGTTGGCTCTTCTGTTCTCAATACATGTTAATCTATGTGCAGCTCGACATGCAGCTAAACCCACCTATCCTCCACTAAAACAGACCATTTATGTAAATCTGGATGCTTTATTGAAAGAACAGGATATGGTGAAACTGGGGAAAATAGGGATATGTGCAATGGGAACCTAATAAGATAGTGTTCTGCCAGCGTGTTTCAACCGCCCGTAACTACAGGGTAATTAGTCCAGGAAGACACACACCACACTATAAAAGGAAAACCCAAAAGTTTTTATAAACAGAAAAACAGAAACAGCTCCCTTTTTAAATGTCAAAGGGATTTTCTGGTACACACAAGGCACATGCTAAATGCAATCCAATTGCTCACCCAATAACTGGGAAATTGAGTCCAATTCTAAAGTCCAGAGAGTCCATACACAATCTTGAACAGCACAAAAACCACGATCTTGATGAAACAATGAATCCAATAAACTGCTACAAGGCTAAACCAGCACGCTGTTATCTGTAGCACTTTTTATTTGTAGCACTAATTACAGCAGCCCCACCCAACCACAGGTGGCCTCATTTTCTCTTGTAATAATCCTTCAGTTGTTGTCTCCTATGCATCACTCTATGCATGCGTGGATGTGTCATTAATTCTTGTTCAGAATCCAAGGATGATACAGATGATTGATCTCCTCCTGGGCTGTCTGCCAAACTCCCCTCTTCCCTGTCACTCACGCTTCCTTGGTCAGAGGAGGCTTCGTCGGCAGATTCCATCTGGAGCAAAACAGGCCTGCGGCATGTGGATGTTTCCCCCACATCCACCTGCACATTCCTTGGGGCAGGAGCTGGGCCAGAGCTAACCACAACAGATAGTATTGAGTTACTGCTGAACATAACAGTTAATAAATGTGAGCAATTTAAATCTCACCAGCGATCCTCCTTGTGTGGGATATGGACTTGTCCTTCAATGTGCCACAGATTAAGATGGATTCTTCTTTGTGCTTTTGCCTTCTCCAAATGCTAAAGGAAAATGAAGTCTGGCTTCCCAGTCTCAATGGCTTGAGAGTGCGGGCTGATGGGTCAGGTTCAAACAATATATTTGGTATTTGTGTCTCTGGGTGCAAGATGGGGCTGGAGAGCAACAACAATATATAAAAGTTATATGCTGGGGCATGATATTAGCAATAAATCAGTTAATATGTGGCACATCCTCTAGCATTACCTGTTTTTTTCAAGAGCATGAGATGGCTGTACATAGACTTCATAAGAATTCTTGCAAAAGTATTAGGTGACTCAATGGTGGGATGTTTACTAGTGGTTCTGTGGGCGTGGCTTAGTGGCCATAGCTTGGTGGGCATGGCAAGGAAAGCATACTGTAAAGTCTCCATTCCCTCCCCACTCCAGGGGAAGGTTACTGCAAAATCCCCATTTCTTCCCAATTAGCCAGGACTCGGGAGGCAGAGAATAGATGGGGCAGGGCCAGCCAGAGGTGGCATTTACCAGTTTTTCTGAATGACTCAAAATGTTCAATGCTGGTTCTCCAGAACTGGTCAGAACCTGTTGAATCCCACCTCTGACTGTATTCATTGTTTTGTTTGGAAGGAGACCTACTGTAAAACAGTCTTCGGAGAGGGGCAGCATACAAATCTAATAAATACTAAATACTAAATACTAGTATGGAGCAGTATATAAGTCTAAGTGGTACTGCTGTATGGGAAAAATTCGGAGGTGGGATTTGATGGTCTTGAGATAGCAGTGATTGCTTTAGGCAACATCATGTGAATTGGGAAACAGGATTTGTTGCTCAACCCAACTCAGAATTAGGCATCTCAAAATAGCCAGAAGGTTAATCAAGATGACAAGCCAGCGTGATTTTGTGGTTCCTTGTTTTCTAGACTCTACAGAAAGGTTTGGGAAAATATGTTGATTCACAACTGGGAGTCCTGGCAACTTAAGACACATATGCTTTCATTTGTATCTCTGGTGGCTTCCATTCCATTCCATGTGAGTGTATCTGGAAGTGTGTGTCGTAGGAGATAAGCTGATGCTTAAAAAACAGGAAAAGTAAAGATCCCTAAAACCTGATCCTTCACCAAAAAGACAGCTTAACACCTGCTCCAATGACCATCGGATTAATCTAATTGCCTTGGCTCTTCTCCAGAGGTGACCTCATGCTCCAAAACACAAGACTTGTCAAAAAGGCAGCTCATAAAAGAAAAATAAAAGGCACAACTGGGTTTCTAGATGCAAAGCAGCTTTCGCCAATCTGGTACTATCTGCATCCGACAGAGTTTCTCCTCCTCATCAGCCAGTGAAGGAACAAAGAGGGAAAGAAAGAAAGAAAGAAAGAAAGAAAGAAAGAAAGAAAGAAAGAAAGCAGAGATTTCCAACGTAAAATCACTCTGCCAGACTGATTAGGTGTCTCTTTTTTGGGGTGTGAATCTATGCCTCTGAGTCAATGTTGATCCCTGGTGACTGCCTGGACAAGCCCTTCAGTGGCAATGTTTCTCAAATAGTGGGGTGGGCCCCCCTTGGGGTGTGTGGAGCGATGCCAGGGGGTTGCGTGACCCCAGGGAATGTGCTTTTGCCGCAGGGTGTAGGGAATTTTTGCACCGAACAATAGCACACAGCACAGAGCAGGAAATATGAAGTGCATATAACAAACCCTTAAGAGAAATCATGGAAAAAATATTTAACAGGGATGAAAAGAACGCAGGAGAGAGATGGAGATTATGAGACAAATGTAAGTTTCCTGAAAGCCAAGATGAGGAAATACAGTGGTACCTCTACTTAAGAACTTAATTTGTTCTGTAACCAGGTTCTTAAGTGAAAAAGTTTGTAAGTAGAAGCAATTTTTCCCATAGAAAAAATAAATAAAAGCAAATACAGTGGAACCCCGACATAAGAGCTGCTCTACTTAAGAGCAACTCGAGATAAGAGCTGGGAGGGGAGAGATATTTTTGTTCTACTTACAAGCCCAAATTCGAGATACAAGCGCCAAGGAGCTGTCTCCTGAAGCCAAACGCTAACTTCCGCGTTCGGCTTCAGGAGACAGCTGCGAAGCGGCGCGCGTGTTTTAAAAGGTTGCAGCCGGCCTGGGGGGCTCGGGGGGGTGCTTGCAGCTTTCTTTCTTGCTCTTTTTCTTTCTTGCTCTTTTACCTTCCCTTCCTCTATTTCTTCTTTTCTTTCTCCTTCCCACCTTCTTCCCTCCCTCCCTCCCTTCACTCATTCCTCTCTTACTCTCCCCTTTCATAAGTTTCCTTGCTTCCTTCCTCTGTTCCTGTCCCTTCCCCCTTTCTTTCTTTCTTTCTTTCTTTCTTTCTTTCTTGCTCTTTTTCTTTCTCTCTTTTACCTTCCCTTCCTCTATTTCTTCTTTTCTTTCTCCTTCCCACCTTCTTCCCTCCCTCCCTCCCTTCACTCATTCCTCTCTTACTCTCCCCTTTCATAAGTTTCCTTGCTTCCTTCCTCTGTTCCTGTCCCTTCCCTCTTTCCTTCCTTCCTTCCCACCCTCCGTCCATTCATTCACCCATTCCTCTCTTGATCGCTTAAAGCCGGTCCCTGGTGCAAAAAGGGTTGGGGACCTCTGTCCTACAGGATTGGGTGGCAGAGAAGTTGAATATATGTAAATTTAAAAGTTTAAGAAAGTTTACAAGTTAAGTGAAAGAAACTTCATTATTCATTTATATGTACATGTACATTTCTTCATTAAAAAGTCTTTCTGCATAATTTAGACTAACTTTGTGAGTTTTTTGAGGGCTGGAACCAATTAAAATTATTTACATTAATTCCTATGGGGAAAAGTCGTTCGAGATAAGAGCTGCTCGACTTAAGAGCCCAGGTCCGGAACGAATTAAACTCGTATCTCGAGGTACCACTGTAATGTGTGCAACCCCATTAGGAAAGAAATAAAAGCTTGGAATTTGGGTGGGAGGAGGAGGAGGAGGAAAAAGAGGAGGAGGACAGTCGCTGCTGAAAGAAGAAGGTGAGGTGAGGGGAATTGAAAAAATCCAAAACTTTAAGGCTTAAAAAATAAAAGAGGGACTCTCAGGCGGAGCCCAGAGAAAGGAAAATGCTCCATTTGCTCTGGGCTGCCCAGAGCGAAGGGAGTGTTTCTTTTCTCTGGGCACTGGCAGAGTTTTATTCCCTCTCCAAGCGCCCAGAGAAAGGGAAATGCTTCATTCGCTCTGGACTGCCAAAGCCTCCTTAAGCGCCACCGAAAGGCTCCTCTGGCAGTGAGGAGGTGCATGCACCTCCCATACACCCGGCGCAAGGCTGCCTCCCATACACTGTGCCAGAGAAAGAAACCCAGGCTCCTCTGGCAGCTCAGAAAAGCCCGAGATGGCCAGGATTAAAGGGAATGGCAGAAACTGGCAGGGCCTTCGTGCCGCTCTCAAATTTCCTGTGAAATTTTTACGGGCTTGAGTTCTTAAGTAGAAAATTGTTCTTAAGAAGAGGCAAAAAAATCTTGAACACCCGGTTCTTATGTAGAAAAGTTCTTAAGTAGAGGTACCACTGTATGACAAAGCGTGGGTAGCACTTGGCTTCACTATGACTATGGTGGGAGAAGAGGAAAGACTGTGTCTAAAAATGTTGGCAGTGGACAGCATGAAGCCAAATAAATTAAAGCATCACTTAAACACATTACACCCTAATCACGCTGATAAGCTGCTTGAGCTTTTTCAGTGAAAATGTGCCAAATATTGCAAACAATTATCCCGGTAGAGAGTTTGGGGTAGTGGTGGTGTGAAATATTCACTTCTTCCTAGGTGTGGCGTAACAGAAAATAATTGAGAAGCACTGGTTCATGGCAAGGTTTGTTGAGTCCTTCCTAGGGCTGAATGACTGGCCCAAGGTCATCCAGCTGGTTTCATACCTAACCTGGGCCTAGAACTCCCAAACTCCCAGTTTCTGGCCTAATGCGTTAAACATTAGATTAGGGGTGTCAGTTTCACTGAGGGCCACATCAGGGCTGAGGTTGACCTCGAGGGGAGCAGGAGGATGTGGCTGACTGGGTAGGCATGGCAGCTTGATGCCACTCACCATGCATGACCAACTGAGTGGGTGTGGCCAGCTGGCTAGGCGTGGCCAACTTAACCCCATTCCTGCAGTGGGTTGCTCCTGGTTCGGCCTGGTTCTGAAACTGGGTAACACCGGTGGTGGGAGGCTCCCAGGATGCTTCTGTGCATGTGCAGAAGCATTGTGTGCATGCACAGAAGAATTATGCGCATGTGTGAGTGCATATACAAACCAGTAGCAATGGGTTTTAGAACCCACCACTCAGTGAAGGGCTGCAAACATTTCTACTACCGCACTGTGGGTGTGGCTTATTTTGTGGGTGTGGCTTGCTGGCCATGTGACCAGGTGGGAGTGGCTTGATGCTCATGTGACCAGAGGTGGCTTAAAGGTCATGTGCCTGGCCTCTTCTCGCCTCAAAGAGATACAATTTCCCTCTCTATTTACTATTACTGAACATCCAAAATGTACTATTTAATTCTATGTATATATACCATATGTATACATACATATTATACACAGGCACAGAAAAATGTATATTATCTGCTATATAAAGTGTATGTACACACACACACACACACACATTCACACACAGCTCTTCTAAAATTATAAACATTCAACCTCATTTACTGCAATAGGAAAAACATACCAGAGCCCAGAAGGGAAAAAAAGGAAAAAAATTCAAAATTTGCTACTGGTTCTGCATACCTGACCGTACCCGTAGGAACCTATCACGGAAGCAGACCATATGGGTGTCTGGGTGCCTCTTAAGGCCGACAAAAGAACAAGCAAATATCTGTTGATTCAAAAAGATAGAAGTGTCTTACAATTTAAACCTGAGAGTGGAAGACTCCAAATTATAAATTTTTTATTTATCTTGTACTTCTGCTGCCACCATGGGCAGCGATTGAGGGAAAACAGAATATAAGTGCAACCGACAAAACAAAAGTTGATCGCTAAATTAGAAAATTGAGGTAAATTTATATTGTGAAGGAAGGAAGTTTACATTTTTGCATCTCATAAACACTGAACTCCGAATTAGCATCTCAAAACAACCGGAAGGTTAAACAAGCAGACAACATAGCAGGGTTTTGTTATTCCTTGCTTGCTAGAGTCTACAGAAAGAGGTTTATAAAATAACCTTTGTTAGTTTAATACATTAAAACAACAACAAAAACAAACAATAGTAAGAAACTAACAAAACATTACACACACATAAACAAAACAGAGTTGTCAACTGTACTGTTGACTGCTAAGACTGTGATTTTTCAAAATTTGTTGCGTATATTTGTATATCTTAATTATTTTTACATTTCACAATTCATCATATACCGGTAATCATCAATCAAGAAAAAAAATATTCTTTTTTGCTATATCTCTTATCTGAAATATAATATTTCTCCTATTTGGGGTGAGTTCTTTGTGTTTTTGGATTTGTTTATTTTGTTTCCTTTACTTTTCACTGTATTTGAATCATTTTACCCATATACAATTTATGCATGGTATGTTTGTATGTATGTTTGCTTAGTAAATGGGTTTTTTTAAATATTTTAAACTATAATTTAGATTTGTCATGAATTGTTTTATTTTGTTGTGAGCCGCCCCGAGTCTGCGGAGAGGGGCGGCATACAAATCTAAATAATAAATAAATAAATAAATTATACCATTGATCCCAAGCGCTGTAGAAGACCGTTCATCTCTATTTTGGATTTCATAAGTCATTTTAGTCAGTTCCGCACATTCGTGTACCTTGTTTATAAAATGTAGAGTAGATGGGATTGTGTCTTTTTTCAAATATTGGGCATATAATATTTACAGAAAGAGGTTTAGAAGGATATGTTGACTCACATTTGGGAGTTCTAGCAACTTAAGGCACACACACTATTATTATTATTATTAATTAGATTTATATGCCGCCCCTCTCCATAGACTAACACATGCTTTTGTAAGAAATCGAGTTTACAACACTGTGTATTGCCATGTATGGCTTAGTGTGTGTGTTTGTGTGTGTTACCATCCAGACATTTGTATTTTATCCCCTAAACCAGTGTTTTTCAACCAGTGTGCTGCGGCACACTAGTGTGCCGTGGGACATGGTCAGGTGTGCCGCAAAGCTCAGAGAGAGAAAGAAAGAGAAAGAAAGAAAGAGAGAGAGAGAAAGAAAGCAAGAGAGAGAAAGAGAGAGAGAAAGAGAACAAGAGAGAGAGAAAGAAAGCAAGAGAGAGAGAAAGAAAGCAAGAGAGAGAGAGAGAAAGAGAGGGAGGGAAGGAGAGAGAGAGAAAGACATAGAGGGAGGTAGGGAGGGAGAGAGAGAGAGCAAAAAAGAGAGGAAGGAAGGAAGAGAAAGAAAGAAGGATGGAGAGAGAGAAAGAAAGAGGAAGGAAGGGAGAGAAAGAGGGAGAGAAATAGAGCAAAAGGGAGGAAGAGAGATAACTTTTTTGTCCAAACTTTTTTTAGCCCCCCCCCCCCCCGCCCCACTCAATGTGCCCCAGGGTTTCGTAAATGTAAAAAATGTGCCGCGGCTCAAAAAAGGTTGAAAATCACTGCCCTAAACTACAGCTTAACAAACCGTACCTTAATGCAATCCCTGAATCAGAGCTGGCTTAGAATGTAAGCTTCTCAAATCATGAGCTGCCAACCTGACAACACACGATCCTTCTCCAATGCCCGTGTGGCAATTTGATGAAAGAAAATTTGATAACGCAGCCGCGCAATTACGGCTCCCTGGGGAGGGGGGGCAGATAGCCTCTCTTCCATAATAATCTTATTACTGGGTGGTGGCAACAGACGAACGTGGCATTCACATCTCTCATGCTTTCCGAGGAGCAATTAATTTTTATGGCAAGTGCTAGGAAATAAATTTCCTCGCAACGATTCCCCGGTGATCCGACGATACCGGTCTACACAGCTCATTCTACATTTATAGATAAGCAAAAGGTCAATTGAATGTTATGTTTTTAATAGCGTCTCCACGGTTTGCCGTCTGCTAGCCGAGAAAAATAACAGACTTCTCGTCATCTTTAGAATGTCAGGTGAAGGGCGGCCTTGTTCGTGCTCCAAATTGGGACTCGCCTTTACCTACTGAGGGAGGGTCAATGTCACATGTGGTGTAATGCCGTAGCACCAGAGGTGGTATATTCACTTACTTCCCCTACAATTGCTGCCAACCTGCCTTCCATTGAGGACCTGTATACTGTACAAGTCAAAAAAAGGGCAGGGAAAATATTTACTGACCCCTCGCATCCTGGACACAAACTGTTTCAACTCCTACCCTCAAAACATCATTACAGAGCACTGCCCACCAGACACAAGAACAGTTTTTTCCTGAACGCCATCACTCTGCTAAACAAATAATTCCCTCAACACTGTCAAACTATTTCCTAAGTCTGCATTACTATTACTACTAGTTTACTCTCATCATTTCTATCCCCCATCTCCTCCCACTTATGTCTGTATAGCTGTAACTTGTTGCTTGTATCCTTCAGATTTTTATTAATATTGATTGTTTCCTGATTGCTTATTTATATATATATATATATATATATATATATATATATATATATATATATATATATATATATATATTAACATATAATTTTATATAATTAATATGTATTATTATAAGTAAATAAATATATATATAAATATATGTATATTTGTAGATTGTTCTGAGTTCGGGTTTTGCCCCGTGTAATATTTTGCATGTCTATGCGATGTTTTACACGGGGCAAAACCCGAACTCAGAACAATCTACATACATATACCCGTGAAAATCTACGAAAACAAATATATATATTTATATATATATTTATTTACTTATCTACTTATTTAATTTAATAATAATAATTTATTAGATTTGTATGCCGCTCCTCTCTGAAGACTCGGGGCAGCTCACAACAATAATAAACAGTATACAGTAAACAAATCTAATATTTTTAAAAAAGAGATCTAAATGCCCATTATATAAAACTATACAACACAAGCATACCATACATAAAACTATATAAGCCTGGGGGAAATGTCTCAGTTCCCCCATGCCTAGTGGTATAGGTGGGTCTTAAGCAATTTATGAAAGACAAGGAGGGTGGGGACAATTCTAATCTCTGGGGGAAGTTGATTCCAGAGGGCCGGGGCCGCCACAGAGAAGGCTCTTTCCCTGGGGCCCGCCAGATGACATTGTTTAGTTGATGGGACCCGGAGAAGACCAACTCTGTGGGACCTTATCAGTCGCTGGGATTCATGTGGCACTCGTACTTATTTTCTTCTTTTCTTCTTTTCTTCTTTACTTCTTTTCTTTACTTCTTTACTTCTTTACTTCTTTACTTCTTTACTTCTTTACTTCTTTACTTCTTTACTTCTTTACTTCTTTACTTCTTTACTTCTTTACTTCTTTACTTCTTTACTTCTTTACTTCTTTACTTCTTTACTTCTTTACTTCTTTACTTCTTTACTTCTTTACTTCTTTACTTCTTTACTTCTTTACTTCTTTACTTCTTTACTTCTTTACTTCTTTACTTCTTTACTTCTTTACTTCTTTACTTCTTTACTTCTTTACTTCTTTACTTCTTTACTTACTCACTCACTCACTCATTTATTTATTTATTTATTTATTGGCTGTGTATGCCGCCCTTTCGAGGCCTCGGGGCGGCTCACAACATATATAGAAAACATGATCCAATTAATATAATTAAAAAGTCTTAAAAATCCTAAAACACTTTAAAACATTCTTATTTGTACCCTATGACCATCATTAAGTGTTGCACCCCACGATTCTTGACAAATGCATCTTTTCTTTTATGTGCCCTGAGAGCAGGTGCACCAAAGACAAATTCCTTGTGTGGGCAATCACATTTGGCCAATAAAATAATTCTATTCTATTCTATTCACAAATTTGAGCATGCACGTACATGGGCTAGCTTTGCTTACACATGCACCTTCTGCACATGTGCTTTGCTTGCACACACGGCTTGCATGCATGGACACGGCTTCAAAATGTACATAAATAGGACAGCATAGAGTAGTAGATTCTTGGAACAAACTTCCAGCAGATGTGGTAGATAAATCCACAGTAACTGAATTGAAACATGCCTGGGATAAACATATATCCATCCTAAGATAAAATACAGAAAATAGTATAAGGGCAGACTAGATGGACCATGAGGTCTTTTTCTGCCGTCAGTCTTCTATGTTTCTATGTTTCTAGCATAGTTCCTGGGCAGGGGGTTGGGGCAGGGGGGAGGCACCTGCAGGTCGCTTCTATCAGTTTGCCTGAACTAATCCAAACTGGCTGAATATAACTGGTACATAGCACTAATGTCACAAACAACATGGCCAAGGACAAATTGTTAAGAAGCATGACTGACGTCTGGTCACCTAATATTAGTCTGCATAAATTTTTATACTTGTTTAAACTTTTAAAAACAGAGAGAGAGAGAGAGAGAGAGAGAGAGAGAGAGAGAGAGAGAGAGAGATGCATACATACTTACACACACTGGTATATAACACAGGTCTCCAAAAAATATTTTTCTTTCTTTTAAAAAAAAAATTTAATTGATTTTTCTTTAAGACAAACAAGACAGACAACACTTAACATTTAGAGGAGCTACCATTGTTCCACTAAGCATAGAAGTCTTGTTAATGCAAAAAAAGGCTAATTGTAATTCAGATCAATACAGAAAGATAATTCTTAATATACTACTATAATATAACATCTACTTCAGTATTTCCATTTTAACATTGTGATTAAGATAATTAAAATCAATTAATAAATCTAACAACGTATCCATAAAATTTCTTTAAAAATATTTTTTCTAATCATTGCAGGTGACCTTATATTTTTCAGAATCATTTTTTTGTTCTGATTTCAAAAATGCATATAGCTTTTCTGTAGTAGGTATAATTTCCATGGAGCAGCAGCATTATTATAAGGTATAAGAAATATACTGGCGACATTAAGAAAACAGTAATCTACGTATCAGAAATAGCATAATAACAAAAATGCTTCTATATCAAATACTTCATGTGATAGAGAAAAACTAAGCATATTTTTGGAATCAGCACATCAAACTCCATAAAACAGACATAATACTTCTGCTGATGATTTGTGTGTGTGTGTGTGTTGACCAGTGTAATATAATATTTGTTGTAGCTCCCTAACACCAGCCCTTCCTGTAGGTAATTGACAGGTTTCTAGAACTTTTATGCTGCATTCAAATTGCTCACAAGCTGCAAATTCCTTCCCAAATCACCGCAAAAACTTTGCTGCCCAGAACTGCTTAAATCTTGGAGAATGAGTTTAAAAAAAAAAAAATTGCAAAAGGCTGCAGCAAAGCCAGAGCGAAGCTGGAAGTAAAACTGAAAATACATAAGGGTAATGGAGAGGAACTAAAGTGATGAGTTGAGAACTGTGGAATGTCAACAGTTTGTGTTTAAGTCCGACAGAGACAAAGCCAGCGAGCTAATCAAGAGCAAACTGGTCCCCAGTGGGGTAGATAACTATCCTATGGAATGGTGCCATTATCACAGCTAGACGGACAATGTAAACAAAGCACTGACACTGATTGTGGTGAGAAAACGGACCACAATGGAGGTCTGTTCAGTAGGATTGTAGGACAAGTTAGGCGTCAGATGAACGGGGAAAATTGCAACACCGTTTTAAAATTTATTATAGCGGATAGAAAGTTATTTAAAAGATTTTAAAGGAAGACGAGGGGAATAAATCCCCTTACATTTCCTGACTCGAAGTATGAGATTGGTATGATTGTTTTAGAATTCTCAGTTGTTTATAATAATGGGGTTTTAAAATATAGTTTATATTGGATTTGTATTTTATTGTACCTATTATTGTCGTGAGCTGCTCCGAGTCCTTGGAGAGGGGCGGCATACAAATCTAAATAATAATAATAATAATAATAATAATAATAATAATAATAATAATAATAATAGGACTTTTGCAAGTGAATCAGACAGTGGAAGAAGGGAAGCATGCATTAGCTGACTATGTGAAGGGGAGCAAAGAGTCAGCATTGATGGAGGTCAGCAATAGGAAGCTTCTCAAGGTGAAGCAAACTAAGGACCAGTACAGAAAAACTGTAACTCAATGTCGTATGGACAGTTGGTGGAACAAAGCATTGCATGGCCAGTTCTTGGAGAAGATTGAAGGCAAAGTGGATAAAGAAAAGACCTGGTCATGGCTTACAAGTGGAACACTCAAAAAGGAGACAGAAGGACTAATACTGGTGGCATAAGAACAGGCCATTAGAACAAATGCTGTCAAAGCCACAATTGAAAAATCAACAGAAGATATTTTTTAAAGTGACATACAATATATATTTTTCTTCCTATTGCTATGTCTTACCCAAGAGTAAATCTCTTCAGTGCATTCGGTTCTTCCTTTGGTCTGGCATGAAGTCAGAAATTCAATGCATCCAGAAATCTGGAATACCTACTGTTCTTTCAAAATAGGATTTTCAGAGCTCTGACCAATGATGTAGAATCTCAGACATTTCTGGGTATCTCCAAATTTTTGGGTTTCCTTCCTGTAAATGGTGCCTATTTATCTACTTGCATCTTTCAAACAGCCAGGTTGACAGGAGCTGGGGCAAAGTCAGGAACATACTTCGTCACATCGCATGCAGGTCTTGAACATGGTCTACTGCCTTTCCAACTGACTTCCCACTTTGGTGGGAAGGTAACAGTGCTTCTGTGATATCATGAGCCAGGGTGGCGCAGCAGGTAGAGTGCACTACTGCAGGCCACTGAAGCTGACTGTAGATCTGTAGGTCAGCGGTTCAAATCTCATCACCGGCTCAAGGTTGACTCAGCCTTCCATCCTTCCAAGGTGGGTCAAATGAGGACCCGGATTGTGGGGGCAATAGGCTTGCTCTGTTAAAAAGTGCTATTGCTAACATGTTGTAAGCCGCCCTGAGTCTAAGGAGAAGGGCGGCATAAAAATTGAATAAATAAATAAATAAAAATGTCTTTGTACAATGCTGGCTCTCTTGAACACAAGATGAGCAAAGCCTCCAAAAGTCAGCAGCAACTAACAGAGTAAAATTCGCAGGGACTCCTTTACCTTTTACCTGTACCTAGAAAGTGGGGAAATGAGAGTGTTTGTTTGGTTTGGTTGCTCATTCATTCATTCATTCATTCATTCATTCATTCATTCAATTTCTATAGCCAGTCATCGCAGTCTGGACTCTGGACAGCTTACAATTCAAATTGTCTGCCTGCCTGCCTATAGATTGTTAAGTTGTCAGCTCTATCCATCCATCCATCCATCCATCCATCCATCCATCCATCCATCCATCCATCTATCTATCTATCTATCTATCTATCTATCTATCTATCTATCTTCTATCATTATTTATCATCTATCTATCTATCTATCTATCCATCCATCCATCCATCTTCTATCTATCTATCTATCTATCTATCTATCTATCTATCTATCTATCTATCCATCCATCCATCTTCTATCTATCTATCTATCTATCTATCCATCTTCTATCTATCTATCTATCTATCTATCTATCTATCCATCTTCCATCTATCTATCTATCTATCTATCTATCTATCTATCTATCTATCTTTCTATCTTTCTATCTTTCTATCTTTCTATCTTTCTATCTTCTATCATTATTTATCATCTTTCTATTTATCTATATCTATTGCTAAGATGCCCAGAAAGAGACTTGATTCAGAATCAATATTAATATTATTGACGTTCAGAATCAATATTAAGAGTCCAGGGGTGTAAAAGCGTATTATTGTATGAGATCAGGATTTTCAAACTTCAGGGATGAATGGAGATGCCACTTGTTTCATCTCCACATAAGAGAAAGACAAGCAAAAATAAATAAGTTACGGACAAGATGCATTTCTAGGAGAAGGAGAATCAATAAAGGTAAGGTAAAGGTTCCCCTCACACATATGTGCTAGTTGTTCCTGACTCTAGGGGGCGGTGCTTATCTCCCTTTCAAAGCCGAAGGGCCAATGCTCTGCAAAGACATTTCCGTGGTCGTGTGGCCGGCATGACTAAATGCCAAAGACCCACGGAAGGAATGCTGTTACTTTCTTACCAAAGGTGTACCCTATTTTTCTACTTGCATTTTTACATGCTTTCAAACTGCTATATTCGCAGAAGCTGGGACAAGTAACGTGAGCTCACTCCGTTATGCAGCACTAGGGATTCAAACCACTGAACTGCCAACGTTACTGACCGACAAGCTCAGCATCTTAGCCATTGAGCCACCCCGTCCCTTCTAGGAGAATCAATAGATGTCATCTAATGTTACAGTCAAGTTTTGGGAATTCTCAATCCAAATTTAAATTTATTAGACGTCTGACTCCAATGGACACTGGCTGGCGATTTTCTGTTTTATGGAAGAGAGAAGAAAGCATTAAACTTTGTAGTCTAGCCATGAATTTGCTGGTTTCTGAGATGATATCATGGCAGTAGTGACATTAATGACCTACTGCTTTAACAAAATGAAATGGCTTCTGTGATTTTTTTTGTTTTAACTTCAAATAAAAGTCAGGAGCTCTCTATTAAGAAGTGGGACATAGGAGATTATTCCCTGCAGCCTCTTTATGACACATAAACACACACACACACACACACACTTATTATTTCAGTGATCTCAGAATTCCAGAGATGGATTTAAGAAGAGAAGGATTTAGGGGTCGTGATTTCTGACAGTCTCAAAATGAGTGAGCAGTGCAGTCAGGCGGTAGGGAAAGCAAGTAGGATGCTTGGCTGCATAGCTAGAGGTATAACAAGCAGGAAGAGGGAGATTATGATCCCGCTATATAGAATGCTGGTGAGACCACATTTGGAATACTGTGTTCAGTTCTGGAGACCTCACCTACAAAAAGATATTGACAAAATCGAAGGGGTCCAAAGACGGGCTACAAGAATGGTAGAAGGTCTTAAGCATAAAACGTATCAGGAAAGACTTAATGAACTCAATCTGTATAGTCTGGAGGACAGAAGGAAAAGGGGGGACATGATTGAAACATTTAAATATATTAAAGGGTTAAATAAGGTCCAGGAGGGAAGTGTTTTTAATAGGAAAGTGAACACAAGAACAAGGGGGCACAATCTGAAGTTAGTTGGGGGAAAGATCAAAAGCAACGTGAGAAAATATTATTTTGCTGAAAGAGTAGTAGATGCTTGGAACAAACTTCCAGCAGACGTGGTTGGTAAATCCACAGTAACTGAATTTAAACATGCCTGGGATAAACATAGATCCATCCTAAGATAAAATACAGGAAATAGTATAAGGGCAGACTAGATGGACCATGAGGTCTTTTTCTGCCGTCAGTCTTCTATGTTTCCATGTTTAAGAATAATACTAACATTTCACTATGGTTTGCCCCTGAGTAATAACCCCTGTTTTCTAATCTCTTCAAGTTAATCTTGAATTCCGAGGTCCATGTAGTTTTCCTGGCAAAAACACACCAGACTGTTTATTTTCACAAAGGCCGCAAAGACGTTTCCTTTTGACATTTCTCCAGCCAAGCTGCATTCAGGTTCACAAAACTGGAACTCAGCTGGAAGCTTGGCTGCTCTTGTGCAAATCCTCTGAACCCACTGAACAGTGGCAACTCCTACTCCACACCTTCTGGTTTATAGCTAAAGAAATAAAAGTGTTGTAGCTGAGCTCAATTTTTGGTGTCCGTCGGGACATATCCATGCTATGACATTAGCCAAATAACAAGAGGTTTCCTTGACATTCACTCTTTCTTTCTTTCTTTCTTTCTTTCTTTCTTTCTTTCTTTCTTTCTTTCTTTCTTTCTTTCTTTCCTTCCTTCTTCCTTCCTTCCTTTGGTTCTTTCTTTCTTTTTCTCTTTCATCAAGTACATATTTGTTATATTCATAGATATAACATTGCTTATATACATTATTTATTTATTTATTTATTTATTTATTTATTTATTTATTTATTCATTCATTCATTCATTCATTCATTCATTCATTCATTCATTCAATTTTTATGCCGCCCTTCTCCTTAGACTCAGGGCGGCTTACAGCATGTTAGCAATAGTACTTTTTAACAGAGCTAGGCTATTGCCCCCACAATCCGGGTCCTCATTTTACCCACCTCGGAAGGATGGAAGGCTGAGTCAACCTTGAGCCGGTGATGAGATTTGAACCACTGACCTTCAGATCTACAGTCACCTTCAGTGGCCTGCAGTACAGCACTCTACCTGCTGCGCCACCCCAGCTCAGTTGTGAGTGGTCCATATCCAGCTCAACTGGTCACGGATTCCAAGGACCAGGAAACAGATGAGTACTGGCATCTCAGACCAGTGTTCTTGCCATCTGAGTCTGAGAGTGAGAGTGAGGAAGACTTAGGGACTGAGGGTCAACCACAGACTGTAGAACCCCCAGTTATGGAACTGAGTGGGTCAGAGGACGATGGGGACATTGAGGATCAGGACCCCCTGTTAGATGCAAGGGTAAGGAGGATGAGATAGAGGCATGAATATCTCTCTAGAAGGGGTTTTGGCATTAAATAGATCTATGAGACATTTGGCTACACCTTGGCAGTATATAAAGACAGGCTGATGGAAAAGGGTGTGTGGCAGACAAGTTTCTTCATTGAGGATGATGGTGATCCCTAAGCTAAAAGACTTTCCTGCTTTCATAGACATTTATTCCTGCCTATTTCATGAGCAGTGGAGTTCCTGGGACAGTAGGTTTTGTTAAACTACAAGAAAACATGTCAGGAGTGGAGATTTATGACTCTAGCTGGCTGTCATCCCAGACTAGCCTTATCTCTTGCTAATTGGAGAAATGAGGCCAGCATGACATTCCTTGTGTTACATCTTGTATTGTATTGTTACCAATGGACTTTTGCCTATGGGTGATTTTGAACCAACATGTGTATGGGTCTTTATTTCTGAGAATTGATCTGGCCGAGCAGAACAAATAAGATGGGTACTGATAAGAGGGAACAATTGGATAGGGGCGGTAGGCACGCTGGTGCGCTTATGCACGCCCCTTACTGACCTCTTAGGAATCAGGTGAGGTCAACAGTGGACAGTCTAAGGGTAAAGTTTTGGGGGGTTGGTGAAGAAACTACAGAGTCATGTAGTGAGTTCCAAACATTAACCACTCTGTTGCTAAAGTTGTATTTTCTACAGTCAAGTTTGGGGCTGTTCACATGCTAATACCGTATTTCCCTGAAAATAAGACAGTGTCTTATATTAATATTAATAATAATAATAATAATACTAATAATTATAATAATAATAATTGTTATTATTATTTATTAGATTTGTATGCCGCCCCATTTTGCTCCCAAAATGTGCTACGTCTTATTTTCAAGGGATGTCTTATTTTTTTTCAATGAATTGTACCCTGTATCCTGCTGCAGCAAAAACACATCCAAACACACAGCCACTTGTTGGATGTGTGTTGGATGTGTTTTAAATCTGATTGATGCAGCGTTTTGGGATGCAATTTATGGACAGCAGTGTTGTATATGTTCTGTTCGGTAATGCTGCGAAACAAAACGTCTCCTATGTCTTACTTTTGGGGGTGATTTATTTTGGGGGAAACAGGGTCTGTCCATTTATTTTATTATTATTATTATTATTATTATTATTATTATTATTATTATTATTATTAATTGGATTTGTATGCCGCTCCTCTCCTCAGAAGAATAGCAAAATAGTAACTGAAGAAGGTGACCAGTGACCAGAGGTAGCATTCTGACCAGTTCTGGAGAACTGGTAGCTCCGCCCCATCTATTACCTGCCTCCCGAGTCCCAGAACCAGTAGTAACATTCTTTGAATCCCACCACTGCCAATAGAGTGGGGCGTACCTCATCCTTTCAAAACACCCCCAAAGCATCTCTCCATTACATAGTAGTGGGTGAAGTAATCTACTTGTGTCATCAGATGATATTAGATGATATTAGAAGTATGGGTGAAATGCCGCAGCTGCGTCTCCATGCTCAAAATCTTACCTAGGTGCTGAGAGCTATTTTCCTATTGGTTGTCCGTTGACAGCTCAGCTGGCGGGAAAATTACAGCCCCGCTATTGGCTACCAGTTTTGACAGCCATCATATAATAGCAGCTTTCCAGAGGCTTGCCTGTGCCGGTTATTGCTTTGTCCTGTTGACAGCTGTTCTAATAAAGGTGTTCCCTTCTAATCATAGTCTCGCTTCATTTCCTGACCCTGTCGTTCTACCCGAGCTAGAACAGCCACTTTACCATCATAAAGACATGATTTAACAGGTCTTAGAATCTGAGGATAGAAATAATATCCTGAGGACGAAAGAAGATAGTGAATTGGAAAGATGATCTGAAATATTTTTTATTTTATTTATTTTATTTATTCATTTGTCCAATACGCAATACATATGGAAGAGAATAGACATGAAGTAATATATATATAAAGATAATATGTAAAAATAGAGGAGAAGATATATGAAAGGAAGAAAATATATATGAGATATGAGATAAAGGAAAGGCAATTGGACAGGGGACGAAAGGCACACTAGTGCACTTATGTACGCCCCTTACTGACCTCTTAGGAACCTGGAGAGGTCAATCGTGGATAGTCTAAGGGAGAAATGTTGGGGGTTAGGGGTTGACACTATTGAGTCCGGTAATGAGTTCCATGCTTTGACAACTCGATTGTTAAAGTCATATTTTTTACAGTCACGTTTGGAGCGGTTAATATTAAGTTTGAATCTGTTGCGTGCTCTTGTGTTGTTGCGGTTGAAGCTGAAGTAGTCATTGACCGAAAATATCCATGAGATAATTTCATGAGATATTTCATGAGAAAATATTCATGAGATAATTCCACAGGAGCCAAATGAACAGAAACAGACATTTACTCGATGATCAAGGAGGGCCTTCTAAATAGACTCAACTGGATGGGTCTGATCTTGTCTTACCATCTCGACTCCCCTCTAGCAATACAATGAGTAATTCAATCCCTCACTTTATCCAGGATTCTCTCAATCTTGTAATACAGCGGGTCCTTGACTTAGTCATCATTCAAAGATACAACGGCACTGAAAAAAGTGGCTTATGGCCATTTTTCACACTTACAGCCGTTGCAGCATTTACATGGTCATGCGATTGAAATTCAGAGGCTTGACAACCTACTTATATTGATGACCCTTGCAGTGTCCCTGCATCATGTGATCCCCTTTTGTGACCTTCTGACAAGCAAAGTCAATGGGGAAGCCAGATTCGCTTAACAACCAAGTTAGTAACCGAACAACTGCTGTGATTCACTTAACAAGTTCAATCCTAATATTTTTTTGTGTAAGTTGTGAAAAAAAGCAGATTGATTGGCAGAGGGAGCGTATATCCCTATAATATATATTTTTTTTGTGACCTAGTTTTAGTTGGACTATTAGTAGTTGGCCGTTTTGATCTGAATATATTATTTTAGGAGAATAAGCTTTTTTAATGTATATAACCACACCTCTTTTTTTGACAATAGCTGATGTACTGAAAAATTCACTTAACAAGTGTGGCATGAAAAGTAAAATGGGACAAAATTCACTTAACGGCCATTTCACTTAGCAACACAAATTTTTGGCTCAATTGTAGTTGAGGATTACCTGTAACATTTTCTAACACATCATCTGCTCCTATAACTAAAAGTCCTATTTTCCTTTGGTTTTCTTCACAGTGCTGAAAGCCTTACTCGTCCATTGTTGTTGTTATTATTTTATTATTTATTATTTGTTGGATTTGTATGCCGCCCCTCTCCGTAGACTCGGGGCGGCTAACAACAATGATAAAAACAGCATGTAACAATCCAATACTAAAACAACTAAAAACCCTTATTATAAAACCAAACATACACACAAATATACCATGCATAACTTGTAATGGCCTAGGGGGAAGGAATATCTCAACTCCCCCATGCCTGGCGGCATAAGTGAGTCTTGAGTAGTTTACGAAAGACAGGAAGGGTGGGGGCAGTTCTAATCTCCGGGGGGAGTTGTTTCCAGAGGGCTGGGGCCGCCACAGAGAAGGCTCTTCCCCTGGGGCCCACCAAACGACATTGTTTAGTCGACAGGACCCGGAGAAGGCCCACTCTGTGGGACCTTATCGGTCACTGGGATTTGTGCGGTTGTTGTTGTTGTTACTTGCGAAGTCATATCTGACCCATTGCGACCCCCTGGACAACATTCCTCCAGCCTTCCTGTCCTCTACCATCCTCTGGAGTCCATTTAAGGTCATGGCTACTACTTCAGTGATTCCATCCATCCACTGTTCCTTTCTTCTTTTGCCCTCAATCGTTCCCAACATTAGTCTCTTCTCCAGTAAGTCCTTCCTTCTCATTAGGTGGCCTCATCTTCAGGATCTGGCCTTCTAAAGAGAAGTCAGGGTTGATCTCCTCTAGGACTGACCTGTTTGATCGCCTTGCAGTCCAAGGGACTCGCAGGAGTCTTCTTCAACTCTGCTCATCCTACAAAAATCTAATAGGTGTATTGTTTTCACAATTATTTTTAATGTAATTTGAAGCTTACCCTCCTGCCTTCTCCCACCATTCTATTATACATAGCTTCTGCTCTGGCAATCTCACACTACTTACCAGAGCTTACAAAACTTTTGCTAGACCCATCCTCGAATACAGCTCATCTGTTTGGAACCCATATCGCATCTCAGTCATTAACACCCTTGAAAATGTCCAAAGATACTTCACCAGAAGAGCCCTTCACTCCTCCACTCGAAATAGAATACCCTACGAGACTAGACTTTCAATCCTGGGCCTAGAAAGCTTAGAACTAAGACGCCTTAAACAAGATCTAAGTATTGCCCACAAGATCATATGCTGCAATGTCCTGCCTGTCAACGACTACTTCAGCTTCAACCACAACAACACAAGAGCACACAACAGATATTATTAATATTAACCGCTCCAAACTTGACTGTAAAAAATATGACTTCAGTAACTGAGTTGTCGAAGCGTGGAACTCATTACCGGACTCCATAGTGTCATCCCCAAACCCCCAACATTTACCCTTAGATTATCTACGGTTGACCTATCCAGATTCCTAAGAGGTCAGTAAGGGGCGAGTACAAGTGCACTAGAGTGCCTTCCATCCCCTGTCCTATTGCTCTCCTATATCTCCCATACCTTTCTTCTATTCCTATATCTCTTCTTCTATTCTTTCATTGATATGTTCTATTACTATATCTTCTTTTCTATTCTTTCTTAGATATATTTTACTATGAGTATCTCCTCTATAACCTTCATCATGCATTTTACTATGTCTATATAGTCTACGGAGAGGGGCGGCATACAAATCTAATAAATAAAATAAAAAATAAATAAATAAAATATATACCCTGGAGGACAGAAGGAAAAGGGGGAACATAATTGAAACATTTAAATATGTTAAAGGGTTAAATAAGGTCCAGGAGGGAAGTGTTTTTAATAGGAAAGTGAATACAAGAACAAGGGGACACAATCTGAAGTTAGTTGGGGGAAAGATCAAAAGCAACATGAGAAAATATTATTTTACTGAAAGAGTAGTAGATCCTTGGAACAAACTTCCAGCAGACGTGGTTGGTAAATCCACAGTAACTGAATTTAAGCATGCCTGGGATAAACATATATCCATCCTAAGATAAAATACAGGAAGTAGCATAAGGGCAGACTAGATGGACCATGAGGTCTTTTTCTGCCGTCAGTCTTCTATGTTTCCATGTTTCTACCCACTAAAACCCTCATTGTGTATTGGACAAAATAAAATAAATAAATTATACTGGCTCTGTTAAAAGGCCATACGGCACAGATCCAATTTTCCTCTGTAAAATTAGAAAATGCCATACCTTAGCAAAATAAGGTGACCCCCATCTTTAACCGGAGACAATACCTCATCTAACCTTTCCTCTCAAATTGGAGTTTCCCTGCAGTTTCTTTTGTATGATTATCTTGCCTAAGCCTTGCAACAGAAGCAGAAAAGAACCCCACCACCCAATAAATTATGAATTATTTAGATACGGCAGTGCAGTGCGTAAAAATTACTGCGCGCTGATCAAAGGAGGTAAAATATCTTCATGGAGGCACGGCTTTAATGAAACGGCTGCTGTGGCTCAGAATTGCTCGTCGGATAACAACCCTGTGCCCCCCTCCCCCTGTTTCTCTCAACTCCCTTGAAGCACAAATCCTTGATCTTCGGTTCGTACACTCTTGAATCTGGAGAGCTATAGCTGATGCCCCATGAAGGGCAAGTACCTCGGGGGACAACGATTTTTTTTTATTTTTGAAGCCCATCTATTTCATGACTTGCTGATACAAGCAAATGGGAGTCTCATTGCTCAGCCGTAATAGGCATGAAGTCAGCATGAAAATCCTCGCTGAAAGAGAAGCGATAGGAACCCCCGACTGATTTCTATTAATGGAATAGTTTGCCTTGATTGTATAGCAAGGAGCCCTCTGGGCCTGGTTTGTTGAAGATTGATGGTCGGCTGTCGGTCTATTTAAGCAGGTGCGGAGCGCAGAGATTTGAGAAGGGAAGGGCAAGCGAGTGCTGTACAAACTTGGTGGGATAGAACAGACCTATGCAATTGCCTTCCCTGCCGGTTCGCAATGCAGTCTGCATTGGTTGCCGATCAGTTTCCGGTCACAATTCAAAGTGTTGGTCATCACCTATAAAGCCCTTCATGGCACCGGACCAGGGTATCTACGAGACCGCCTTCTGCCGCACAAATCCCAACAACCGAGGTCCCACAGAGTGGGCCTTCTCCGGGTCCTGTCAACAAAACAATGTCGTTTGGCGGAGCCCAGGGGAAGACCCTTCTCTGTGGTGGCCCCGGCCCTCTGGAACCAACTCCCCCCGGAGATTAGAATTGCCCCCACCCTCCTCGCCTTTCGTAAGCTCCTTAAAACCCACCTCTGCCTTCAGGCATGGGGGAACTGAGATATTCTTTCCCCCTAGGCCTTTACAATTTATGCATGGTATGTTTGTTTGTATGTATGTTTGGTTTTACAATAAGGGTTTTTTAGTTGTTTTAGTATTGGATTTACATGCTGTTTTTTATTACTGTTGTTAGCCGCCCCGAGTCTACGGAGAGGGGCGGGATACAAACCCAATAAATAAATAAATAAACAAACAAACAAACAAACAAACAAACAAACAAACAAATAAATAAATAAATAAATAAATAAATAAATGTGAGCATGGGCTTTGCTGATGCGCGTGGCTTCAGAACATGCAGAAATAGGACGGCATCGCACCAGGGCGGGTGGCAGTGGTGGGCAGCAGCTGGTGCGGTCAGGTGCTCCGTCCTACTGCATACACATCCCCAAGTCACTCAGGGCCGCCGATAGGGCAGTATTACCGAGTTGCAAAATTGTTACAATTGGGATCAGGCAAGAGCACAAATCCACAAAAATGCCTAATTTTCTCTATTCTGCCTGAAGAGCTTCATAGCTGTTAAAAATGAAGTTTGGATCAGAGCTAATTTGGTATACATTATGATTATGGTGTTAGATTTCCCCCCGAAAATTGTTCCCTTCTAAGTGTGAGGAAAAGATGTGTTGCTTTGGAGTTGACATGTTTTTTGGAGCCGTCTCGCCATTTTAGATTTGAGAAGCAAACACCATCCTGGATTCGAGAAGCAAGCATTGTGGGAAGTGGAAATATTTGAATATGCAAAGGAAAAGCTGGGTAGAGCTACTAAAGACTTTAAAAAAAAACAAACTACATCATATTTTGAGACTTGTGTAGAGAAGATCTGAAGCAGGAGTTTGTTATTTTAAATTTCACATTCTAAATTATATTAAATGCAGATACAGTAATATCTCACCGTATGTTTAATAGATATGATAACATCCTAGGAAAAGAAGATGAAAGAATAAAGAGAAAAAAAAGGTGTTGCTCTTAGAGCCACGGACATGCTATTTGTTAAGAGACATTATACATTTAAAAGCTTAAGTATATTAAGTTATGGAACTCAATAGCAGGTACATATATGAGAAAAAATCTTGGATTTTTTGCACATTTGCTTCATAATATGGATTTGATGACACATGAGGGTATGTTCTTTTTTATAAAGTAATTTTAAAATTTTGCAAACTTTGGAAAATGCTATAAGGAGATAGGTGGAGAGGTTAATGAGAAGAAGAGGGAAGGTTTTTTTGCTCTTCCCTCCTCTTTCTCTTCTTTTTTCTTGCACTGTGCTTTTTACACCTATGGTGGAGTTTACTATAGTTTTAAACATTATTGCGTATCATTTATTTATTTATTTTTATTATTTATTTATTTATTACTTAGATTTGTATGCCGGCCCTCTCCGAAGACTCGGGGCGGCTCACAACATGTAGAAACAAATCATAAGCAATCAGACAAATTTAAAATATTTAAATATTTAAAAACCCCATATGCTAACAGACACACACACAGGCATACAAATTTATCTTCTGGTTACCTGTTATTTATTGGTATTATTGTGAAAACAAATATTTTTCTAGTGTGATGCAGGAGTATTTTGTCTTTATCCTTTGTGCCATCTTATTGCTGCTTTTAATATTGTTGATGGCAAAATTAATAATATTTTGTTAATTTGGTGTATTTGCACTGTTCTGGTTATTTATTTATATGTATGTAATATGTTGATGTCACTTGAATATATTTTCTGCGTTATTAACATATTATTAATCTGTCAAACAAATGTACCTTGTTGTAGTGGCAGGGTTTAAATTTTTTTTCTGAAAGGTAAATTTAATACATAATTGGTATGTCGCAAAATAAAGTAGTTTTAAAATGGCGAGGGGGGGGCAGACACTTAGGCTGTATGGGGCCCCAAAATTCCTGATGGCAGCCCTGATGTCACTGCATGAGATTTGGCTTCTGCACATGCCCATCAAGAGAAATCTTGTTTGAGGATGCTCTCATGAGCGAGATGAGGACCCTGATTGTGGGGGCAATAGGCTTGATCTGTTAAAAAGTGCTATTGCTAACATGTTGTAAGCCGCCCTGAGTCAATGGAGAAGGGCAGCATAAAAATCGAATAAATAAAATAAATTTCAGCGATTTTTGCTGGTTTTTTGCTTCTGCGCATGCGCAGAAGTAAAAATATCTGCAAAAATTGCCAAAATCTTGCTCGCGCGCACCTCATCACACAAGATTTTGCTAGTAGCACATGCGTCAAACCAAATCGTATGCCGTTGGGTGCATGCACGCCTGCCAGATGAGTTTTATATGCCAGCTATATGAATTTTATCAACCTGACAATCTATTTCTAGGTTTATCATGCTCATTTTAACCTTAAAGATTATTAGCTGCAACCTAAATAATAATAATAATAATAATAATAATAATAATAATAATAATAATAATAATAATAATAATAATAATAATAATTATTATTATTATTATTATTATTATTATTATTAATTAGATTTGTATGTTTACCCTCTCCCTAGGCTCCAGGAATATCTCTCAGTCTACTCCATCCTAAAATTATATGCTATAATGTATGCAAAATCAAAATTACATGCTCCGTGTCTTGCTATGTGTACCATCTCAAAGGAAACCAAGAACCTAAGCATTTTCTGATTAACCCCCTTATTTTATGTCCTTTTCTTGACATTTCATCCTCCTCCTTGAAATGTTTGTTACTAGATGCACCTAAGGAAGCACATAAATACTAGAATATAATCTTAAATCTGCAAGTAACTATTTTTAAAAGCAATAATGCACACTCCCAAAGGCAACCAGCTCAAAATTATGAGCAACAAAAAACACTGGGCAGTCAACTGAGAACCATAAAACTACAATGCCTCATGTGCAGCTCATTACCTTTCAGAGCTAAGAAATTATACCCACGTACCTAAAATGCACACAGTACACACAGAGATGCACACAATTTCCTCGTCCGTCTGAAGAACAGCATTCAGGAACTCCCAAAATTAATGCACTTTTCAAAAAGGTATCCCCCTCAAAGAGATTCTAATGTGAACGATCTTATTTCTCTTGAACTAGAGACTTCAATGTAAAATTGAATCTAAAAATAATATTATTGCTTCAAGCAGAGGAGCCAAGTAGGTAAAACACTAATGTACTTATTTGTTTGTTTGTTTTGTCAAGTACGTATTGATGGTATACAAAGATATAACAATGTTTATATACATGATACTAGTAAGAGAGAAACATTAGGACAGGGGACGGAAGGCACGCCCCTTCCTGATCTCTTAGGAATCGGGAGAGGTCAACAGTAGATAGTCTAAAGATAAAATTTTGGGAGTTAGGTGATGATGCTACAGAGTCAGGTAGTGTGTTCCCTGCATTAACTACTTGGATACTACAGTTGTATTTCCTGCAGTTGAGTTAAGTTTGTACCTGTGGTGTGCTCGTATGTTGTTGGGGTTGAAGCTGAAGTAGTTGTTGACAGGAAGGGCATTGTAGCAGATGATTTTATAGGCTGTGCTTAAGTCGTGTTTAAGGTGACATAGTTCTAAGCTTTCTAAACCTAAGATTGTAAGTCTGTTGTGAGTGGAGGAACGGAGAGCTCTTCTAGTAAAGTATCTCTGGACATTTTGTGTTTATGTCCAAAATGCCAAGCAGTTTCCAGATAGATGAGCTGTATTCAGGGATTGGTCTGGCAAAGGTTTTGTATGCTCTGGTAGTTGTGTGAGATTACCAGAGCAGAAACTATGTAGGATGAAGTTATGTGGTTCTGTAAGAATGAAAAGAGGTCCTACTACAGCTGCTTTATACAGATCCTTCTTTCCTCCTATTTTTTAATTATTTGGAAATTAACACAGGCCATAAATCTCCTCAAAGGTCATTTCTAAACTCTGAGTTCTGGTTCTGCCGAGTAGCTCTTAACATTTTCTCGATAACTCTTAAAGTGAAAGCACTTTGGTATAAATTACAGGACATTGGAATGAGGATAATAGAGCGTTCCTAAAACAGAAAGGAACTATTAATATTCATAAAAGTTGACATTTGCAAATAAACTCTGCCCGAAGATGAATACAATCAGAGCAAACCCAGGCTATTGGTCTTTCTATTCCTAAATTATAAATTTATTCCTTTTTATATCCTTCCTTATCTCTTCTTCTGGCTTGATGAGCAGTTTCTGTCAAAAGAATTGACAGGGTGTCCTGCCGAATGGTGTAGCCATGATATGCAAACTTTTTTTTGAAGCCTCATGAAGATGATTGTCAAAGGCCTCATGAAAGCTCTTATTTGTATTTCTCTGGCTCTCAAGAAGAAACGATGATTCAACCACCTTGCAATAAAGAAGCAATTTTCTTGAAATAAAGAAAAATGTAGTCTTCTTTTAAAATCCTGCACTTTTCCTTCTTTAGAACCTCTGAGTCTACGGAGAGGGGCAGCATACAAATGTAATAAATAATAATAATAATTATGGCTTACAACATTCAGATTTGCCTGTTTTAGATGGAATTTGGGAATTCTGGTGTTAGGTTTTATCATCTTTGTCCAGTGAAGGGCTGCAAAAATGTTTGCTACCACAATGTGGGTGTGGCTGATTTTGTGGGTGTGGCTTGCCAGCCATGTGACATGGTAGGAGTGGCTTGACAATCATGTGACCACGGAGTGGCTTATAGGTCGTGCGACTGGCTTAAAGGTGGCCAACTTGACGTCACTCATATCAAGGGTTTGGGTTAGGGTACAATTTCCCTCTCTATTTACTATTATTGAACATCCAAAATATACTATTTAATTCTATGTATATATGCCGTATGCGTACATACATTTTACACACAGGCACACAAAAATATACATTATCTACCATATAAACTGTATGTGTATGTACACATACACACACACACACACACCACCCTTCTAAAATTATACACATTCCGCCTCATTTACTGCGATAGGAAAAACATACGCAGAGTCCAGAAATTAAAAAAAGAAAAAACTTCAAAGTTTTTCTACCGGTTCTGTGTCTCTGACCATACCCATAGGATCTCATCACTGTCTTTGCCCATTGTGAAGAAATTGTAATAATCCATTCTTACCTCTTCTATGCAGTAATACCTTGGTACTCATTGTTAATCAAAAACAATTAGTACCCCACTGCCCCAAATTTTCCCATAAGGAATAATCTAGTAGACCTGTTGGGCTATTTTTCACCATCGCCAGGTTTTAGGAAAGCCACCTGAAGCCTGAGGAGAGCAAAAAACAGCTCAACGGGCTTGCCAGAAGTTCATTTCCAAACTTCTGGTAGGGTTCAATAGTACCAGTTTGCGCGTGCACTCGTGCATGTGTGCAACACTTCTGCTCTGCCGGTTCTTAGAACTGGGCTGAACCGGGAACAACCCCCCACCAGGAGGGGAGGGGTGTTATGTACAGGCAGATGTATACGGTTTCACCCAAGGGTTTGAGTGGGAGAATGCTCAAACGCTATTGGTTGGTGCATCTGACAGCTCTCTATAAAAGGGCTAGTTGTCAGACTGCACGTTGCTGCTTGTATAGAGAAGTTGCCTAGTAAAAAGGTTCCCTTGAAATCTGTCTTCTGTCATTGTTCTCACAGTGCAACACTTTCATTGAATCCTTCCTTCCTTCTTTCCCCTCCCTCTCTTTCTTATGTTTAACCCTCCCTCCCTCCCTCCCTCCATTCCTTCCTTCCTTCTTTCCTTCCATTTAATCCTTCTTTCCTTCTGTCTAATCCTTCCTTCCTTCCTTCCTTCTTTCCTTCCTTCCTTCCATTTAATCCTTCCTTCCTTCTGTCTAATCCTTCCTTCCTTCCATTTAATCCTTCCTTCCTTCTGTCTAATCCATCCTTCCTTCCTTCCTTCCCCTCTCTCCCTCCCTTCTTTCCTTATGCCTAATCCTTCCTTCCTTCTGTCTAATCCATCCTTCCTTGCTTCCTTCCCCTCTCTCCCTCCCTTCTTTCCTTATGCCTAATCCTTCCTTCCTTCTGTCTAATCCTTCCTTCCTTCTTTATGTCTAATCCTCCCTCCCTCCCTTCCACTTAATCCTTCCTTTCTTCTATCTAATCCTTCCTTCCTTCTTTCCTTCCTTCCTTCCCCTCCCCCTCTCCCTCTCTCTCCCTCCCTCCTTTCCTTATGCCTAATCCTTCTTTCCTTCCTTCCCCTCCCTCCCTCTCTCCCTCCCTTCTTTCCTTATGCCTAATCCTTCCTTCCTTCTTTCCCTCCCTCCCTCTCTCCCTCCCTCCTTTCCTTATGTTTAATCCTTCCTTCCTTCTTTCCCTCCCTCCCTCTCTCCCTCCCTTCTTTCCTTATGCCTAATCCTTCCTTCCTTCTTTCCCTCCCTCCCTCTCTCCCTCCCTCCTTTCCTTATGCCTAATCCTTCCTTCCTTTTGTCTAATCCTTTCTTCCTTCCTTATGCCTAATCCTTCCTTCCTTTTGTCTAATCCTTTCTTCCTTCTTTATGTCTAATCCTTCCTTCCTTCCTTCTTTCCCTCCCTCCCTCTCTCCCTCCCTTCTTTCCTTTCTTCCTTCTTTATGTCTAATCCTTCCTTCCTTCCTTCTTTCCCTCCCCCTCTCTCCCTCCCTCCTTTCCTTATGCCTAATCCTTCCTTCCCTATATCTAATCTTCCCTTCCTTCCCTCCCTCTCTCTCTGGATTCAGTTTCCCAATATTCCTTTATATATTTGCTGCAAAGATAAACTACAGCAGTAGAAACTTGCTGATGCCTCCGGCAGCTCTTTAGGGAATGATAGAACTGCATGAATCAGAATTAGCCGTATAGCTTTTCCTTTCCTTCAGAAATTAACAAGTGAATGAGCCAGGGAGCACATCCTCACTACAACACTCCTAGGAGCCCTGATTTGTGCAGATTGCTACAAACACTCCATTAAAGAACCCCATGGACAGAACCCAATTTTACAAGGAGGCAGAAAAATTAACAACTTGAGCCAATATGCTGCCTGAGATAGAAATCTGTTTTTGGATATTAAAAACCTAAAATAACCCAGATGCCTGCACAGATTATGCGTGAGATATAAGGAACATCCCACTGAGTTCAATTAGCATAACTATTGCTAGTTCTGCAGGTAGCTTGGCTTCGTTCCAAGGTGAAGCAGCTATCTTTATCATTAAAACGGAATAAAACCCAGTAGCATTAACTTAAGGCACCATGCAATGCCAGCCTATTTTTATTAGCAGTAAAATCCTCGCTCTTTTCGAATGATAAAAGTCTGAAAGTCCTTGGAAACTTCCCAGGATTTGCTATTAGTGACTTTTTAGATGTCAAATTGAACTAGCCATTGGGTCCCTGCTTGAAAACTACCATATTTTTTGGGGTGGGTGGGTATAAGACGCACCGGATTATAAGACTCACCTTATTTTGGCATCCATGAATCTGTCTAATCCTGCCTTGAAGCTATCCAGGCTGACAGCTGTCACGACCTCTTCTGGAAGTGAATTCCATAAACCAAGGACCCTCTGGGTGTCCTCACTTTCTTACCTATGAATTTTAGGGAGTGCCCCCTCGTTTTACTATTGTGTGATAGAGAAAATAATTTTTCTCTGTCCACCTTTTCTATCCCATGCATGATTTTATACACTTCGACCAAGTCACCCCTTAAACACCGTCTTTCAAGGCGGAAGAGACCAAGGCATTGCAACCTGGTTTCATAAAGGAGGGGCTCCATTTTCTTCATCATACCTGTTGCCCTTTTTTGCACCTTTTCCAGTTCGATGAGAAGGAACTCAGCTTCCTCCATGATTGAAGGGCTACAGATAGAGTTATATTCTTATACGTGAAAAGCAGAGACATTGCCCTGCCAACAAAAGTGCATATAGTCAAGGCTGTGGTTTTCCCAATTAATAATTTAATAATAATTTATTAGATTTGTATGCCGCCCCTCTCTGAAGACTCGGCGCGGCTCACAACAATAATAAAAACAATGTTACAGTGGAACAAATCTAATATTAAAAGGAAAAAATATATAAAACCCCATCATTTAAAACCAACCAACACATACTTACCAAACATAAAATATAAAAGCCTGGGGGAGGTGTCTCAGTTCCCCCATGCCTGGCGATACAGGTGGGTCTTGAGTAATTTACGAAAGACAAGGAGGATGGGGGCAGTTCTAATCTTTGGGGGGAGTTGATTCCAGAAGGCCGGGGCCAAACGACATTGTTTAGTCGACGGGACCTTATCGGTCGCTGGGATTCGTGCAGTAGCAGGTGGTTCCGGAGGTACTCTGGTCCAATGCCATGTAGGGCTTTAAAGGTCATAACCAACACATTGAATTGTGACAGGAAACTGATCGGCAGCCAGTGCAGGCCACGGAGTGTTGTAGTAACGTGGGCGAATCTGGGAAGCCCCACGATGGCTCTCGCGGCCGCATTCTGCACCATCTGAAGTTTCCGAACACTTTTCAAAGGTAGCCCCATGTAGAGAGCATTGCAGTAATCGAACCTCGAGGTGATGAGGACATGAGCGACTGTGAACAATGACTCCCTGTCCAAATAGGGCCAAAACTGGTGCACCAGGCGAACCTGGGCAAACACCCTCCTCGCTATAGCCGAAAGATGGTGTTCCAATGTCAGCTGTGGATCGAGGAGGACACCCAAGATGCGAACCCTCTCTGAGGGGGTCAATAATTCCCCCCCAGGGGGAATTGGTAAATTGCAATGTATGGCTGTGAAAGCTGGGCCATAGGAGCCCCTAAGAATTGAGACCTTTGAACTATGGTGCTGGAGAAGACTTCTGCGAGTCCCTTGGACTGCAAGGACATCCCACAGGTCAGTCCTAGAGGAGATCAACCCTGACTGCCCTTTAGAAGGCCAGATCCTGAAGACGAAACTCAAATATTTGGGCCACCTAATGAGAAGGAAGGACTCTCTAGAGAAGAGCCCAATGCTGGGAACGATTGAGGGCAAAAGAAGAAGGGGATGGGAGAGAATGAGATGGCTGGATTGAGTCACTGAAGCAGTAGGCATGAGCTTAAATGGACTTCAGAGGATGTAGAGGACAGAAAGGCCTGGAGGAACCTTGTCTATGGGGTCGCGACTCATGATGGGTTGACATAACTTCGGAACTAATAATAACAACAAATCCCATTGTGAACTATAAATCAAGCTCATGGAATACACTTGTCCAAAACACTAAGGAAAGCGTTGTTGGCTAATTTACAGTTTAATATATCATAGAAATACAACCGTGTCAATTAGTTTTTGATGCTGAAGTTCTATCATAAGATAACAATTCCCCCTTCGTCACAAGTATAATCAGTTTTCACAACTTGTCACTTTCCCTTCAAATACAACCAACCCATATCGCATCTCTTATCACACCTTCACATATACTTGATGATGGCTGTCTTAGCTATTAAGTATTAAGCATTACACTTGTACACTAACACAAACTACAAAAAAAAGGAAAAGAAAGGAATAGAAAAGAAAGAAATAAGTGCAGAAAAGTAAAAACAGAACATCAAAGATAAAAAGAGAAGGAAGCAAATAGAAGAATATAGCAAGAAATATAAAGAGACAGCTTTCCTCTCCATCCCAAGAAGGATGAACAATTTTAGCAACTTGTCACTTTCTTGTCAAATGCAACCATCTCTCTGACCCATGTCACATCTCTTATCACACCTTCACAATAACATGATGGTGGCTATCGTAGCTACAGAGAAGCCATAAAGATAGATAGAGAAACTGAACTAACTAGAACAGGGGTCTCCAACCTTGATAACTTTAAGACTTGTGGGCTTCAACTCCCAGAATTCTTCAGCCAGCAGCTGGCTGAGGAATTCTGGAAGTCCATAAGTCTCAAAGTTGCCAAGGTTGGAGACCTGTAAACTAGAAGGCATCTGCCAGTGTAACCATGAATCTGTCCATTCTCATAGTTCCCTTCACTTTTATCTCCATCGTTCTCTGTGTCTTCTTCCACCGGTTTTTCTTGTTTTGGTTTCTTCTCCACATTGCTGTTTGTTTTTTGGGGGGTTGGACTAGAAGAGCTCTAAGGTCCCTTCCAACTATGGTATGGTATGGTATGATATGGAATGGAATGGAGTAGAATAGAATAGAATATTATTCTATATAGATGATCGATGATTGATGATGGATGGATGGAGAAATAGATAGATAGATAGATAGATAGATAGATAGATAGATAGATGGATAGATGGATAGATGGATAGATGGATAGATGGATAGATGGATAGATGGATAGATGGATAGATGGATAGATGGATAGATGGATAGATGGATAGATGGATAGATGGATAGATGGATAGATGGATAGATGGATAGATGGATAGATGGATAGATGGATAGATTGATAGATTGATAGATTAGATGGATAGATGGATAGATGGATAGATGGATAGATGGATAGATGGATAGATGGATAGATGGATAGATGGATAGATGGATAGATGGATAGATGGATAGATGGATAGATGGATAGATGGATAGATGGATAGATGGATAGATGGATAGATGGATAGATGGATAGATGGATAGATGGATAGATGGATAGAATAGAATATTATTCTACTCTACTCTCTTCTACTCTACTCTGCTCTACTCTACTCTACTCTACTCTGTTCTATTCTATTCTATTCTATTCTATTCTATTCTTCTATTCCCATCCCTGTGAAGGAATCTTGTGGATTTTTAGAATTTGGCAGCCATAAGCGAGCCCACTGTAT